>NC_142145.1:16118257-16421287 GCF_024610735.1 Ursus americanus | reverse complement strand
TATTGCAGATGCTTTCTAAAATATAATCCTCTTTTGTTTTGCTCTCAAACACACTGTTTTTAAGTACAGAAGATACCCCCCAAAAATCTAATTTCCTATGTTATTTTTGTTTAATCATGGCACCAATGTCAAAAATGTGTACTTTCCACTACTTTAATAGTTTATATTATGAAAGCATTCGGAAGTTTTAGCAAAAAAAAGAGAGAGAAGTTTTTTTAATTAACCAAGGAGAAGAACTGGCCTTTGGGGAGAAGCTAGGATGTGACCGATACCTTAGGTGTATTCACTCGTGTCCCCATCACTCCTGTCAGGGTGGCTATTGCTATCTTCATTTTATAGAGGAGAACACTGGAGTTCAGACAAGCTGGAAAACTGTGCTAGAGTCAGGATTTGACTGGAAATCTGCCCCTAGAGCCTGGACTTGACTCGGCACCCCCTGCTTCCCCTGCACCTCCACCCAGATTAGAACATCCACTGTTTCCTCCTTGCATCGGCCAATATACGTGTAGGTGTGCGTGGGGCGCTTCAAAACAAATTAGATGGGGGCGGGGGGGGGAGAGGAATTTTTGTAGGTGACAAAAAACAGGAATTCCACCCGACCTAAAAGTCTTCCCCAGATTGTGAATGTTTTGCAGTAACTTCAAAAGAACAGTGTAATTTGGCACCAAATTTGTTTTAATTTGTTTTAAATCCTAATTTCCAAGATCTGAACATGCTTCTTGACCATCAGTGCCTGTTAATACGGGATTTGTTAATTTGTTGATTCAGAAGGTCACTCACAACATCCTGCATTTTGGTTCAGAAGCCTCCCAGCAAAGCACCTCATTCAATTTACCCTTAGCTGGTATGCTGAAAAAAACATCTCTTACCATTCCTGGTTACTTAAGCTTCAAAAATGAAGGATACCTTTCCTTAAGGAAAAGGTTGGAGAAGGGAAATATTAGAGCAGAAGCAGCTCTAAATGCTGTTCTTGCTTTTATCTATTTTTAAATGATTGCCAGATGTCTGTAACTGGCACCCTTAATCAGTGGATTTCAAGTTTAGATGTGTTCATCAAAACACAATGTTAGCAGTGCCATTTTATCGATGGATTTTCTTGATTGACTCTTTGCCTTAGATTTTTAAAGAATCTGTTTAACCACTGGAGTACAATGTCATGCTTATAGTTAACAATACTGTATTTAACACTTTAAAATTCATCAGGAGTGTAGATGTCTTACCTCAGGGTTTTGTTTTGTTTTTTTAAAGGGAAAGGAGAGGAAAGCCAATCTATTTAATGACTCGATGAATGTCTGCATCAGCCCTTTTGAAATGCCCGACAGCTTTCCAGCAATCTGCATTCCGGGTATCCTTCTGTGTCCACCCAGAAAGTGGGGATTTTCAGTCATTCATATAATCCAAGCAATAACTTTTAACTAAAATACTCAAATATTTCGGGCAAAAGGATCTGGGGCCTGAGTTACCTGGATAATTACTTCAATTTTTCATGTTACTTTGTAAAGCCTTTGCAAATCACTCCTTCGAGTCATTCTATGTGTTCATTTTCTCTAAGTGTTGAGATAGCCCTGATGTGAAAGAGTCTATTTTAATTCCTGTCTGGCCAAAATAAACAGACATGAAAAATAATCATTTCCAAAAAAGGGTCTGAATGGACCTAAACTACAAATGATAATTTGGCCACTTTAAAACCCTAGATAGCCAAATATGCCAGATAGCCCCTCCTTGTTCCCTCCTGGTCTATTTCATAAGGAAATCATCGGCTTTGTTCCTTCTTGCAGAAAATGCAAACACCTATATATTAAAGCACAGCCATTCCTTAGTAAGAACCAAAGTCTGGATACTTACTTTTCAATACCTTTTGTCCAAGAGACGTGATAGGAGGGCTGGCTCGGCTGTGGGCTCCCCAGGCTGTGTGGGAGGTATTGATTGGGTGTCCCTGCTCCTGGGACTGGGGATTCAGAGGAGTGACAGGGTTCAGGGTCTTTTCCACGTTCAGGTCAAAGCACAGTTGGGTCTGTTTCCAGAAAAGCTCCTATCTTCCTAAGAGGGAAAATTCCATGCCCGGGGAAGTTCTGGAAGAAGACATTTTTTCCCTGCCCTTGAATGAACTAGGTCATTGCTGAAGCTGGAGAATATTTTTTAGCATCGCTGTGATGAAACTTGAGGGCTGTTTCTGCAGGAGGTGTGACACTTGTTGACGCCGCCGGGGAGGCCCTGGCAGAGGGGCCTGGTGAAATGCAGCTCCAGTGAGCTGACAAAATGCAGACGAGCTGTCCCTGAGGCTCGGGACACTGAGGGCTGCTCTGCAGGGCTGTGCGGGACCTCAAGTTTAGTGGCTTGCCTCTTAGAAAAGCAGAATCTTGCTGTCTGATAAAGTCTCTGAGGCCGGAGTAAGACCAGCAGTTCTCATACCAAGAACACCAGGCATCTGAAGTGCACATAGGAAACCCGTGGAGGGGGTTGAGGGGGTGGAGGGGAGGTGAAAAGAGGAGGCATTATGTTGTTCGTTTAGAACTGGTATTACCGTTGTTCTGTGAAGTTCTCTGAGAAACGCAGAAGCCACAGCAAGGCAGGATCCACCCTCCTCCCTCCTCCCCTCACAGTCCTCCCCCCATACCTCCCTCCCCCCTCTCAGTCTCTCTCTCTCTCTCTCTCACATACACACACACACACACACACACGCACACACACATTTTCTCTCTTCCTATTTTGACTATAGTAGTAAGAAGAGAAGAGAGGAAGAACACTGTAGAAGAAATACCACAAATCCGTCAAATTGTCAAGAATTGTTCTTGTTACATACCAAAGTAGAATCTGTCACGCGGGCATTTCTTTTATTGAATTTTGTCCAAATCAAGACAGAAGATAAAAAATCCAGAAGTATTCTTCTGTAACTACTTTGCCTCTCTGGAAAAGTATGTGCCACACCTGGAAACAGACAGCTTGGAAAGAAACTTCTTAGGACACTCACAGAGACAGCTAAAATTAGCAGCTCTGAGTGGGTGACTTTGAAAGGGACATAACTGGATATATTCACTCTGTACTGGGCAGTATAATCCTCAAAAGCAGATTGTTCTTACATAGCACAGTGTGTACATCAAAAACTATTAAATATCAAGAAGTATGCGGTTGATGTGTTCTATTTCTCCATTTTATCTTCATGTGAGAAGAAAGATATTGAAAACCATGAGACTCTAAAATAATGACTGTCTCTTTGGGACCACATCTATAAAATGCAGCCGGATCCAGAATTTACCACCCCTTGGTGACGGTGGGCATCAGCTGGTTTTATTTAAAGCTGGATGCTCTTCATAGAGGCTCTTTCCAAGTAAAAGGAGAGAACATTAGTTAAGAGAGCAGATAAGAGGAAGGTGTGATGATAAAAAATAAATAAAAGTTATCACACAGCAGCAGGATAGGATAAAGACAAAAGGGTATCAATATCCCAGTGCAGTAGACAGACGGGTATGGTCGCGAAAGAATTGTTGCCTGGGAGTTCTTAAATGAAAAAGTTGACGCTCATTATGAAACTTGCTTTTATTCCCAGCAAACAGTCTGAAAGATGGACTCCCTCAGCGCCTAGTAAAATAAATTTAAGGAGCAGAGGATTAAATATATATATATAATATAATATAATATAATATAATATAATATAATATAATATAATATAATATAATATAATATTATATATATATACATATATTAGATTTGCCTATATGTTTTATTCATCTCATTAACCTGCAGCCATAGAATTTCTGTTTTAATCTAGGGTTTGGGGAGCAGGAATAAAAGACAATCAGAAACAGGCCTTGGGATTAAACTCAATGAGGCCAGGACACTGTTCTGAATTTTCTGTGATTATTCAGAGGAGGGGATGGAAGGTTTAAGGTGTTGAAGAGAAAAAGGAGGGCATATATGTGTGCCCCTTCAATAGCATCAAAAAATACCTGAGTTTGTGATTAAAAATGAAGACCTAAATACGTGTAGCATCATTCCAGGTAAGGTAGTATGGCATATAAGAAAATATGTGTAAGTTATCTGTTTTTCCGAAGCTAGAGGAGGAAAAACAAAACCCTCCCTTTGTAAGGGGATTGTCCATTCATAGAGCAGAGCTGGAAATGTATTTTTTATCGGATGTCTTTTAATTGCTTCTCTCAAAGGCCTTTGGGCCTTTGTTATTTTCTTGGTTTCTCAAATGAATGGGTGCCTCACAATTCCTTGGCTACTCTAGGCTTGCTGGGGACCAGATCTAGTCAGTTCCCAACTAATCTGAATCTTTAAAGCCAATTCATTAGGTTCTCAAGCTGCTTTTCACTCCCATAAATTGGGCTTGAATTGGTATGTGAGGAGTTTATCTGCTCATTTTATCCCTCCTGGCAGAGAAGGCCCTCAAATGTTCGTGTCTAATGGTACGAGTGATGAATGCCCTTTCCAGCAGAGCACATTCTTGGCGGAGGCTTGGTACCAATCACATGTCAGGTCAGATCAGATTTTCTGCCAGGGTCCTTGGGCCAAGCTGGAGCTGAGACAGCCACTCCAGCTTCAGGGCACAGTCAATGTTTGGGGAGAGTCCCCCACTACTGAGAACATCAGCTTGGGTTCCCTCTCTCAGCAGTCCATCCCTACCCAGGGCCCGGGGGTTTCTGCACTGTGTGTGGCATCTTGCCCGGTGGACACGACCCGAATCCAACTCTTGCAACCTTCATTCAGTTCCCCGTATTGCCAATCAGGCAGGTCAACCCAACAGGCATTTTGATCCCTTAAGTACAGTGGCAACGGAAATATCAATGTAAATAGGACTGTGTTCTCTCACGATGTTTTTCGTACCAGGTAGCAGATAAAATTCTTCATGAGAATATGAAGTTTAAAAAATATTTGCAAAAGGGGCGCCTGGCTGGCCCACTCAGTGGAGCGTGTGACTCTTGATCTCGGGGTTTTGAGTTCAAGCCCCTTGCTGGGTGTAGAGATTACTTAAAGATAAAATCTTTATAAAAAATATTTGCAAAATAATTTTTAAAACGCAATTTTCTCAGAATTCATATATCCAAGAGGGGCTTTTTCAAATATATGAATGTTGTTTGGAAGTTAGATTTCACTTTCTCCCCAAGTCTCAAAATAATAAATAGGAATAGGTTCACAGAACACCTTACAGAAGTATTTAATCCATCATGTTCCCAAAGTACCCTATTTCAGCTTCACAAAACCAGAAGTATCAAAACTAGGGTAAAATTCAATTTAATTAAATTCAATTTAATTAAATACGAAAGTCTAAATATCCAGACTTCAACTTCCAAGATAAAATTTTGGCACAGTTTTAGTTTCATTTTAAAAACAGACAATAAAAAAGAAAAGCATTATAACTCTCGGAACAGGAGAAAAATTACAATTTTCATAAATTTGTATGCTAAGCCCTAAGCCCAATATCACAATTACTAAGTAAAATTAACTGGTTGAACAATGCATGGAAATTTAAATTCTAAAAAATATTTGTGTATGCTGTTTATACTATTTTATAAATTTTTTTCTTTTTAAGGCTTTACTTCTGATTATAAGAACAATATAAACTCTTTACTGAAAATTACATACCCCACTACCCAGAGATAGCCACCATTTTGACACATTTCCTTGGATCTCTTTTATTTTCCCTTTCTGGATGCTTATACAGTCAGAAAGCGACATTAGTGGGTGAAAAGTATGAACATTTTCAGGTTTTGAAACATATCGCCAAATAAAACGCTAGCGGTTATATTACATTTCCACCAGCAGGTCTGAGCCCGCCCATTTCACTGAGAGGGCAATGCCTGGCCCTAAGCACATCACTGAAAATGTCTGGCTAATCTAAGAAGCAAAACTGGCATTTTAATGTACATTTCTTAGATTACTAATAAGGTTTATTATTGTTTCATGAGTTCATTGGCCCTTTTACGGATTGTCTCTTTAATTTTTTTGGTCAACTTTGAGTATTTTCCTTTGGCACATATAAAAGCATTTCATACGTAATTTGCTGCAAATGGACCCAATCTTCCAATTTATGGCGTGCCCTTTTGTTTGTGAAGTTATGATATACAGAAGTTAGGAGTTCTTATTTACTAAAAATGATCTCGGGGTGAGGAAGGAAGGAGGAATTATTGTTTAATGAGTTCTGGGTTTCAGTCTTGCAAGATGAAAAAGTTCTGCAGTTCTCTTGCACAACAATGTGAATATACTTAACACTGCTGAGCTGCACACTTCGAAAAGGCAAATTTTGTTATTTTTTTAATGACAACAAAAAAGAAAACTATCTATTTCCTATGGTTTCTTCCTGGGCTTCTAAAGCCTCCATCCCTCCACACACTTACCCAGTATCCATGCTGCTACAGGCAGAGCAGAGAGTAAAGTTGGGTCTGAATCAAGCCTGTCCCCCTTTTTCATGTTATTTCATCTGTGCTAATGTCCTGGATCAGTTTGTGTCTTTTTCCTCAACCCAGATATCTAAGACTCTCGGGTTCCTTACTGCTGTATGGGCTTCCACCCTTTGCAACTAAGAGACTGATACAGATAGAATTTCGATTTGAAAACTAGATTTTCCCCCATTAAAAAAAATATATATGTATGGGGCGCCTGGGTGGCACAGCGGTTAAAGCGTCTGCCTTCGGCTCAGGGCGTGATCCCGGCGTTCCGGGATTGAGCCCCACATCAGGCTCCTCCTCTATGAGCCTGCTTCTTCCTCTCCCACTCCCCCTGCTTGTGTTCCCTCTCTCGCTGGCTGTCTCTATTTCTGTCAAATAAATAAATAAAATCTTTTAAAAAAAATATATATATATATATATGTATATATATATACACACACACATATATCTATAATGAAATGGGAGTTAAGACTTTTAACTGTGACTGAATAAAGAGGCTGGAAAATCTTCTCCCTCGAAAGCAACTATAAAGATGGATTATGCAAAAAATAAATAAATATGGATAATACAGACAAGCAGCCATTTTAGTGCTCTAGATATCAACCAAAGGCACGCAAAACTTTGAGAAGCACTTATGATTGAAAAAGTTCTCAATCTGGGACACTAACAATGAGTCTCTATGGCATTCTTGCCTGGACTTGCTCCCATTCCCCCACCCAGCTCCGAGGTCATGAAGGTTCTGCTAGGGCAGGCTGGGAGCATGAGCATTTTCTCTGCCATGGTCAAAGAGGACTCACTGGATTTGGAGCAGTGGAAAATACCCATACCCAGCCGTGTTAGCAATGGAAGTAACTCTTGGTAGCAGATGAGTGGAAAAGGCCAACAGCTCTACTAGCCTGAGAATGGGATTGGGGTTGTGGCAAGCATCTGTCTGGGTGAGGCTGCAGGCATGTGCAGTGGAGACCAGGGACGACCCAGCTATCCATCCACACATTCCCAGCATGCACAGAGGAGACATGAAAGGACCCAGCAGAAAGTAAGCATCGGGGCAGATTCAAACATGGCTAAAACTTTAATGTGTTCCCCTACACACACAGATACATTGGCAGAGGATGGAAGGTTTACTGGCTCAAGCTATTTGAGCGCAGCCTCTGTCCAATCATTAGCTGACATGAGGCTATACAGACACAGGAGTGACCGCTAGGAAGCCAAGCTTTAAAAAAATGTAAAGAGGGGCACCTGGGTGGCTCAGTCAGTTAAGTGTCTTACTCTTGATTTCGGCTCAAGTCATAATCTCAGGGCCATGAGATTGAGCCCCACACTGGGATCCATGCTAGGTGTGGAGCCTGCGTAAGATTCTTTCCCTCTCCCTCTGCCCCCCCACACTCATGGCTCCCACATGCTCACTCTCTCACTATAAAAAAAAAAAAAGGAAGGAAGGAAAAGAGAGCAAGAGAAAATTAAAGAAAACTGAATAGAAATATCTGTGTCCACACTTTAGGGTAGACAGATTTCATAGATTTATCTCAGGTAAGCTACTAAACTAACAAATAACCAAACAACAGCAACAACTTCTGTGTGCGTGTGGAGGGGGGAATGATTAGAATTCAGTTACCATACACACACACACACACACACACACACACACACACAAAAGAATTCAGTTACCACAATATATTATCTAAATTTTCAAGTTTTCCACAAAAAATTAGGAGACATGTAAAGAAATAGGACAGTGTAGTCTTACACAGGAAAAAAGTAATCAGTAGAAACTCAGTATTACCCTGACACCAAAACCAAAGATATCACAAGAAAATAAAACCAAAGACCAATGCCTTTCAAAAACATAACTGCAAAAATCCTTAACAAAATATTACCAACTGAAATGAGCAACATATGAAAAGGACTATATACCATGACCGACTAGGATTTATCCTACTAATGCAAGGATAGTTTAACGCCTGAAAGCCAATCAATGTAGTACACTGTTATAGTGTAAAAGACAAAACTACATGATCATCTCAACAGAGGCAGAAAAAACATTTGGTAAAATACAACATCCCTTCACGATAAAAACTCCCAGAAACTAGGAATAAAGGGCATCTACAAAATAAAACAAAAACCCACAGTTAAAATTTTACTTAATGGTGACAGAATTTCTATGATGATGATGATGATGATGATGATGATGATGATGATGATGATGATTTCCCTAATGTCAGGGGGTAATGAAGACATGACTCTTGCTACATCTATTCAACAGCGTACAGGAGGTTCTAGGCAGGGTAATAAAGAAAAAACATTAAAGCATCCATATTGGAAAAAAAAGTAAAACTGTCTTCTTTCACAGATGACAAGATCCTGTATGTAGTAAATCCCAAGGATTCAGCAGAAAAACCACAACTAATAAACAAGGATAGCAAAGTCATAAGATGTAAGTCAATATACAAAAATCAATTCTATTTCTATATACAAACAACAATTCAAAAATAAAATTAAGAAAATAATTCCATTCACAATAGTATCAATAACTTTTAATTCTAAACAAACTGAGGGTTGCTGGAGGGGAGGTGGATGGGGGATGGGGTAACTGGGTGATGGGCAGTTAAGGAGGGCACATTGATTGATGTAATGAGCACTGGGTGTTATATGCAATTGATGAATCACTAAATTCTACCCCTGACACTATTAATACACTATATGTTAACTAAACTGAATATAAATTTAAAAAATACTTAGAAATAAAAAGAAGACATGTATACTGAAAACTATAAAACACTGAAAAGAGAAAGTAAGAAATATTAAATAAGTGGAGAGACATTCCACATTTATGGACTGGGAGCCTCAGTATTGGCAAGGTTACAATTCTCCCCAAATTGATCTATATACAGCACAGTCCCCATCAAAATCCCAGAAGGATTTTTGTAGAAATTGATAAACTGATCCTAAAATTTATATGAAAATGCAATGGAATTTATATGGCCAAAATAATTTTGACAAAAATCAACAAAGTTGGAAGACTTATACTCTCTGATTTTAGAACTTACTAAGAAGTCACAGTAATCAAAACAGTGCAGTACTGCCACACTATCATATAGAGGGATAGTCTGTATAGATCTATCAGAATCGAGAATCCAGAAGTAAACCCTTACATTTATGTTAACTGATTTTTAGCAAAGGTACCAAGCTAATTCAACAAAGGAAAGAATAGTCTTTTCAATAAATGGTGCTGGGATGACTGGATATCCATATGCAAAAAATCCTGAACTTTGCAACTTAACCTCATACCACACACAAAAATTAACTCAAAATGGGGCGCCTGGGTGGCTCAGTCGTTAAGCGTCTGCCTTTGGCTCAGGGCGTGATCCTGGAGTTCTGGGATTGAGCCCCATGTCGGGCTCTTCCGCTGGGAGCCTGCTTCTTCCTCTCCCACCCCCCTGCTTGTGTTCCCTCTCTCACTGGCTCTCTCTCTCTCTGTCAAATGAATAAATAAAATCTTTAAAAAAAATTAACTCAAAATGGATCACAGGGGGCACCTGGGTAGCTCAATCGGCTGAGCATCTGACTCTAGATTTTGGCTTGGGGTCATGATCTTGAGGTCATGGGATTGAGTCCTCATCGGGCTCTGTCCTGGGAGTGGAGCCTGATTGGGATTCTTTCTCTCCCCCTCTCACTTCTCCCACCCCCACTCGTGCTCTTTCTCTCTCTCTCTTAAAAAAAAAAAAAAAAGGATCACAGACCTTCATGTAAGTAAATGCAACAATCATAAACTTCTAGAGGAAAACACAGGAGAAAATTGTGACGTTGGGTTATGTAAAGAGTTCTTATATCACTTGTCCTTTCCATTAAGCATGATCCATAAAAGTAAAAATTAGAAAATTGAATTTCATCAACATTAAAAACTCTTTTACTTCAAACGACATCATTACACACCATATATTGGAAGAAAATATTTGAAAATCATATATCTCATAAGGGACTCATATCCGGAATATATATATGTGTGTATGTGTATTTGCATACACACACACACACACACACACACACATTCAACAATAAACTGACAAATAATCCAATTAAATAGGCAAAAGACTTGAATAGACTTTTCACCAAAGAAAATATACAGATGGCTAATAAGCATATGCAAGGATGCTCAACATCATTAGTCGTTAGAGAAACACAAAGACCACAGTGAGATACGACTAGGCACCCAGTATGATGGCTATAACAAAAGAGACAGACAATACAAGCGTCCATGAGGATGTGAAAATATTGGAACCCTCTTACAATGCTGATGGGAATATAAAATGGCACAGCCAGTTGAGAAAACAGTTTGGCAATTTCTTAGAACATTAAATACGTCCTTATCATATAACCCAGTAATTCCACACCTGGGAATCTACCTATGAGAAATGAAAACACATGTCCCGACAAAATCCTGTATTCCAAAAACTAGAAACAATCCAAGTCCCTGTCAACGAGTGAATGGATAAAAAGTACGTCCATACATACAACAGAATACTATTCAACAACAAAGAAGAAAGGACAAACTGATAGATGCTATAACTTAGAAGAAACTCATATTGTGCTAAGTAAAAGAAGCTAAACACAAAGGACTACTTTTGAATTATTCCTTTTATATGAAATGTCCAAAAAAAGGCAAATTTATAGACACAGAAAACGTATCTGTGGTTTTCTAAGTCTAGAGGTGGGTGGGGGTTTAGCTGCAAAAGGCCATGCAAGGGGGTGCCTGGGTGTATCAGTCAGTTAAATGTCCAGCTTTTGGTTTCGACTCAGGTCATGATCTCAGCGTCCTGGGATCAAGCCCCACATGGGCTTCACACTCAGCAGAGACTCTGCTTGGGATTCTCTTCCTCTCCCTCTGCTCCTCCCCTACTCATGCATACGTGCTCACTCGCCCGCACTCTCTCTCTCTCAAATAAACAAACCTTTTTAAAACATGGATATGAGGGAACTTTTTGGAATGATGGAAATGCTCTAGAACTGGATGGTGGTAATGGTTACACAACTTTAGATATACTAAAAAGTATTGAATTGTACACTAACAGTGAAAGAATTTTATGTAAATTATACTTCAGTAAAGCTGCTTAAAAATAGACTGAAACAGTTAATGGATCCCTTGCCTATCCTTCTAAAACAATTTTTATTTGTACTTTATTATTTTTCAATTTTTCCCAGCTTTATTGAGGTATAATTTATATACGGTTTGCAAATATTTTCTCCTATTCTGTAGGTTGCCCTTTCACTCTGTTGATTGTTTCCCTGGCTGTACAGAGCTTTTTAGTTTGATGTAGTCTTTCTAGTGTATTTTTGCTTTTGTTGCCTGTGCTTTTGGTGTCGTATCCAAAAAAGCATTGCCCAGATCAATGTCAAGAAGTCTTTACCCTATGTTTTCTTCTAGGAATTTTATGGTTTCAGATCTTACATTCAAATCTTTAATCCATTTCAAGTTACTTTTTTTGTATAGTGACAGATAAGGGTCCAGTTTCATTCTTTTGCATGTGGAGATCCAGTTTTCCCAACACTGTCCTTCCCTCATTGTGTGTTCTGAGTGTCCTGGTCAAAGATTAGTTGATGGTACATGCATGAGTTTCTTTCTGGGCTTTCTATTCTGTTCCATTGGTCCGTGTGTCTGTTTTTGTGCCAATATCATACTCTTTTGATTACTATAGCTTTGTAATAGAGTTAAATCAAGACATGTGATGCCTCCAGCTTTTTTGTTCTTTCTCAAAATTGCTTTGGCTATTCAGGGTCTTTTGTGGTTCCATATGAATTTTAGGATTGTTTTTTCTGTTTCTTTAAAAAAAAATGTCCTTGGGATTTTTATAAAGACTGCATTGAGGGATGTCTGGCTGGCTCAGTCAGAAGAGCATGTGACTCTTGATCTTGCGGTCATGAGTTCGAGCCCCACATTGGGTGTAGAGATAACTTAAAAAGAAAAGCTTAAAAAAAAAAAAAAGATTGCATTGAATCTGTAGATCACTTTGGGTAGTGTGGACATTTTAACAATATTAGTTTTTCTAATCTGTGAACACAAGATGTCTTTCCATTTATTTGTGTCTGCTTTAATTGCTTTCATCATTGTTTTATAGTTTTCAGTGTACAAGTCTTTCATCTTCTTGATTAAATTTACTCATTAAGTATTTTATTTTGTTTGGTGCTCTTGTAAATGGAGTTGTTTCTTAACTTCCATTTCAGATAGTTCATTATTGGTGTATAGACATTCAACTGATCTTTATATGTTGATTTTGTATCCTGCAACTTTATTGAATTTGTTTATTCTAACAGCTGTGGGGGGGTTGTTTTTGTTTTTGTTTTGTTTTGTTTTTGAAGTATAAGATCACATTATCTGCAAACAGAGGTAATTTTCCTTCCTCCTTTCCAGTTTGGCTGCCTTTGACCTGACCTTTATTCTTGAGTCATGTCAAAAAGCATAGGACCTACTGGATAAACCTGTGACTTTGAATGATTACTTCGGATCTCAATTGCTATAAGCCCAAGAAACAGATACCTAGTGAATAAATTCTCCTGAACATGATAGTCCTCATGACAGATACCCAGAGAGCCAAAAGTCTAAGACAAGAATTATCACCAGCCACCTGGTGTGACACTTGCTCGTTTGACAGTGTCATTATGCCACTCTCTTATGCAACAGGGCAGCACATGAGCCTGTCCTCCAACAAACGTAAAGGTAGCAGGGGAAATGGTGTGCTCTAAAGGGACTCTGCAAAGGCCAGGAGAAAGAGCTCCTTGTGCTCCTTTACCTCATGTTACCTTCAGGGAGGTAGCTTTGCAGACCTGAATGCCCAAGATTCTGCATTAGTAACAGTATTTTTAAAAGCACAGTAAAACTTACATAATCTTAAATCAGGGTTTTGGCGAACTATTATGTTTCCTATTCCTACCACTTACTTTTATAGTTGCGTGGTCAATTAAGGGAGTAGTCAATTCTACCTAACTGATAAATGGGCAGGAAACATGCAAGATCCTTACCTAGAGCAAAATTTCACAAAAGAGGTTCCCTCCAAATCACAGCTTTCTGAAGCGGTCTACCCCTGTTGTCTTCTCTCCCTTTCTTGAACTCCAGAGTCCTGTCCAAGCTTCATGCAGTTCTATCCCTGCCTGTGTGTAGAAGATTCGAGTGGCTCAGTTCTGAGCTTAGTTTTACCAGCCCGGCAGACTCCCGTCTTTGCTGCCCCCATCAGAGGGCTTGTGACTACAGCCTTGAAAACATGGCTCTTCTTTCTATTTCACAGATACTTTTCTCATGAGGTGTCCAAATGGGTCTTCCCAAGGACACAAAGAGAACCTTCCTGCAGGGTGAAAAACTGTCCTCTCTGACCTGCAAATTGTGGCTGCATATGCTAGTAACACCATAACAGCCAGTTAACATTTGTGTTACACGGGCACTTCTCCATATGCATTTACTCGATGAGGGTTCATTCGAGTCCATCTTTTGCTGTCCAATTCCCCCCATCCTGAAGTGATGGGACCACAGCAGTAGCCCACCAGCCTCCTCCTTCCAGGTCTGTCACTGTCGCCACCACTTCCCAACACCACAGCCAACATCGGCTGAGGCTACCAGCCGACAGCCTTCAGACCAGTCTTCTAGAAACACTGTTGTTTTTCATATTTCTCCCTTGCCGATAAATCTTCAGTGACTCCCCATGGTTAATGGAATAAAGCTAAACCTCTCAGGTGGACATTCCCAAGTCCTCTATTGTCCTGTGATGAGAGCCAGCCCGTGGAGGTCTTGTTTCTGGATGACTCTGCTCTTCTGTGGGGAGGGTACAAGCACCCTGTATTCAAACATCCATCCTGCCTGGTTCCTCAGCTTTCTTACCCGTTTCAGCCATACCCTTACCCCAGTCAATGGGTAACCATCAGAGCTTAATCAATGACACAGACTGTCAGTGGCGCATGTCACTGGCACCTCAGAGACTTCTCAAAGAGAGTTTATTTTATTAAGGGGACTGTGTGAGCACGCATTGCCAGGACAGTAAGACCTTGACCAGTAGGTCCAAATGCTTTCACTGGCTTCTGCTCCCCCTCTTGGCACTCTGTCCCCACCAGGCCCTTTTCTTCGTCCCCCCACCAACACACACACAACCCGAACACCCCATGTTAACCTCTCTTATTGCGTCTTTGCTGACCAGTCCTTCCACACCCTCCGAGGCTCAACTCGAGGGTCACCCTCCTGCTGGCAAGCTCCCGATCCAACATTCCTGTGCCTCCCTTCTCGGAACAGACAGGGCACTTTGAGTTCCTTGAATTCTTAAAACTCAGAGTGGTGAGGGTGGGGATTTTTTTAAACACTGGGCAGAAAGACCGCGCAAGGCTGTGCTTACCTCCTCCCTGCAAATCCACTCTGGCCCCGAGGAGGAGGGTGAAGCAGGCTCAGCCAACTCCATTCTGTTGCCGCCCCTGAGCGCTTGGTCTGTGCAGCTGCACTCACGCAGTCCTGGAGGCCTGAGGCCGTGGATCCATCCCCTTGTGGTTCCAGGAGGGCGCGATCCATGCCCCGCCTGGAACCGGCTCTGTTGTGGTTGTGCTAGACACACCTGTCTAGACTTACATCTGAGACGCATTTGACACTTCTTCCTCCTCCATTCCATTTCCAGCCTAACGGGAGCAGAGGAACCCTCTTTTCTAGAACATAACTGCAAGGGCCTTCACAATGACCTAATCCAGCTTCCTCTTTTTACCCAAATTACTCATTCCGACAAGCCCAGATTCAGACAGCGGAGCGGTGGGGAGTACAGAATAAGTCTGCTATGTTCTGAAAACTGCACCATTAAAATAAATGAATTCCTGATGATGAGCAAACCATCTGTACTGCTGCTGACGTAATCCTTACTTGTGCCACGTTGCTCCATTACCCACCGTCGGGCCAGCCCCTTTCACTGCAAATAAAATGTCTCAAACCCTAAAAGCCCTGAGGATTTCCTCATTTTGACTTTCCCCCCACACAGGAAAGCTGAAATACTATAACGACATTGCTTTCCATTTTTATCATTGACGTAACAACTTATTCCTTTACTTCACTCAAGTGTTGGAAACAATGATTAGTATCAACCCCTTGGTTTTCTCAGGGGGTTAACTCTCCCTCCAACCGGTCTATAAGCTTTATGAGAAACACCCGCTCACCCTACTGCTCCAGTACTTAGCTGGCAATGGCTCAAGCCATGGTCGTTGACTGAATGAATGGACGGGTCTTAGGTATTAGAGTTTTTTCGCGGCGGTGTATTGCTCATGCTCTCTCGAAGGACTAACTTCCTGAAAGGCAGGTAAAATCAACTACGGTTATTCTGGGAAGCCTAAGGAGGCCCAGCTCCAGCCCTGGGAAGGACTGAAAGTTGTGAAGTGTCATTCCCTAGATCTTTTCTTGCAATTCCATTTTCTCCCCCATTCCAATATTCCCTCTGCCCTTACCATGCAGTGTTGGGGGAGTCCTCCCCATAATCTTCATACCAGTATAGAAGGAGCGATGAGAACAAAACCTACAGTGTAGGGTATTTTCCTGTCATTCTATCTGGAGTTTACATTGACCTTAAAGCAGTTAGTTTTGAACTTCATTGTGCATCTGAATCTCCTGGGGCTCTTGTTCAAATGCAGGATTTAAGGGTCTATTCCCAGAGATTTGGACTAAGTGGGTCTGAGTTCAAGGACACAAATCTTCATTTTTAACAACAACCCCTCCCACGCACCCCATGCAAGTAGCCGGTGAACCACATGATGAAAATCATGAAGACACTGACGGACAATCAACCACATTTCACCACATCGTATAATTAGATTTAGCCCCATATTTCTCTGTTCTACTTTAGGCCAGAGTAGAAAAGTCTGTGATAAACTCATACCATTACAGAGTTAGGAATGTAATGCCTTAACTTTGGAGAATATTTGCATTTTAAAGAGAATGCCCAAAGAAGGCAAATGTTTACCTAAAAGACGTGAAACTCGAAGGGTCCACTTGGAGACATCACCGTTGTTGATGAAAATCAGCATTAAGGGGGGAAGGGGCAGTAAGAAGACACCGTCTTTAATGTTCAAGGTACTCCTGTACTTCTGAAGTAAGGGAGACCCTCAGTTACCTGGTTAGACAGTCTCTATCTCCTTAAGTTTGCTTATACAAAGCTATTTCAAGGGTGGGCTTCATAATCTATTGTTACGGCTTAGATCACTGGTAAGAATTAATTATGCACGAAAATATTAAACTCAACCCACTTTCATTAGCATATCTGCCCCTAGTTGGGTGGCCCTGGACACATTTTTATCTCCCTGAAACTCCTTTGGTAAATGAGAATGATTACAGCTTCATCCTTAGGTTGATGTGGCAATGAGTTACTTATGGAATGTTCCTAACACATTACTTGCTATATGGTAAGTGCCCGATAATTGTTAGTAATTGACACTGTGTAGGGGGAGCTGGGCACACAGACAAGCAGAAGACAGAACCTCTGCCCTCATACAGGCCTAGGGAGCCAAGATAGTATGCAGGAGGGACTCGCAGAGGGAAGAAAGGGGGAATGGGGTGAAGGATGCTTCAGGGCGGTAACATCTCAGGGGGGGTCTGAAAGATGACTAGGCACTTTGGGGAGAATGATAAGGGGTCTACAGAAGAACATTCTGACAGAAGTAACAGCTTGTACAAAGCGATGTGTGGAAAAGCTTGGCTTATTCAAAGGAACTGCAAAAGGAGTTTGGTAGAGCTGGACTACAGTTAGCAGGACAGCAGCAAGGATGGCCTCGTGGGCCTATGACCTGTGGGGTCACACTAGGCCTCTTGCTCACATTGGCCACATGTTTGGTTTAACATTCTGCTGTTGCCACCATGGAATTCTTAATTATTCCTGAACAAGGGGCCCTGCGCTTTTATTTTATGGTGGGCCTGCAAATTGTGGAGCTGGTCTCAGGAGCAGATATGATCTGTGCTTACCAGAAAATGTAAGTGTGGGATGATGAGCAAGTTACTCATGGGAAAGGAAATACAGGTAATTTTTGGAGGCTAATTCATGTAAAAATTAATGTTGGTCCCAGAAGGAATCTTGAGGATCATTCTCTCCAACCTTAGAACTCAGCAAGCAGTCAGATCTCTTCAACCATCCATACATGTGTACATCAGATGTCGGCCGATGGTGGAGAATGTCTTTTATCTTAGCTAAGAAAGTGTCAGATGTTTTACTCTTCCAGTGGTGACTCCTCCCTGAAAGTCTTTTGTGTACCCACTCCTGCCAGAATAAATAACTTGTTCTAGAATATTCTCATGGCATCCCTGTAAGTGAGTCTCATATTTTTCAGGTAAATGTCTAGAAATGGAATTGCTCGATCAAATGGTAAGTGCATTTTTTCATTTTGATATATATCATTAAATTGTTCTTCAAAGAGTTTACAAATTTACATTCTTCCCAACAATATATGAGATATCAGATTTGAAGCATAATCTAGTATCAGAATTTTTTATTTGCCAATTTAACAGTGGAATTAGCATTATTCTATTACTTAATTGCATATCTGTTATTTAAGAAGAGGTAAAGTATCTTCATTTATTCAAAAACCATTTGAATGATTTTTGTCTACAAATTGCCTGTTCATATTCTTTGCCCATCTTTCTGTTGATAATTCATCTTTTTAAGTTATCTTGTAAGAGTATTTTATGTTAAGAATGATACCCTTTGTCCTTAATATAGTTACCAGTTTGTCACTTGCATTTTTGTGTTATGTATGCTGTTTCTCCACAAACAAAATCTTCATTTGTATGTACACAAATTCACCAATCTTCTCTTTTAAGTCATCTGAGATTTTTCATATTCAGAAAGCCCTTCCTGCTCTGAATATAAAGACATCCTCCTGAATTCTCTTCTTGTATCTTTAGGGTTTCATTTTTTAAAAATATTATATAAAATGTTGATACAGTTGGAACTTGCTTGAGTGTGATGCATGAGTTAAGGGAACAATTTTTTCCCCATTTGTCTCAATATCCAACTAGTCAAAATCAAATTTTTCCCACTGATTCAAAATGCCGTCTTCATTGTAACTCAAGTTCTCATCTATTTTGGGTCTCTTTTACGGTCCTGTATTCTGTTCCATTGCTCTGCCTACCCATGTGTGACATAAAACTATTTTAGTATTTATGGGTTCTTTAATCTATTCTGATACTTGAAAAGGCTGGTTTCTTCTTCTTTTTTTTTTTAAATAACTTTTATTTTGTTATATTAGTCACCATACAGTACATCCCCAGTTTTTGATGCAATGTTCCATGATTCATTATTTGCGTATAACACCCAGTGCTCCATGCAATATGTGCCCTCCTTAATACCCATCACCAGCCTATCCCATTCCCCCACTCCCTTCCCGTCTGAAGCCCTCAGTTTGTTTCCCATTACTCTTGATTTTCAAAAACTTCCTGGTTGTTACCTATTTACTGCTCCATATGAACTTTATAATCATCCTATCTGGTCCCCTCCACCAAAACCCTGTTGGGGGAAATGATCAGATCTGACCCTCAGAAAGATCATTCTGGCTGCAGTGTGACGATGCATACATGGAGGAAGACCAGCAAGATGCCATTTTAGGGAGTTCGCAAGAGAGATGAGGGTTTTGGACCAGGATGGTGGCAGCAGAGACAGAAAGGAAAGAGGATCAAGGGCCAAGGAGAAATAAAAAGTGGCAGGACTTGGTGATGAATATGATTTGGCAGTTTCAGAAGAGGGAACTGGTTTTCTGGTCTTGCCTGGAGCAGCTCTGGGATTTAGTCCAGTTCTGTAAAGGCCCCAATCTGGATCAATCCAAGGATGCAGGGTTAGTTTCGGAGTTGCCCTGAAAATCAGGGTCCTCTGAGGAAAAGACATAGAGCTCTTCTGTAAGGAAATATCATGGGTTCAGACAAGACACCCCAAAGTGAATTGCCTCCCCCCCACCATGCCCTGTATCAGGAATACCAGACCAGCTTCGAAAGCATTTCACATGCTGTGGGGTGTACCCAAGTGGCAATAGTGTAGTCTAAGACATTCTGTCACATCACATCTGGGACCTGCAGATCCAACTTGGGGTTAGTGAAGAAAAAAAAAGTTCATAAGTTTTCCTTTCTTCATTTCCTTAAAAAGTTAAACATAATTACTCCTAGGTACATACCCAAAAGAATTGGAAGTGGGGAGTCCATGAGTTCCTTGCACAATAATGGTCATAGCAGCACTGTTCACAATATCCAAAGGTAGAAACAGCCCAAATGCCCATCATCAGATGCATACAATGGAATATTACTCAGCTTTCAGAAAGAGTAACATTCTGAAACACGCTACAGCACGGATGAAACTAGAAAGTGAAATAAGCTATAAAATAAAAGGACAAATATTGTATGATTCCACTTATATCAGGTACCTAGAATAGGCAAATTCATAGAAACAGGAAGTCAAATAGAGGTTGCCAGAGACCAGAGGGAAAGGGAGAAAGAGGGAGTTACTGTGTAACAGAGAGCTTCTGTTTGGGAGGATGAAAAAGTTCTGGGAATAGATAGATCGTAGCTATGGTTTGCACAGCACTGAGAACTTGATGCCACTGAATTGCACACTTAAAAATGGTTAAAATGGTAAATGTTATGTTATGTATATTTAACCAAATTAAAAAAGAACATTTTTCTAATGTTTTCTTTTCTTATGAAAGAACATGTCACCACTGAGACACACTACACTGGTGTGATTATGACTATAAATTGTATTAGCTCTCTGAGATCTAGGTATGACAGAGTAGGCAATACACTCACCCAAAACAATGCAAAATATTTTGGGAAACAAACTATATAGCCCACATCTCCGGAAATCCCCTCCCAAGTAGCTAACCACAAAGGGAGGAAACATAACAGGGTGAAACCAAAAGTTTGCAGCCAAATCTCAAGAGTCCACGTTATTTCATTCGATACTAGGCAAGCGCAATGCAAGTGTGCACTCAGGAATGATGGGATTGGAGCATTAAAGCTTTCTTTGCCTTAGTCTTTCTTTACCCCATATTTTAGGGATACAATTGTCCCCAAATATCTTTTGAAGCAAATAGGTCTAAAGCATTCAGTTACACAGAAGATACTTCAAACTCACTGGACAAATAACCTGAATATTAAGTCACCAGAATCAGGCAGTATCTATTGACGAGCTCTGAAGACAGTTGGGAATGAAGCTGAGTTACTGTTGGTCAAACTGATGTTACAAATGACCTCAGGCTCGGGGCGCCTGGGTGGCTCAGTCGAGTGGGTTAAGTATCTGCCTTCAGCTCAGGTCATGATCTCTGGGTCCTGGGGTCCAGCCCCGCATCGGGCTCCCCGCTCAGCGGGGAGTCTCCTTCTCCCTCTGCCACTCCTCCCTGCTTGTGTGCTTTCTCTCTCTCTCTCTCTCTCTCAAATAAATAAATAAGATCTTTAAAACAAAACAGCAACATCAAAAATGACCTCAGGCTAGAGGCTATTGAGCTGAGTACTACTTCCACACGCACAAATTATTTCTTCCAGAGATACTGTTAGTGGAATCTGTCATAAGGTGTAGGAACATCTAAATGGAGCTGTAAGCAATCCATAGAGTGAACAGTAACATGCTGCCCAGAAAAAGAAAAGCATAATTCATTCATATTGTGCAAATAAGTGGATATGAGTTACTGACAATGATAAAGTTCTTTGGCAGAAATTTTCTAGAAGCAAGTTTTTCTAAACACATAGTTTTCACAAGGTTAAAGAATGTGTAAAGGTTCAGTGTGGGCTCAGTGGTAGTCAGTGAATCCTCAGTCATTGCTGATAGCAATCAAAAGTGTACAGCCACTTTGGAAGAGTTTGGTGGTTTCTTACAAAACTAAACAAACCCTTAACCATACAACCTCACAATCACGATGCTTGGCATATACCCAAAGGAGTTGAAAACTTGTGTCCACACAAAAACCTGCCCACAGGTGTTTACAGGAGCTTAATTTATCATTGTCAAAACTTGGAAACAAGCAAGATGTCCTTCCATAGGCAAGTGGATAAATACACTGTAGGACATCCGGACAATGGATTATTATTCAGCACTAAAAAAGAAACAAGCTATCAACCATGGAAAGACGTGGAAGGACCTTAAATGTATATTACTGAGTGAAAGAAGCCAATATGAAAACACCACATACTGTATGATTCCAATGATATGACATTCTGGGAAAGGCAAAATTACGGGGACAGAAAAAAAAAATCCACAGTTGCCAGAGATGAATAGGTGGAACATGCAGGATTTTTAAGAGCAGTGAAAATACTCTGTATCATATTATAATGATGGATAGATGTCATTATACATTTGTCTAAACCCATAGAATGTATAGCACCAAGAGTAAATTTTAAGGTAAACTATGGACTTCGGGTGCTTATGATGTGACAAGTAGATTCATCAATTCTAACACATGCATCATTCTGGTGAGTGATGCTGATAATGGGGAAAGCTATATATGTGTGGGGACACGGGGTATGCAGGAAATCTGTATTTTCTTGTAAAATCTCAGTTTTGTTGTAAACCTAAAACTGCTCTTAAAATATGACTTTAAAAATAGTATGAATCGATCATGTATCCACTTAGAAAATAAAGTAAAATAGGGGCGCCTGGGTGGCTCAGTCGGTTGAGCATCCAACTCTTGGTTTTGGTTGGGGTCATGATCTCAGGGTCCTGGGATCAAGCCTCGTGTCTGGCTCCGTGCTTGGAGGGGAGTCTGCTGGTGGATTCTCTTTCTCTCCTTCTCCCTCTGCACGCACATGCACTCACTCTCGCTCTCTCTCAAATAAATCAATAAATAAAATCTTTGAAAGTAAAATAATTAAGAACCTTACAAGGTGTTTTGTTAAATCACCTACAGAAAGATGTTGTGAATTGAGACATAGTACCTGGAGACAGATCGGCTTCGGCAATGAAGGGGATCAGAATATGCCCCACCAAAATACGTCGCTTTGGTGTAATGATTATTTTAAGCTGAAGACATCTTTGGGACTCAGGAGATGGGGGGAGGGGGTCCGGCTCTGGGAGCTTCCCTTATCTGACTAAAGCAGCAATTTCTGGGAAATCAGGCTGCCATACATTCCTATTCAGAGTTGATCTACTCTGAGAAGGGAGAACAAGAATAAAACCTACCCCAAATCCCTTTTCCAGGGCAGTTTTGTGACCCTGAAGATGGAAAGACCTCTCGTACCTGTATAGACAAACGTTATCACAAACCTTCTTACCCTCATCTTTTTTCCTAAAACCCATTTGCCTTTCCTAAAGGAACCTATTTTAAAAGTTACAAATCTTTTCTAAGAGTGACTTACTCAACATTTTTGATGCTAACATTTTCTCCCATTTTCATATTGTTTCTACTGTAAATAAAAAAAGAGATGTAAAAAAAAAAAAAACCATTTGTTCTGCCCATAAAAAGACTTTTCTTCCCCCCTCCCTTTCTTCTATTAAATTAGGTATATAATCCTTTAACTCCAACCATTTAAGAAGCCAGCAGCTTCCTATGATGGTTCTCTTGTGCATACAAAATAAACCTTTTCTGCTGTTCATCTGTCTTTTATCAGTGTAATTTGCAGGCCCCAATTACTGAACGTAGGAGGGTAGAAGAAACTTTTTTTTCCCCTCCCCTACTGCAAAAAGGGGAATTTGTTGGCTCAGCCAACTGAACTGCAGAACAGGTAGCTATGAGCCAGGCTCAGGGATGACCACCACCAGGGACTGGAGCACCACCCATCCTTTCTCCACTTCTCATTTCTCCTTCTCAGTGTACCAGTCACTTTTTCCTGCCACATCACTGGCTTCTTCCACACAGCCCGCGGGGACATGGCCACCAAACAGCTCAGATTTATAACTCCCAGTTTTGCCACCTGACACAGCCTGAGACCCTCTTCATCTGGTTGAAGGTCAGAAATTCCCAGGACTGGCCCAGCTTGGAGAACATGCCTACTTCCAGCCAATCACTGAGTTAAAGAAACAGACTGGTAAGAAACTGGAGGCTCCCACTGAACCACACATTGAGAAGCAGTATTTCTGAGATGGGAGTTCTACTCTAGGCAGACAAAACAGTAACCACCCACTGAATTGTGCTTCCAAACAGCATTGTGAAGACCTCGGAAACAGCGGCCTCACAGGGCGCCCTTGGCATTCTGAATCCTCAGTTTCTCGGGCATCCTGAATCCCTGGATTTCTCTGCTGATCAGTTAGCAGGAGTGAGTGGGGAGCTACAGAATCCTACCACGAATCCCAGTCAGTCCATCTGGAGTCTTTTTTTAGCTTGTCAACAGTGCTCAACTCCCAGAGAGCTGGACCCTTCTTGAGTCTATCTTGCTTGTAATCAGAGGATTTCTGGGACAATGTTGGCCAATACTCTAGATTCCCATCTTCTCTAGTATATAGCTCCTAAGTTTTCCCCCCAATCTGTACTCCCTTGATTCCGTGTCCTTTGTCTTAGAAACCCAGACCTCCAACTAAACTGTGCCGTGCTCCTTTGGAGTGGACCTTGGATTACACATTATCAAATGATGATAATGGGGAGGGGGTGAAGATCAGCCCTTGTTGCCCCACTCTCGGCCCACTGCCAGCTCTGTCTTCATCTGTCCTCTCGGCTTGGTTCCCCTGCTGCTGAGACCTATCCTGCACTGTTGCCCACAAAAGAACGTAAGAGAAGTGTCTTTACACTTGTGAAGACTGTGTGACATGCCCTTCAAAGCTTCAGGGAGATAAATTTAGATGTAAAACAGGAAGTAAATCTCTATGTGGCTGAGAGTGATCTAAGGGAACTTACTGCCTCAAGATATTTTAAAGCCAAGGTGTGGGGGAGTAGTTCTTAAACATTCAGGTGGATCAGAATCACCTGGAAGGCTGGTACGCTACATATTGTTGATCCCTTCCCAGAGTTTCTATTTAGTAGGTTTGGGGTGGGGCCTGAGAATTTACATTTCTAAAAAGGTGATGCTGTGGGTCCAAGGACCACATTTTGAGAACTACTATGTAGAGGTTCAAGAAGTGGCAGAAAACCTCTCTAGGTCACAGGGCTCTCATCTGACAGTGAAGGTTTTGGGCTAGGTCAGCCAAAATGCTCTTTGGGACTGAAACCCGTGCTTACTGTATTAAACAGGTAACTACATGTGTACTTGTGTCAAGCTTTTCTCATTACCATGAAAGAATTATTGACTACCTATATTAAGATACCATAGGGATGCCTGGGTTAAGCCTCTGCCTTCAGCTCAGGTCAAGATCCCAGAGTCCTGGGATCCAGCCGTGCATCAGGCTGCTTACTCAGCAGGGAGCCTGCTTCTCCCTCTGCCTGCTGCTCCCCCTGCTGTGCTCTCTCTTTCTCTCTCTGACAAATAAGTAAAATCTTAAAAGAAAAAAAAATACCATAAAAACTTCCAGGAGCTTAAAAGCTCTGATCCAGTTACAACAAAACCCCATTAAATAAAATTCATTACTGTCACTTATGAAAAACTTATAGAATATTTTAAATAAATGCCCTTTTATTCATAATGTCAACTAGCCTCCTACAAAAATGTTTCAAAGAAAAGTTTTCACTGAAACGGCTTTACAGAACAAATTATTATTAGCATATAAGGCTTAGCATATAACTAATGTTTAAAGGCCTTAAATATGATTTAAGCTATTGGTCAACTAAACATGTACTTCTCCTCCCCTTTCCTCTAACAAATAAATATTACTTGCATTTTAATTTAATACTGTGTCCATCCTCCTGAAATAGCCATGCTTGTTCACAGCATCTAATTTTAGCAAATAACTAATATGGTACAACTTGAACTGTCAGTCATTTAAATATTGCCCCTCTGCCCCACACAAATAAATTGTATTTACATGATAATTTGCTTAACTCAATCCTGGAGCAGCTGCAATTACCCTCCTTGGCTGGTCTTTGATCACTTGCTTTCCTCCCTCTGGGACCTAATGCCTTTCTACTCAGAACCTTAGGATTGAAGGGGACTTAGTGTCTAGTGCACTCCCCTCATCTGACCCACCAAATGTGTCTTCAAGGTACCACACCAAGGAATTCCCAGACTCAGAAGGGACAGCCTAAGCAATCAGGAGATTTGAGTCAGTCACTAGCACCTTGTGAAAGTCTGCTGAGGTCCTCCATCTGTCACCCCAGAAAACAGAACAGGTTACCTTTGGAGGCATGGAGTAGGGCCAGCACAAACGTATTTAACCAGCTTTCTACCAGAGCGTGTTCACATGCAAAGGTTAACGTCAGTAACTGGGAATGGTCACAGTTGCCACATTTTTTAAAACGTATAAACTATATTCTTATTATCCAGGAAATAATCATGCCTTCATTGCTCAGATTCCTTTAACTCTCTGGGTCCACCATTCCTAATCCTAGAAGTTTATTTCTCTTTGTTCCTGGCCCATCTCTAGGCCTTTGATAAGTCTCTGGAAAACTAATGAGCTTCGATACATTAATACAGAAGTCCTAAGGTTCAACGTATTGCTCTGCCACATTTTCCTGTTTATATAATTTATCTTCTCAACAAGATCACGGGTTCCTAGAAAACACAGGTGCTGTGTCTGAAGGGATAGCCAGGATCTGGAACCCAAGTCCCCTTTCCGGTGTTGGGTTGGTTTCCAAGGGCCATATATATGGAAGAGAGGAATGTTATATAGGGGACATTAAAGGCACTTAAACCACTACTGGGTAAGTGATCAGCCAAAATCCTTATGGTGAGTCTCTACCATGATGAAAGGACACAGATTAATGGGGAACCACTACTTTACCTCAAAGTCTAGAGCAGAACTGGCCTCATCTGCTCTCTCCCTACTTCCTATCTTAGGGGCCACCCTGATCCCACATTGCCTTTCAGCTGCATGACTAAGTCCCCACCCTACCCCTGGTCTAGTTGGCCTTGTTTCCAAGGACCTAGGACTGGAGTAAGGCATTCCCAAACAAGATAGCAGGATACAATGGGACCTAATAAACAGAATGAGCCAATAATTATACAGAAGAACAGAAATACAAATACCACAGAAGATAAAAGTGACAAAAGACTGGCTGAAGGTAAGTCAGGATCCCTCAGAGCGCGGTCTACGTCTGCCATCTGAATGTTCTTTTAAGACAAGCCGGCCGGTTTTTCCTGCACCAGCAATATAGCCCCTCGATTGGGGTACTCTTATCAGACCTGACTCTTTAGGATCCCGGTTGAGCAGGTCAGCTCTGAGCCCCTCCTGGGGAGGAAGGGGAACTCAAAGGGGGACAGGGGAGTAGGATGGGGAGCACTGCCCGTGTTAGAAACTGTTAAGAGACAGATGCCCATAAGAAGAATAAAGAGACTTTCTCTCTATAAGAGTGAGCCTAATAGATACCTTCACCCTTTTCTCCTGGGCCCTCTACTGGTCTTCTCCCATTTTTAACATTCTTACTCTGGAGGGAAAGAGAAGGAATCAAATGGCCTTTGGCCCTTCGACTCTCATCAGAAATCCCCCCTGCACTCTGCCCCTGATTTCATCACTGACATAGAGAAATACTGGTTCCCCCAAGGTGGAATGAAAGGCCAGAGATCCTGGGGTGTCCCCAGAGCAAAGGTCCTCGCCTTAGTTTGCATATTAGAATCAGATGGGGAATTCAGAAAAAATCGCAGTGACCAGGCAGGATCCTCAAGCCAGTTAAATAAGAATCCTGGACGTAAGATCAGATATCAGTGTATTTTAAAACTCCCCAAATGGTTCTAAGTAGAGTCAAGCCTGAGCCTCACTGCCCTGGAGATTAAGTATCCCTTCTTAAGCCTGACTGTACATTAGAATACTCTGAGGGATACATTAAAAGCTATTATTGCCCCATCTGAGACCAATTAAAATTAGAGTTTCTGAGGACTACAGCCCAGGTATCAGTATGTTTTTCAGGTTTCTTGGGTGATTCTTTGTGTATGTGTATGTGGTGAACTATATATAACATAAAATTTACCATTTTTGCCATTTTTAAGCACATAATTCAGTGGCGTGAAGTACATTCACAATGCTGTGTGCTATCCATTTCCAGAACTTTTTCATTATGCCAAACAAAAAGTGCATCCATTAAACAATAATTCCCCATTCCCTCCTCCCCTGCAAGCCGTGGTAACCTCTATTCTACCTTCTGCCTCTAGGAATTTGTCTTTTTTAGGTACTTCATATAATTGGGATCATACAGTATTTGTCCCTTTGTGACTGGTTTATTTCACTTAGCGTAATGCTTTCTACGTGCATCCATGTTGTAAACGTGTGTCAGCATTTCCTTCCTTTTTAAGGCTGAATAACACTGCATTGCGTGTACATACCACATTTTGTGTATCCATTCATTTGTTAGTGGACATTTGGGCTGTCCAGCTTTTGGCTACTGTGAATAATGAGGCTATGAATATTGGTGTACAAGGATCTGTTTCAGTGCCTGCTTTCAATTCTTTTAGCTATATACCCAGCAGTGGGATTGCTGGGTCATATGGTAATTCTATGTCTAATGTTTTCCCATTTCATTGAGATGTAATTGATGTACAGCATAATGATGTGACTTACATATATCATGAAGTGATTATCACAACAGTTTAGTTAACATCCATCATCTCCTACAGATACAAAAAAGATATATATGAAATGCTTCACAAATTCGCTGTCATCCTTGCTCAGGGGGCATGTTAATCTTCTTTGTATCATCCCAATTTTAGTATATGTGCTGTCAAAGTGCACATTTAACTTTTTCATGAACTGCTATGCTCTCATATGATTCTCTTTTTTTTTAAAGATATATTTATTTTAGAAAGAGAGAGAGCACAAGTGTGGGGTGGGGGAGCAGAGGGAAAGGGAGAGAATCTCAAGCAGACTCCCTGCTGAACGTGGAGCCTGCACAGGGCTGGAACCCACGACTCTTAAGATCATGACCTGAGTCGAAATCAAGAGTAGGATGCCCAACCAACTGAGCCACCTAGACATCCCACCCTCATGTGATTCTTAAGTAAAGCCAAAGATGAGGAACACTGGTGTTTCTCCTACATCCTAAGAGAGTACTGATTGGTAGTTGGTAAACATTATTGAGTGACTTCCTTCATTAATTGTATTGTAGCCCAATGCAGTTGTTTTTGTCACAAAGTCTGAACACTACCAGATGGATGGATCAATAGTAGTCTTTTGAAACCCCAACGAAGTGTCTCCTGCCCATGAGAAATAGCACCTCAATTGCAGTTCCCACCTTCAGCTGAATGTGTCCCCAGTGATTTGTTAGTAATGATCATTTAAGTATCAGAGTTTCTGAATGATTTGCTTTGTAGATACTAAATTAGACCTGTTTCAAGACTTTTCCTATCACAATGCCATATCTATCATGATACCTAAAATTATTTCTGTCATCAGACCAGTGCTTGATATGTTTTCTGGAATCGGAATAAAGGTGGTGATAACGATGTGACTGTGTTGCTCATGAACGTCTTCCATCTCATACAGCACTGTTAAACTATCTTTTGAGAATCTCCTGGGAGCTCAAGGGCAAAGGCATGAACAGGTGGCACAGACGATTCTTAGGGCAGTGAAGATACCATCTTTATAACACCATAATGGTGGACACCTGTTCGTATACGTTTGTCTGAACCCACAGAATGTACCACACCAAGAGTGAACCCTAATGTAAACCATGGACTTGGGGTGGTTATGTGTCAGTGGAGGTTCATTAGTTGTAACACGTGTACCACTCTGCCGCAGGATGTTGATAATGGGGGAGGTTGTGCATGTGTGGGAGCAGAGGGTATAGGGGATCTCCCCCTGTATCTTCCCCTTAATTTTGCCATGAGTCTAAAACTGTGCCCGCCCCATAAAAAAGCTTTAATAAAAACTACCTTTTAACAGTATTTGGCACAGAGCCTGGCGCAAGGTAGGCACCAGTATATATTTGCTAATGACTGAATGAATGAGTGAATAAATGAACGAATTTAGACAAGTAAATGTAGTTTGCTATGGATGATGCATTATGATGGAAAAGTATGGAATACTATTACAAGACTTAATTACTATTCCAAAGTTGAAATCAAAATGGGGAAACGCCCCTAAGCCTTTGGGAGATGGCAGCAAGAAGGGGCTGCAGTGGATGTGGAGAGCGTTGTGTCTGAGGGTACACTGAGTGGCCTCAAAACGGAGCTGAGTCAGAGGTCGTGAAGGGTGCTGGCATGGAATAAGGGTGAAAGACAAGGGATACCACTTAAGTCACAAAAACTCCTCCTTCCTTCCTCTCTGTTGTATACCAATCCCAGGACCTGCGGGTTTTCTCTTGCACTAGGCCTCTGAAAACCTATCCAGATATGAAATAACATGTTGTTCTGGCATTTTTAGTTGAAGTACCATCTAGAGTCAAATTGTATAAAGGAAGAGAAATCTATGAGTCAGTTTCCAGATTTGTATTTTGAAGATTACATCAATGGATTCCCATTGAAAGAAACCACAAGCTTCTTGCAGACTGTCTGGATTCACAAAGACCTATGTCACTTTCAACTAATGAGGAAGAACTCCCAAGTATATCATTTAAAGATACACATGAACTTTTCAGGTGCATTTAAAAGCCAGATCTCCCTTCTCAATTTTTCTCCTATCTGTGTATGATTGTAATGGTTGGGATAGGAAAGGAAGCTGAATTACTGTTTATTATTTTGTTCCCAAAATTAATCTGGCAATTTTGAGAGTACTAATATACCTTACCTCTACTTCTCCCAGACACTTTTATATGTATACATTATTATCTCTCATTTAATTCTCATAATATCATTTGAAGCAAGTACTACACCTTCTGCTTTTTACAGATGTAGAAATTGAAGCTGAGACGTTAAGTAACTTGCCTAAAATCATGTTTCTAATAAGAGGCAGCATCAAAATTCAAATTCAGGGCTAATGCTAAAGGTCATAATTTTCCCTATTAAACCAGTATGCCCCTTAAGAGAACCACAGGGGGTGAAATGACATTAAAAAATATTAGTATTTGATTAAGAGGAGAAAAAGGCCAATCATAAAATATAATGTCAGTCCATGGTAGAGGTTGGAGGGTGGTGGGTGGGGTGACTGAATACGTTATAAAACTGCAAGGTAAGAGGCACCTGGCCGTCTCAGTTGGTAGAGAATGAGACTTTTGATCTCCAGGTCATGAGTTCAAGCCCCACACCTGGGATAGAGTCTACTTAAAAAAAATAAATAAATAAAATTGCAAGGTGGAAAACAGGACCCAAACTAGAGTGAAATGACAGAGGCAGTCCTACTGGCAGGAGAGGAGAAGCTGAGGAGGAGATGGGATGGGATGGACACCATTAGTATCTAGCTGAGCTGTATTGGGCAAAGATCAAATTGGGAAGGATTCTCCCAGGGTAAATAAGATAGATGTGCATTTTAACCCTTAGGCACATATGAGAAGCTGCATTAAGCAACACCTTGCACATAGCAGACTTAGAAAAAAGAAGTCTGTTTGGGGCGCCTGGGTAGCGCAGTCGTTAAGCGTCTGCCTTCGGCTCAGGGCGTGATCCTGGCATTCCGGTATCGAGTCCCACATCGGGCTCCTCCGCGGGGAGCCTGCTTCTTCCTCTCCCACTCCCCCTGTGTTCCCTCTCTCTCTGGCTGTCTGTCACATAAATAAAATAAAAAATCTTAAAAAAAAAAAAAAAGAAAAGAAAAAAGAAGTCTTTAATCTTAATTTTAAAAGACTAGTCAACTAATAAACACTAGATCAATAAAAACTAGACCTGATTTCCATAATTGGCACATGCAGCTAATAGACTCTCATATATGTTCAATGACTAAGAACAAAACAGGAAGACACCAGAAGTGATTGGGAAAGGTTTACCAAGTCAAACTGAGTATGAAACAAGCTTTTCCATTTCTAGGGATAATAGCTAGCGTTTGTCATCTACGTGACAAGCACAATTACATGCTTTACTTACATCGACTCCCTTAATTCTGGTAACAACTCTATACATACTACTATATTTTCAGTCCCATGATAACAGATGAGGCAGAGAATTAAGTAACTTAGTCAAGGCCATAAAACTAGAATCCAGCAGATCTTTCTGGATCTAAAGGTCGTGCCATTATACCGCATTCTGAACTTTGCACTTAACAACATGAAAAAGTATAGCGATTGCTTGTGCTGAGAGTACCTGACTGGTCACATTCCATAAGTTGCTTGCTTTTGCCCCAAACTACTCTATAGTTTTCAATGGGTGGCAGTGTGACTCGGAGGAAACCAGGCAATTCCTGCTAAAAACAATCATTTCCAAGATCTTCCGCCCAGTTAAAAAAAAAAAAAAAGTCTAGGCACAGATTTCGAGCAAATTTCCATTAGGTATCTGATGTCTAGGAACCACTTCCCTTGGCAATGCCGTACACATCAAACCCTAAAACGAGGAAGCCTCGGCTGAGGTTGCCCAACGCGGGTGCTGGCACACGCAAGTCACTGAGTCAGCTCAGCGCGGCGGGGGGCCGGCGATGGAGAGCCGCGAGCTCCGGTCTCCGGCGTGAGGCAATCCTCCTCCCACGGTCTCGGGAAGCCCCGACGCCGCAGGCATCCTAGCCGATTTGGAGCCGCCCGGGCGTAGCTCCTCCACCGCTTCCTCCACCAGCTGCAACCACCCAACCCTTCCTGCTCAGCCCAGACTCCACCTCCCCGGCTCCGAAACGCGCGCCTCCGCGAGTGGGCGACGGCAGCGGGGAAAGGGAAGGAGACGCGCGGCCCCGCCGGACGCCCCGCCCCACCAGAGGCCCCGCCCCCTCGGCGCAGCAGGCGCGGCCCGCCCGCCCGGCTCCCCCAAGCAAACCTGTCTCGGCTGGGCGGGGAGCGGAGCTTCCTCCTCAGAGTGCGGTGCAGTGTCGCCGGATTTGTCCTTCCGCCCCTGCCTCCGCGGCGCCGGGGCGAACGAGGGGGCGAGCGGAAGGTGCGCTGGAGCCGAGGCCAGCGATGCGGCCGGGGGGAGCCGCGCAAGTCGCGGGGTCGCCGGCGTCGGACGGGTCTCTGTGCGGGGAGCTGCTGCAGGCCCCGCCGCCCCCGGCCTTGCAGCCGCCTCCGGCCGCGCCGTCGGGGCCGCCGCTCCCCGCTCCGGCCGGCGCGACCCTCAAATGCCTTCCGGAGCCGCTGCTGCGGAGACTCAGCGGGACCCTGGACCGAGCGCCCGAGGGCCGGGGCTGGAGGAGGCTGGCCGAGGTGGCGGGGAGTCGGGGGCGCCTCCGGCTGAGGTGAGGGACGGGGGCGCGGGGAGGGGGGAGGCGTGGGGGGGCGGGGCGCGCGGGGCGGGGGCGCGCGGGCGCCGGGGTGGGAGGACCGAAGCCCCCGCGGCTGGAGTGGTGCGGGGGCCGCTACGGTGAAAGGGGCGCGGAGGGGCAACGGGTCGGGAAAGCGTGGGAATGCTGGAGATTCGAGGTTGGACCCTCCTCCCCGTGAGCTGAAAGGGAGAAGTGGAGGGCGACCCAGGAGGATCTGGAGAGAAGGCGAGCTGTCTGGAAACCACTGGGACAGGGCAGTCATTCCAAAGGACCTAGCGTACAGCGTGGGCATAGACCGGGAAGACCTTAGGAAGGCTAGGAAGGCCAAGTGCAGGTAAAGAGATCAGGAAAGCGAAGGGCTTGGGTGCAGGATTTCTTGGAAGTTTTTATGTAGGAGAGGATGATGATGGGAAAGGCTGAAACTAAAACTGCCGTCTTTCTCCATCAAACCAACTTACCAGGTTCTCTTCTTGACTTCACCGTGAGCACTGAGCTCGAAGTAAAACTATTTTCCTCTTCCCAGTCTAGGAACTGTGAACTTTTGGTCTCGGGACTTCTTCACACTGTTAAGAATTATTGAGGATCCCAGAGAGTTTTTAATGTGGGTTCTGTGTATTACATGCATATAATGTACACTGTTAATTACCCTATTAAAAATTAAAACTAAGGGGGCGCCTGGGTGGCACAGCGGTTAAGCGTCTGCCTTCGGCTCAGGGCGTGATCCTGGTGTTGTGGGATCGAGCCCCACATCGGGCTCTTCCGCTATGAGCCTGCTTCTTCCTCTCTCTCGCTGGCTGTCTCTATCTCTGTCGAATAAATAAATAAAATCTTTAAAAAAAATTAAAACTAAGAACCATTAAAATGTTAATTTATTTAAAAAGAATAACCTGTTACATGTCAACAGAAATTACATGTTTTTGTGGAAAAACAAACTTTTCCAAAAAAAAAAAAATTAGAAAAGTGGCATTGTTTTACATTTTGAAGATCTCTTCTATGTCTTGTCTTTATTGCAGAGAACTGGCCTCTTCTACGTGCTTCTCTGCCTTCGATCTGTTGCACTATCCCAGGTCATGTAACACTGGATACTCCACAATGTACACTTTCTCAGAGAGTGAATGAAAATGATAAATAACATCTCAGTGTTACTGTGGAAAATCGTTCTAACCTTGTGGATCCCGTGACATGGTCTCAGGGACTCACGAGGGGTGCCCAGACCACACTTAGAACCACTCTGCTATGCCATTGTTAGGATTTTGGTCTGCCTGGGAATCCCTTAGAAGTTTTTTTTTGTGTTGTGGTTTTTTTTTTTTAAGATTTTATTTATGTATTTGACAGAGAGAGACAGCCAGCGAGAGAGGGAACACAGCAGGGGGAGTGGGAGAGGAAGAAGCAGGCTCCTCGCGGAGGAGCCTGATGTGGGGCTCGATCCCATACCGCCGGGATCACGCCCTGAGCCGAAGGACGACGCTTAACCGCTGTGCCACCCAGGCGCCCCTGGAAGTTTTTTTTTTAACTTCTCATATGACTAAACTTTGTCTTGGACTATAATTATTTCTACACTTTCTTTTGAACTCCTTGAGAATAGGAGGCATCAGTTAAGATTCTGTGTGTTATCTATAGAACCTATCTTAGACACTATAAATACTTTTGAATTGAGAGGGAAATCATTCATTCACAATTACATTTATTAAGTGCCTATTATGAGCTGGAAGTTCTAGAAAATAAAAAGATGACAAATATTTAGTTCCTATGCACAAGGACCTCTCTAGTAATGGACTGTTATTCTGGGACATTCACAAATAACATGTTAAATGCTATGTTTGGTGTGAATAATAATAATAACAATGGCTTGTTCTCATTTATTGAGCACTTGCTGTATATCAATGCACTAAGTGTTTACATGCATTATCTACTTTAGCCCTTATAACAACCTCGAGTTTCAGAGTTTGGGGTTAAACCAGGGTCATGATGATTTAGGGTTCTTTGGCCACAGAGAGAAGTAATGATGTGAAGTTGGAATTAAGAAGTGGTAAACTTGCAAAATTGAGTGGACAGATGGCACAATTTTCTCTTCCGGGGAAAAATGTGCTTCTCTTAGGGAGAGGGGGCTGTGCAAAGAGAATCCAAAATACTATTATGCTATGTCTGTAGATTTCTGAATTTCTAGACTTAATAACAGCGTAAAAAGCTGTCTTTGGGGATCGGATCATCAGATCTGTGATTGGTTTGTTTGTGATTAGTATGCTAGTTAGGGAAGGCTCTGAACTTTCCTGAGAAGGGTCTGGGAGTGAGGACTCCTAATTCGGCAGTAGAGGAAAGAGAAGAAAGGACGTTCCTGCCACTGAAGAAGCATGGCTGAAGTAGTGGATACCTGACCTCAGGTGCTCAGTGTTCCTTCCCAAGCCTTCAGTCACGTTTTGCCGAAGGCTACAGAATGGTTCGTTTGGCAAGCTAATAGAAAAGTCTGAGGCCGCATCTCTGGCGAAGGTAGTACAGGCAGAAGGGCAGTCGCCTCGCAAGAGGTGACAGGCAACAAAGGATGTGCATTTGTGAAATCTGACAAATTCCAGTGTAGGAAGTGTGAAAAGAAATAGATGGGATTTCACCAGTCTTCCATGATGAAGATTAGTTCAGAATAGGTGAGTGGTGGTGGGAGTGGGGGCACCCCTGCAGGTTAGAAAATTGGGGAACACTAAAGCCACATACCTACTGAAATCAGAATTAAACTGGCATAAGAAAAGGTTAGCACTGGGAGCTGAGGGGCTGGAGAGTGACATCTGAGGGGGCAAGGTAAGCTGGTGATGCTTACTCTATTTAAGACAAAAAAAGCTATTTCAGAGTAATTTCATACAGGTGCTAGAAGGGCATCTATGATAGCAGAAAGTCCCAGACGTATTTTTCTCTACGGTCAGACCGAAGAACTGAAGTGTGAGGGTCCAAGTGGACAACAGTTCCCATGAGGTTGTGGACTTTTTCCCCTAAAATCTTCCCAGGTTGTCTATTGTTTCTTTTCACATTTTTCTGACTCTATACATGTTTCCTCAAATAGATGAGAATTTAATGAAGAAACCACAGGAGTCCATCCTGAACTGTCCATCAGGGATTAGGAGTAATTGTAAATGTTTTCCTACAATTACGGGTGACTGAGAATCAGTCCTGGCTAACAGTCTCTCACAACCGTGTGCATACAAGACTGCCCTAAATACAGACTCAGCCCTAATTCCTTTCCAAACCGCCCTGATACTGAACAGCCTCTGCTGTCAGTGCAGATGGAGGCAGGTTCTGAGTGTCTTGCCCAAGCTACATAAACTTCGCCACACCCTGAAGGTGACAGCTTTCAGGAGGCTCTAAGGCTGCCTGGACTCCATGCGGGAGGGAGCTTTAGGAAGGGGACTCTGAGGCTCAGACCAAGGAAAACCGTCACTGCGCACGCGCTGTACCGAAGGTGCTCTGTAGCTGCAGACTTCTGCCTTCATGCAGTTTATGATAAGGATGAGAACGTGTGACAAGCTGAAACAAAGGATCTCCTCCAGTCTCTGTCTCTCCGGGCTGTGTCTTCAGTGTCTTGAAATTTGGAGTGTCATAGGATCCAGGCTTTGTGTCTCTTTATCATGTGTCTTCACCCAGTCCCCTTCTCGGAGTATCCTTAAGACTCAGGACTATACACACTTCGGTGGAGTCCTCTTAGCTGTATCTTCACCCCTATCTTTGCTGTGAGCCCCCTAGACTCGTACCTGTAGATGCCGATTTGCCATCTCTTCATGAATGACTAAGATATCTTAAGCGTAGCATGTCCAAAACTTAGCCTGTCTTCCCCCACAGACCTGTTTCTCGTGCAGTTTTCTGTATCTCAGGAAATGGCAACTGCACCCCTCCGATTGCTCAGCCCAAACTTCAAAATTTTGCACACCACCCTTACACACCACGTCCGTCTTGTCAGCGATCCGCGTTTGCTGTGCCTTCAGCGTGGATCCAGAATCCAACCTCCACTGCCCCAGTGCTGGGCCAGCCACTGCCCTCTCTCACCGGGATCATTCCAGTAGCTGCCTAACTTTTCCTCCGCTTGGCCCCTGCCCCCAGGTTATTTGCAGCCTAGCAGCGAGAATTAATTACTCTTTTAAAATGTCCAATCGGGTCTTACCTTTCCTCTGCTCAAAACCCCTTAATTGCTTTTCTATTTCAGGATTAGGACACCAGTTAGCTATCAGTTATCTCTTGGACCCTGTTATCTTCCTCCCTTTCTCTACGCTCTGCACACTTGCCTTCTTGCTTTTGTCTTGAACACAGAAGGGTCTTTGTACTTGCTTCTTCCTGGGTCTGAGATAGTCTCCACAGGTGAACCGTATGACTTGCTCCTTCACCTCTTCAAGTGTTTGCTTACAAGTCACCTCCTTCCGTGAGGTCTTCGCTGATCACATTATTTAAAATTACCCCGTACATCGGCTCCAACATTACTTAGCCCTCTGCTTTGTTTTTCTCCAGAGAACTTATGACCGACCACTGGATGGAGACACACACACACACACACACACACACACACCCTCTGTTTGTCTGCCTATGCGTGCATATATATATTTATATCTTGTAGGAAAACCCAGGATGATAAGGAATTTTGTCTTGTTTGCTCCAGTACCCTAAATACCTAGGAAAAATGGTTGCCCATTTTAAATGATTAATAAGTAGTTGCTGAACTAATGAATAGAGATTTCAAAGAGTAAATGTTCCAAGAAGAGAAGCAAAAAAACCTAAAAGCAGTGTCACGATTTGTACCCTAAGGGATGTATGCTGTGTTTTGAGTGTATATTTTTCGAAGTGAAGAGAAATACAAATATATTTTCTTAAAAGCAAAGCCCATTTGTTTCGGTAATAGTCTTTTAACTTAAATGAGAAATTCCAAATTAGGGCCGGTAGGAACCACTTCAAAGCACAGTCTTACAGGAATGTAACTAAAAAAGTAAAGAAAGAGGCTGGGTATATAGAAGCATCATCTTAGCTGAAAGCTAGTGCCCAGGCGGAAAATCAGTAAAAAAGGAAAGGAGATACAGAATCTTGGTTTTCTCCTGTGCCTCTTGTATTGGAAATTTTTGTCTACTTCACCTCAACCTCTTTCTTCATTTGGAAGAAAAAAGTCAAATTGTTTTTCACTTTTTTCTGTATCAGTATAAACATCAAAGCATCACTTGGTTGCATTTGGTGCGATGGCTTCTGAATTTTATGTACCAGATTCCGACCACCTTTCTGAATCATAAAAAAATATATATATTTAGCATACAGAGTCCTTGTTTTTATAGATCTCATATTCTAATTATTTAAAGAATGGTAATCCTTCTATTGTCTCTAATACTGGTTTCTTGACCTGGGTGTTACAGGGACTAATGAAAGAAAATTTTACAGACTAGAGGAGCAGTAGGCATCTGCAGCTTTCATTGTTGCTGTCATGACAGCCACAATTATTCCGTAGGAGAAAGGACACTTTAACACTAAAAAAAGTGGAAAAGACCATCTCAGAGTAAAAGGCAGTCTTAGTGCCCTTATTTTTATCATTTTGCCACGGACTTCAGACTGTGCTGCCACCAGTCTACCATCCAGAATTTGGGAACAGGTGATCTATATTATGATTCACATTTAACAAAAATAGAGTATTGAATATACACATTTAACTGAGACACTTAGAAAAGAATACCTAGTGAGTATAGAGACAGGAAGCCTTGAAGGACATGATCAGGTTACCAAACTAGTAATTACTCAAAAATATTTTTTAGGAAAAGCGAGAACAGTTTCAGAAATCAGCATAATTAGGAAACTATTGTTCTTTTAATAGCCCATATTTTTATTGTATAAGAACTCACTTTTATTGAGTGCTTATTATTTGCCAAGCACTGTGCTAAGTACTTCTAGCACAGATTATCTAATTTAATTCTAACAATCCTATGAGATAGATGATATTAGTATTGAAATTATTTTGGGGCGCCTGGGTGGCTCAGTCGGTTAAGTGACTGCCTTCTGCTCAGGTCATGATCCCAGAGTCCTAGGATCAAGTCCCGCATCAGGCTCCCTGCTCAGCGGGGAGTCTGCTTCTCCCTCTGCCCCTCGCCCCTCTTGGGCTTGCGCTCTCACTCTCTCAAATAAATAAAAAAAGTTTTTTTAATTATTTTGGTTGGATACCTTTTTTTCTAAAGTTATGAGATTATAAACTTTACCACAGAACTATAAATCTTGAGTGACCATTATATAAATTCTATGGTAGCCTTTTAATAAAACCGGTCAAAATGTGTGTGGATTAAGAATATGCCAGGAGCACCTGGGTGGCTCATTCGGTTAAGCATCTGACTCTTGATTTTGGCTCAGGTCATGATCTCAGGGTGGTGAGATCAGGCCCTGTGTCGGACTCTGCACTGAGTATGGAGCCTACTTATGATTCTCTCTCTATCCCTCTCCCCCTGCCACTCTCTCTAAAAAAAAAGAAAAGAATGTTCCAAGTTGTATGAAAACTTGCTCACCTTGCAGCACTGGCACAGCTGTGATACTGTTACATCTGACCCCTTCCATCTATCCAGTCCTCTAGCCTTTTTAGTTATGATTGAAATTCACGCAGTAATCATTCAGTTATAAATACTTAATATGGGCAAGACAGATTTTAGGTATTGCGCGGTTTAAAACATGGGGTTTCTGTTTTCAAGGAGTACTGTGATCTAGTTAGGCAGAGAAGACATGCCTATGAAAGAAAAGCTCTTGGTTTTAAGGCAAAATTGCATCTACTGAGACATGAAGAACAGCGGTCTGCAAACAAGGATCCCTGAGCCGCATTTGGGCCACTGCCCCTGTTTTTGCAGTTTATGGGCTAAGATTGGTTTTTATATTTAAAAAATTATAAAACAAAACAAAAGACAAGAAAGAACATGCAATAGACTGTATGGCCCAGAAAGCCTAAAGTATTTTCCTATGGCACTTTACAGAAATTTGTCAACCTTTAATATATAAGATAAGCACCATCAGGAGAGTATGTCTAACGTGTGTTTGGGGGACTCGTGTGGTCTGGGCGAACCTCACAGAGAAGCTTGAGTTTATATCGGACTATAAATTGGAAGGAAAGGGAGAGGTCGCTGCGAAGGTTTGTGAGGTGCAAATTCTACAGTATATCATGGAAATTATCTAAAGGCTTTGGTTGGCCTTTGTTGGTGATGTCTCTTTGGGAAGATTTTTGGGGGGCTTTTTTGGTTGTTTTGATTGTTTGATTTAATTTGATTGTTTTTCTTCACTTGAATGTTTCATACTTGTGCTTTCCCTTTCTGTGAAATGGTTGTCCCAATACTCCTTGTCCCATTATTTATGGCCTTCTGTAGTCTGATCTTAACCTGTCTTTCTAACCTTGTGTATGACTACTGAACACAATGACATTGAAATGGTATATGTATGTTAAATAGTGATAGTGAAAAAAAATAGTTTTAACAAAAGAACAGTGAGACAGAGAGATTCTTTGGAGCAGAGGTCAGCAAACTTTTTCTATAAAGAGCTAAATATAAATAGCCCATATGTTTAGCTTTGCAGACCAACTACTCACCTCTGCTTTTATAACAGGAAAGCAGCCATCCACCTCCGTAAATGTGTATGTGAACGAGCATGGCTGTGTTCCAACGAAACTGTTCACTAAATCAGGTGACTGGCTGGGTTTGGCCCACAGACCAGTGTTTGTCTTGCCCCTGTGTTAGGGTATTTCTAGGTACTTAGAAGTACTTCGAATGTCAGTAGCACTGATAGTCTTTTAAAAATGGTTGAAAAAATGAGCACACATAGTAAAACATTTGACAGTACAAAAGGGTTTATAGTGAAAAGTTGAATCATTCCAATTGTGAGCTCTGCTGCTCTGGCTCCCCTCTGTAGGAAAATCACTATACTACGAGTTTCTTGGCTATCTTTTCAAAGTTAACTCTGTACATATAAGAACCAACACATATGCTTGCTACTAAAAAGGGTATCCTGCAGAACTAACACTGTTCTGTACGTTCATTCATATGAATACATATGTAGGCTCACTACTTTGCTAATACAAAATTATGTTAAGTTTTTTCATTTTTCAAGATGTCTCAAAGATCTATGCCTTTTTTGGGGTCATATTATGCTTTATAAAAGCACAAGAACAAGTAGAGAAATTTATCTGATCTTTCTAATCTATATTCCCAAATTAAAAGTAGACATTTTGATCAGTATCAAAACCAAATTTCTCTCACATCCTGTTTTAAGATTTCTCTCATCTTCTGATTTAGTAATCAGGGGAGCTGAGTTGGAGAAGGGCATAAAGAGGAATTCCCTGTGATGGCAGAAGGAGGAGGAAAGGACAGTAGCATTCATAATGGAAATAACTTTTCACCGCTCAACGACTCACAGTTTATCCCTACAACACCTGCCGTCATGGCAGACATATAGCAGGCATATTGTGTTGGAGAAAACTGTTGACTTGAATTAAATCTGTTGTTTGCAGTTGTCTGGACTTGGAGCAGTGTTCTCTTAAGGTCTTGGAGCCTGAAGGAAGTCCAAGCTTATGCTTACTGAAGCTGTTGGGTGAGAAGGGTTGTACGGTCACGGAACTGAGTGACTTCCTGCAGGCTATGGAGCACACGGAGGTTCTGCTGCTTCTTAGCCCCCCAGGTAGGTTCTTCTCTCGGGTCTGTTCTCCAGGACTTCGCGGAGACAAACTTAGAGGAAAATATCTCATTTGATAAGGAATTGTATTAAATAGTTTTGAAAAATGTAAATGTATGGAGACTCATTTTTTCCTTCCAGGTTAAGACTAAAGAACACAAAAAGCAAATACAACACATAAACATTGATTAGATTGTGGTTCAAAAAACATCAATTATAGAAGACATTTTGGAGACAAGTAAAGCAATTTGAATTTAACGTGTATATTAGATATTAGAGAATTATGTGGAAATGGTGATATGGTCTGTAGAAGAATGTCTTTATTCCAAGGAGATGCGTGCTAAAATAGTTAGGGGATGGAGCACCTGGCTGGCTCAGTGGGAGAGCATGCAACTCTGATCTCAGAGCGTGAGTTCGAGCCCCACGTTGGATATGGAGCCTATTTTTAAAATAATAATAATAATAAAGTATTTAGTGGTAAGATTTCTTTTTTTTTTTTTAAAGAATTTACTTATTTATGGAGAGAGAGCGAGATAGAGAGCATGAAACGGAAGGGTGGGAAGAGCAGAAGGAAAGGGAGAAGCGGACTCCCTGCTGAGCAGGGAGCCCAGTGCGGGGCTTGATCCCAGGACCACGGGATCATGACCTGAGTCGAAGGCAGACACTTAACCAACTGAGCCACCCAGGCGCCCCTACGGGTAGGATTTCTATAACTCGTGTTGAAGTAGTGCCGCCAAGGCTCAGGCCTATGATTCTTGATTTTGCGGTTGTGAGTTTGAGCCCCACATTGGGGGTAGAGTTTACTTTGAAAGGGAGAAAGGGAGGGAGGAAGGAAGGAAGGAATAGTGCAGCCAAAAAATAAATACATATTTATTAATATGTATGTATGTACACAAATGAGATAAAACAAATATTACAGATATTTGTTGTTTAAGTATTTCACCAACACGATGCTTTTGAAGTGTTGATTGATTCAACCATGATTTTTTTTCTGAATATACCAATATCGAGTGAGATTTCTCACTTCCAACATCAGGTGTGAGGAATAGGAAGCAGCCCCTTGTCTCCACAACTACAGATAGAGTTGGTCCCCTGCAGCAGTGTCCGGCAGGAGAGACCATGTGATCTGAGTCACTTGATAACAGCAGCACCGCACACCTCCTTTCTCAGAGGTCCAGTTCACCATTATAGGTTCCACTAGAAGCTTAGAAGCCAGTTGAGGTTGGGAGGGCCACGGTCTAAGGACTCACGCTCTCTATTTTACATGGTTTTGATGTATGCAGCTTTTATTACATAACCAGCCTATTTGTGATAATATTTTGAAGTTAACATGAGGAACTTAAAATTATAATTCAGATCTTATTTTTGTCAGTTTTTGGGTTCGGGAATCTTCTAACAGGAGTCTTGAAGCAGGCTGGGCTTCAAGAGAGGCTGAGGACAGCCCTGTTTTCAAAGAATTGGTTTGTTTTCATCTTTGCCCCTCCTTTCTTGTTCCTGGCTTCCTTCCAAGAGTGACTTTCTGCATAGTTGCAAGATCTCTACTGACTGTTCCTTGCGTTCATCTTTGTCCCAGCAAAAATCATAAGATTCACTCCAGTTAACTAATTTCAATGACATGCCTGTCCCTACACCTGTCACTGTGGCAAGGGAGATGAAAGGTGCCCATTTGCTGGCTTAGAGCCAGGAGCAGAGTTGGGTTGAGTCAGCTTTCCAGAAACTATATAGGTTACCAAACAAAAGGGGGCCTGTTGGAAGAAGAAAGGGCATAACAGATGCTGGGGAGATAACTAAAGAGTCCACTACAAATGGAAAGGACCCTAGATTACAAGTCAGGAAACTTGGACTCTCAGATCATCCTCTGCTTCCCAGGGCCTAATGTAGATGATAAAATAGGTCTCCTATAAATGCCTTCTTTGAGTTACACCTTGCATTGGATGCTTGACATCTGTTCCTCAGTGTCTCTTCATACCAAGAGGTCTGGGGTAGGAGTAACTACTGCCAAAGCAGCCCCTGTCTAGATGAAATTGTTGTTTGTCCCCAGTCAGTGAACTTCTTCATAAGGTGACATTTGTTAACTTTTATATCCCCAGTGCCTTGAATATTACCCAGGAGTTGTGACGATTGAAATCTGCCAGTTGGGGCATTCAGCTACGAAGTTCTCCAACTTCCTAGAGTACCATACCAGGGTCTCTGAAAACTTAAGAAACCTCTCCAGGAAGTAAATATAACTTTTATATCTCATTATCTTTTTTCAGTAATTACATAATTACTCTGACTGTTGGTTGCCCTGTCTATAAAATGAGTGTCAGTGTTCTCTACCTGGCAGAGTGGGAGGAGTTAATGAAATGATGCCACGTGGAGCTGCCTCTAGGTGGCCACAGAGGCTCCACCTCGGGCTTCCACGTTTTCAGTTTCCCACGCATGACACTGGGCTTTCCTATAACTGTGTCACATGTTTATTCATGTGTAACGATCAGCCTGAAATTTTTGACAATATTTTGATTTTTGACAAACCAGCAATGAATACAGAGCCAACCTAATAAACATCAGTATTCTATTCCCTTGACAGATCCATTTCTGCCCTTTGTGTTTTTCTCCAAATAGTAGGATTAGCACCTTACCATCAGTGTTCCCCGTACAGATCATTCTGGTATCTGGCCTACAAGCTTTTTCAGAGTTATCCCCTGGGACTTCCTTGCATTTGAGGGGAGACCAGGCAAAGGAACGCAGTTTCTATGCTAACATTTCTATAGTAACACTCATTCACTATTTCTGTGAGGTTTTATGTCATATTAGTTGTATAGTGTCCATTGGGAATCAGTTGTTTCTTGAATATTAAGTATTGGGTTTTGAGGACAAATTTTAGGATTGGATAAAGCTCAGTAATCTCAGGAAGAGGTAATTCACTGTTAGCTTTCTATGTGCATTTTATGTGAATAATCTAAAACTCACTGTATTTGCAGATATTAGAGTAAATATAAGAATTATAGAGAAAATTTTAACATGTTAATAAGGATATTGAGAATAAAAACTATTGTAATTAAGAAGGTAAGCTCTGATAGAATCAACTTTATTTGGGACTTTACTCATTCATTCAGTAAACACTTCCTAAATTCCAGTACCAGACGTTGCACTTGGTACTGTGCTTCAAAGACGACGAGAACCAAAATTCTCGTGTAGGAAAAGTTCGTGGTCTAACAGGAAAGACAAACCTGTAAAGGATCACATCCAACACGATCGTAAAAACAAATATCTAGGGCGAGTCTGATCTGATCTTTGGGTTTTCCTTTTCAGTGTATTCCTGTATCTTGGTGAAAGTACAATATAGAAATATTCTCATGTTTTCTCTCTTTTTTCATAGTCAGGCAGCTTCATAGGAGGACATTAGTTCTTATTTCGTAGAAAGTCCAATGACTTTTCTCTAGTTGTCTCTATAGAGAGGTCTGCTTTTGGTAAGTAGGATGAGTTCTGTCCAAGATGCTGTGAGCCTCTGAACAGACCTTTCGGACCTAAATGCAGGAAGAAGAGGAAACTTTAGATTTATTTTAGTTTTATTTTGCCACATTCCATCCTGGTTATTTGTGGGCTGACAGCCATAGATGGCCATAGGAGATGGCTGTAATAAGTAGTTACTCTGTTTTTTGAGAAACTGAGTTTCTTTTATGTGTTTGTTTTGGCTGCCCAGCAGTAGCTGGGGCAGCGTTCCCCTGCCTCTAACTAGAACGATTCCCCTGATTAGGAGCCAGCCTCACTGGTCCCTCACGTAGGATGGGATCTAAGCTGAGGGTAACTCTGCCCTAAATTCTTGCTCTCCATGGGGTGACCCTTAATATATTTTCTGAAGGAGCCCCATGGGATTGAGGTTTGCCCTCTTCTGCTTTCTCTCTAATTGGGCTTTTTCATAGCACGTGGACGGCTAGCTGCTCCCCATGCCCATTTCCCAGCACCGACTGTTTCCCTATTTTATTCTTTTGGTCATCTCAGTGGGAATTGGAGGGGAGTGGGAACATTAAATGAGTGTGCTGAAATTGTTTGAACTGGAAGTCCATAATAATTTTTTAGACCTTTATTTTCTCATTAAAGGATCAAAAATCCTGATCCCGAAGCAACCGACATTGGTATCTCTGTCCTTCGCAAATGTCATTGAGCCTAGATGTGCAGTTCAAGATGTTCTGTTTCTTTTTCTTTTTTTAAGTGAAAACATTTTGAGTGATCATAGGCTCCATCAGTTACGTAGTTATGCAGATCACAAAATGGCTGCTAAGGAAGTAATGCCCTGGCCGGGAGTTGGTTAAGCAGAGGCCAGATGATAGGGGATATTTAGAGAGAATTAACAGTTTATGTGTGGGTTTCGTTAGGTGAATCCCAAGGTTCCACCTCCAGTTCTATGATGTTATCATTTTATTTCCTTCTTTATATAAAATGTACTTCATTCGCTCTCTGTACATACCAGACTGCTCTGGCTGAGGTCTCTTCAGTGGCATCTTTCCCACTTGCCCCACACCTTTTTTGTCCTTAAGACAGGAGCCAAGGGGCGCCTGAGTGGCTCAGTTAAGCGTCTGCCTTCAGCTCAGGTCACGATCCTGGGGTTCTGGGATCGAGCCCTGTGTCAGGCTCCCTGCTCAGTGGGGAGTCTGTTTCTCCCTCTCCCCTCTCATACTCTCTTTCTCTCTCTCTCTCTCTCTCTCTCTTTCTCACTGTCTCAAATGAATAAATAAAATCTTAAAAAAAGAAAAAAGACAGGAACCAAGGTTGTTGAATATTATTCTCTCATTTCCAAAATGCCTTTAGTTCAAAACCATCTTATCTTTATAGTTCTGTAAAGGAGCAGAGCTGTGCTGTTATGAACGTTCAAATTTTAAATGTGAGCAAACGTTTGTGTGGAAAATGAGATTTCCAGAGGTTATCATTCAGCCAGAGTCACAGTTATTAACGAAAGTAGATTAGAACCCAGGTCTGCTAACCCCAACCTAAACCCAGTGTCATTTCTATCATGCTGGGAAATTTCTGGGTTATTCGGGAAACTTGGTGATGAATTATTCCCCCAGTTACCTCTTTGACCCGTGGACTGCAGTTTTTTGTCCTTGCCAAATTAAAAAGTACTCCTACTAGATCTCGTTTGTAAAGGACTTTTCTCGTTGCATGAGTGACAGAAATTTCTGAAAGGTAAATATCAAGAAGTCGAAGAGGCAACGATGGTATGGACGGGAACAAGGGCAAAGGAGGAGGAGAGAAATAGAAAGGGAGTTGTGAGGTCTGAAAGAATGTGCGTCTGCACTGAGGTGTTCAGAGTTACTGGGCAATGTGGAAGCATACGGAGTATGAGGAGACTAGGTTTAGCCACAGGAGGTGCAAACGTTAACTGACTTGTAGGAGGGACATACATGGACATGCTTTGGTTGTGTTGGGGGAAGATTGTTGGAGGAAGAGAAATGGTATTTATTCTGGAACAGGATGAGGCACTTTGCAATGATAGCTTAGAAATTTTCAGAATAACGTTGAGGAAGAGTTTTAGATGGAAGCTGATGGAAAGAAATTTTTGGTTCACAGCCTCTGAAAACAGATGTACTGTCATGTATACAATAGATCTGTTCCTGGAACAGCTGTTTTTAAATCACATCAGTATTTAAATGCATCCATGGGATGCCTGGGTGGCTCAGTCAGTTAAGCGGCTGCCTTTGACTCAGGTCATAATCCCAGGATCCTGGGATCGAGCCCCACATTAGGCTCCTTGCTCAGTGGGGAGCCTGCTTCTCCCTCTCCCTCTGCTGCTCCCCCTGCTGTGCTCTCTCACTTGTGCGCTCTGTCTCAAATAAGTAAATAAAATCTTTAAAGTTTTAAATACATCCTGAGAGAGGGTAACTTAAAGGAAAGCTGTGGTGAATCCTTTTGTCAAATCAAGAATCACCCTAACTTATCTGTTTTGAAATTCCAGCAGGTGTTTAGTTTTATTGTTCAGTATCGTGACTCTGTGATCTACACAGGTGTGTGTCGAATGAATGATCCTCATGTTCCATCGTACCTAGTTCAGATTCTCCCCGGTTTACAGGAAATCGAGTCACCTCTTTGACATCTTTGCAGATGTTATCTGAAAACAGGCTTGTTTGCCAGGAAACTGTGCATTCAGCCTTTAAAATAGAACTTTCATTTGTATGCCTTGGTACACCCTCCATTGCTCTGTGCCATCTTCTTTCCTTACCTTTGTTCAGCACCTTCTGACTAGTGGGCGCCCCGCGAGGGTGGTTACAGGTTGACCATGGTTCTCTGCCGCACAACACTATGTGGGAGGAAGGAAATTTGTGTGGTTAAGGCATGGGAGGTATTGCGACTTTTTTGTCTTTACTACTCACCAAGAGCGGTTTCCAAATCACATTGTGCCTTTCAATTCTCAGTCTTTGAAGCATTAAGTAATAAATACGTGTATGTATTTGCTTGCTTGTTGAAGACTAGACTACTGAAATAGGTGGTCCAGGACAGATGTGTAAACTGAACTTGAACATGCATCAGAAGTCATATAGTCTTGTCTCCCATACAAAGGAAGGACGTCTTTTAGGACATCCTGGCCTTATGGGCTCTTTGTCCATTAAAGTTACTCTTTTCTTTGTAAGACACTCTAGGGAGAAAGCCTTTTAATTTTCCATCACTCTTGTCTCTTTGTATTATAGGAGAGAATGTTTGCCAGGGTCAGTGTATAAGCACCGCCATGGTACAAGACATGGTACTCTGCCTGACGTTCTCGCTTCAGCCAGAGAGGCTCTCTGTGGCAGAAGATCAGCATGGGAGGTGCACTAAGAATCACTGGGAGGTGCCTGGCTGGCTAAGTTGGTGGAGCGTGTGACTCTTTTTTTTTTTTAATAAAGTTTTATTTATTTGAGAGAGAGAGAAAGTGGGGGCATGAGTGGGGGCAGGGGTCAGAGGGAGAGGGAGAAACAGATGCCCCGCTGAGCAGGGAGCCTGATGCAGGGCTCAATCCCAGGATCCTGGGATCATGACCTGAGCTGAAGGCAGACACTTAACTGACTGAGCCACCCAGGCGCGCCGAGTGTGTGACTCTTGATTTCGGAGTTGTGAGTTCAAGCCCCATGATGGGCATAGAGATTACTTAAAAATAAAATCTTTTAAAAAAGATCTTTGGAAAATGATAACTATGAGGTGATAGATGTGTTAATTAAGTTCAGCAGTGGTACTCACTTCACAATGTGTATGTGTATTAAATTATCACATGGTAGTGCTAGAAATGTATAGAACTTTCGTTTGTCAAGCATACTTCCATAAAGGTGGAGAAGAAAAATCACTGGATTAACAAAAGCATGGGGATTTTAAAGCCCAAGAAAACCTAGGTTTGTATTCTGGTTCTGCCATTTTACAATGGGGAAAAAATTGGTCTCAGACAGGTTAAATAGTTTACTCAAGGTAATTTGGGTGACCTTTTGCAAATTACTTCATTTTCTTCACTGTAACATAGGTCCAACTAATGTCTAACTCATCTGGCTATTTTGAAGGCTAGAGATCAAAACACCAGGCCCATATAAAGCAGTCAGTAAATTGCTGCCATAGTAGTTTTTATTGTGATCATACACAGTCATTCAGCAAGTACGTGCAGAACATTCACTGTGTCACCGTCTGCCAGGCCCTGTTCTGGGTGTCGGGTAAACTGGTGACTAAGACAAACAAGGTCCTTGCTCTCATGAAGCTTCTGTTCTAGTAGGCGAGACAGACAAGAAAACCTAGGGATTTCAGATGATTAGTGCAGTGAAGACCGCAAAGTGGGGTGAATGTAATCGAAAAGTGGGGGTGGGGGATAGCTGGTTTAGAGATGTTTCCCAGAGAAGCTAGAGACCTAGATTATGAGAAAGAAAGAGCCTGCCATGAAACAGCGGGGGGTTGGAGGGGAAATCCAGCAGAGGACCAGTAAGTAGAAAAGTAGAAAATAGCTTGGTTTCCAAAAAGAGGACCAGTGTGGCTACAGCAAGGAGGAGAGGAGGGGACGAGGTTAGAGAGGTCAGTTTATGTAAAACTGTGTGACCGTGATGAGGAGTGCGGCTTTTATTTGAAGTACAATTGGTCAGAGGAGTGGTATGGATTAATTTATGTTTTATTTGATTTTATTTATTTATATAGAGAGAAAGAGAGCGTGTGTGAGCGGAGGAAGGGGGGAGAGCAGAGGGAGAGAGAGAGTCAGGCAGACTCCCCACTGAGCGTGGAGCCCTTGGCAGGGCTCAGTCCCACAACCCTGAGATCATGACCTGAGCCAAAATCAGGAGCCAGACGCTCAACCAACGAGCTACTCAAGGCGCCCCTGGATTAATTTCTGTTTTTACAAAGACATTTGGGCTGCTGGTTGGAAGCAAGGAAACCAGCTTGCAGGCTGTACCATGGTTTCATCACAGCTGATGGTGGCTTGGGTTAAGATCATGGCATTGAAGATGTGGAGACGGGGAAAAGTGGAACTGGCAGGACTTGCAAAGAAGTTACATGTGGAGAATGAGGAAGGAAAGAGGGATTTGGGGAGCACTGCTAAGTTTTTGTCCTGAGTAACTGGATGCATGGAGACAGGCTGAGATGGGAAGACAGTGGGCTCTCGTGCAGGAGTAGATTTTGTTCCAGAGGAATTTGGGACGTGTTGAGTTGGAGATGGCTAGAAGACATTCACATTTTAAAGCCCATTGAGCCACACATCCTCTATTTTTCAGATTTATATTTATTCCCTTCTTTTGTTGTTACAACTTTTTCTTTCTTATCACACATAAGCTTTGAAAATCAGAATCTTTGTATCTTGAAGTTGGAACATATACGTCTCTCGTGGCTAAAGAATGGCATTGAGAGCGTTAAATGCAATGGTGTGAATTTGCCGGCCAAGGTGAGAGGGCTCATCCCATTTTCTGTCTTCACCATGTCCTTTGCAACCAACACATAGTACAGCTTCCAGAAGAACTGTCCCTTCTTCCATACTGTGCTAACGTGGCATCAACATAAAGAAGTAATGAATAAGAAAGTTCTCCCTTGGCAAATGTTTTAAATTCTTTTTCGAAAGGCTCTATTCTCTTTACTAAAGATTTTCTAGGGTTTCTCCATAACCTCAAATGTAATAGGTATGCAGTAAATATTTATATATTTTGGATTTTGGTTTTATCTGGTATCTTTCTGGAATGGTTTTCACATACCTTTTTTACCATATATACTGTTTTTGTCCTGGAAAGGTTAGTATCTTTGATGTACTAAGATTGCTGTTATTTGGACTAACTCCTCTTCAATTTATTCCTTTGGGTTGGTAGCTTATAGAGGAAAAAGACACTATTATGAGCTCCTATTCAGGATAGATGAGGAAAGAAAATAAAACTAGGTGCAGGGAATTATATTTTACAAGTTTTAATGATCTTTTCTTCTTCCTTCCTGGAAGCCAGCTAACCCAATTGTATGTATTATAACCTTGGCAAATGTAGAATTTCCTAACTGTGATTTCTTTTGTGTCAGTTATCTATTGTGGCATAACAAATTACCCCAAAACCCAAAGCTTAACACAAGAACCATTTATTACTTTACATGGTTTCTGGGGATGGGAACCTGGAAATGGCTTAACTGGGTGGTTTTGGCTCCAGTTTTGGTCTCTGATGAGGTGGGGGTCAGGCTGGTGGGGCCGGGCTGCAGCCGTCTGGTCCTACTGGGGTTGGACCATCTTCTTCTCAGGTGGTTCGCTTACCTGGCCACTGGCAGGAGGCCCAAGTTTCTTTCCTTACCACTTGGGCCTCCCACAGGGCTGCCTGAGTGTCCCCATGACATGGCAGCAGGCTTCCCCAGAGGGAGTAATTGAGAGCGGGATGGCTGGGGGGGGGGGGGGGTGATTCCATAATTGACTTAGGATTTTCTTTAAAGCTGTCCCAAGTTTTGATGCTGATAGTCATTTCCCAGATGAGAAATGTTTGTATCACATGCATTGGATTTATATCCTGCTGTTCGTTTCCATGCCTTTCTGCATACGGAGTCATTTTCATTTTAATGCTAAATCATAGCATTGAAATAAATGTATCTTGAAGACGTTTTCAGTGGCCAACACTTGTAGCAGTGCACCTAATTCAGTTGAAGTGCCAGCCATATGAGCATTTATGACCAAGTACTTGAAGAGCTGGCACTGAGAACTGCATCATGACTGCTGTCTAGCAGACATCTACTATAAGGTGCATCCTGATTTCAGAGGGGTTAGCATGAAAAAAATATTTCTAAGAATTGAAGAAATATGGCAAACAGTTTTCTCCCCCAGCCATGGGAAGTACAGTAGATCAAAGTCTTCTGTGGATGAGTTTCTTTCCTCTTGGTTTTACAAAGCCTGGAACTCACAGATGCATAATCTGATGGGGAAGGAGATATGAATGGGCAGTTTACAACTAGGATGAATATACAGGTTATTTCCAAAATACCTTTGTGGGGGTTTTTGTTTCAGAAGTATAAACAAGGAAAACCTCTCTTCCGTGACTTTATTTAACTTTTTCTTTTTTTTAAGGAATAAAGATCACCGTCAACCCAGAGTCAAAGGCAGTCTTGGCTGGACAGTTTGTGAAACTGTGTTGCCGGGCAACCGGACATCCCTTTGTACAATATCAGTGGTTTAAAATGAATAAAGAGGTAACTTTTTAAATGTATTTTACTTCCCTTGTCATAAGAAGAGAGAATGATAGCAAATTATTTAGCATCATTTTCCTCAGTGTGTTTTTTGGAATTTTGATCTGGTAGACGTGGCTGTGTTATTACCGAAGTAGTCAATAATCATTATTTTGGTAAAACAATTGCAAAAGTTGTCTTATAACAAAAATGGTGAGGGGGTCACCTGGGTGGCTCAGTTGGTTAAGCATCTGCCTTTGGCTCGGGTCATGGTCTCAGAATCCTGGCATCGGGCTCCACGCTCGGCAGGGAGTCTGCTTCTCCCTCTCCCTCTGCCTCTGTCCCTCCCTCTACTCATGTACTCTCTCTCTTTCTCTCTCTCACTCACTCTCTCAAATAAATAAAATCTTTTTTGAAAAATGCTAAGCAATAATAAAATCAATTCTCTAGACTCTAAAAATTGTGGAAAATCAGTATTAGAACAACAGTGTTAAATAGTAAATATCACCAGTGCATTCTAACATAGCCATTCAAAATTCCTTAACAACAAATTATGTTCCAACCAAAATGTCTCTCTCTCTTTTTTTTTTAATAACTTTATTTTCTTTGGCAGTATGTGCCCTCTAGTCTCAGAACTTCTAGAGTTGCTTCTTGGTGCCAGCAGCCTGGGTGACTTTGAGCACATTGAAGCACACCGTCTTGCTCAAGGGCCGGCACTCACACACTGTGACAGTGTTGCCCATCTGGACACCCTGAAGCAGGGGGCAGGTGTACGGACATATTCTTGTGGTGCTTCTCAAGGCGGTTGTTCTTTCAGATGTGGTGGAGGAAGTCTCGGTGCATGACAGTGGTCTTCCGTATCTTGATCACCACACTAAACAGAATCTGCCCTCGGATAGAGACGTTACCCGGGAAGGGGCATTTCTTATCAGTATAGGACCCTCAGTGACCTCCTTGGGTATCTTGAAACCCAGACCAAAGTGGTTTTTTGGGGGGTTTTTTGTTGTTGCTGTTGTTGTTTTTTTAAGATTTTATTTATTTATTTATTTGACAGAGAGAGAGACAGCCAGCGAGAGAGGGAACACAAGCAGGGGGAATGGGAGAGGAAGAAGCAGGCTCCCAGAGGAGCAGGGAGCCTGATGGCGGGGCTCGATCCCAGGACCCCGGGATCACACCCTGAGCCAAAGGCAGACGCTTAACAACTGAGCCACGCAGGCGCCCTTCAGACCAAAGTTTTTATGGTATTGTAGGAGCTTCTCTGCCAATTTCTCCAAGGGAGTCCCTCTTCTTATTTTGAAAGATGGTTGGCTGCTTTGGGTACACGCACTGAATCTGAATGTCTACCATCTTCCCGACCACCTGAAAAAAGGAAACCAAAATCTTTAATTAAAAGATTTTTAAGGTGCCATAGAAGGCAAATTGAAGATTATTTTAAATGTTGCACATAACTATTGTATCAAAAGATTTAGGCTATTGTGGTAAATTCTGAAGCAAAATTCAGGCTAGTGGAGGGGAGCATTATTCTTTTTGTGGAAATACTGTATCCCTGCACCACCCAACAAACAATTTAAAATCACATATTGGAATTATTTTTTCTTAGAAGTTCTTTGAACTACTCTGCCAGTGGGTGTTTCTCGCTGTTCTGGCTAGCCCATGTTGTTTCTCACTTTGCTCGGCTCCTCTCTTCTCCCACTCCACCTCCCCTAACCCCCTTCCCTCCTAGATTGTACCTTGAAACTCCATACTCTTTTCAACCTGCTTGTCAAATAACTAAGCTTTCTTCCAAATCAGTCCTAAGTCTACATTTGCAAACCTGAAACTAAGTTAAAGAGCCATTCTAAGATTATGATCTTTCCTTTAATGGATCATCCTGTGCCTTAGAAGAAATGTGTGGTTTTATACAGTTTTTTATTTCCATCCCTTACAGGTAAGGTAGAGCAGCTGAACTCTAGTAAAAAGTTGCATGTAGGCTTTGGTGCTAGATAGGCCTGTGTTGGAATCCTGAGTGTCATCTTTAATGATATGAATTCCTGTCATCTGGGGTTGTGAGAACTTAATAGACAGGATGTTTCATGTACCTAGGCTTTCAGGAGATGGTAACTAAAGTTACTTGTAACATTTTCTCAATTGCAAAGTTGCCTTTATCTTAATAAATGCCTTTTGAGGGAGAAATAACAGACAAAATTGCTACATTAAGCATACCATTTGTAAAATATGCCCTGATTTGAAGAAGGTAAAAATGTAGAGGGTGGAGAATACTTCTTAAATTGGAAGAGTTGTAATAGATTTTAAAGCCCTCACAAGGTCGAGTTTTGTCAGACTACCTCTATGGTCATGGTCATGGGGTTATTTTAAGAGCTATTCGTTTAACAAGTGCTTGATGAGCACCTGTCTTGGCCAGGCTGTGATCTAAGGCCGTGGTGATGAAGCATTGACACACAGGGTCCTGCCCCCCCCCACCCTCCCCAGTGGGGAGAGACAGCAAACAAATAGGAGAATTGTTTGAGTTAAGAACTATGAGGAAAATCATCAGGATGATCTAAAGTGAGAAGCCACTAACCATCTTAAGCAGGAGAAGTAACATGATCGGATTTATGTTTTAAAACACAAAGCTGCCATTTGAAGAGAAGCAAGAGAAAAGCAGGAAGACCAGTGAGCTAATGCCTGTGCTAGACTGGAAATAGTGGCAGTGTGGACCAGGGCAGGGCAGTGGAGAGGGAGCAGAGTGCTCAGGTCAGGTTATTTTAGAGGGAGAGTTGACCACACCTGATAGGTTAGAGGTGGAGCATGAAGAAAAAGGAAGAGAGATCAAGGGATGACCCCCGGATTTTTTATGGAAGCATCTGGAAACATGTTATATACTGAGGTATTGAAGATTGGGAAAGAAATGGATTTAAGGAGAAAAATCAAGGATTTGGTTTTAGAGGCACTAAGTTCAAAATGCCTATTAGACATCTACATGAATCAGCTAGACAGTTTGGATATCAGGAGAGTCTTTGAAAGTTTATGTTACAGAAGACAAACTAGTAAAGAGACTAAGAAGAATCTGCCAGAGAGATGGGAGGAAATCCAGCAGAGGATGGTATGAAGCCTAAAAGGGAAAGTATTTCAAGAAAAAAGGGGTAATTAGCATTTTCGGTGCTGCTGAGAGGAGGGGGTGCAAGTCAAGGGAGGTTTGTTTGGGGTTTTTTACTTATTTAAGGTACAAAGGACTAGAGTATGTTTTTGAGAGTGATACAATAAAAGAGAAATAGATGGTAAAGCAGAGAAAATTGCAGGAGCAAGGTCAGAGAGGATGGGATTGGCAGGAGAGGAAAAAGTTTTCCTCTTCCCTCTTATGTTCATTCTCTGGGTGCCTGTGAATTAACTGACATAATACAGATGGACAAGAGAAGTGTATTCATATGGAACTTACAAAGGAAGTGGCTCCATGAATAAAGTTAGAGCCCTGCATACCTAATTTAGTAAGGAAAAGGGAAGAGGGAGAAGGGCCTCTATGAGAGGAACAAATGGGTTTCTTTAAGAAATACAAAGGGATTTCTAGAAGAATAAATAGGAGATAAGGAAGTTTGCTAGTTGTCAGATCTTCAGCAGAATGCTCTTTCTGTGCTGCAGGTTCTGAGGGGGGAGAGTGGAATTCAGTTGGTTGGGGTTTGGAGAGAGAGGGGCACGCGGCCAAGCCCCTTGGCAATGTGGCAGAAGTGGGTGGCACTTACAAATTGATGAGAGCAGCAGAGGTGAAAGAAACCTTAATGTGGTAACCAGAGCCCTGGAGGGGAGCTTGGGAAACCCTTGGGTGGCCATTTCTTCCCATCACTGACGTGCTTTCCATAGCCCTTCTCCACGCAGACCCTGAAAGAAGAGTAGTGGTTCCGGAGTGTATCCTCTTGTAGAATTTTGCAGATGAGAAAATGGGGTCTCAAGGTGAACTAACTTGCTTATATACTCACAGCCGATTTGGCCAGAACTGAAATGAATAGCCGAGCTTAACTTTCTGTGTTACTTATAAATCTGCCATTGTAGATTCTTTAAATACTAATGAGTTGAACAGTTTTAAATGACAGAAGAGATACTTTTCTGTTAGTTTTTGGAAGATCTGTGGGAGAGAGCTTAACTCTGTAATTAATGGATTTGTAAAACAGTGTGGATTTCTAAGACTTTAGTCTTAAATTATTCAACATGTTGTTTGTTTTTTTAAGTAAAAAATATTTTAGAACTTGGGGGGATAAAGATGCTTTTCAAAGCTCCAGAGAAATCGACACATTTTTGCATGGCGCATTTTTATAAGGTGTGTTTTGATGAGTCATTCATTTACATTCTCTTACTGATTCTTTCGCAGATTCCAAACGGAAATGCATCGGAACTTATTTTTAATGCAGTGCATGTAAAAGATGCAGGCTTTTATGTCTGTCGAGTTAATAATAATTTCACCTTTGAATTCAGCCAGTGGTCACAGCTGGATGTTTGTGATGTCACTGAAGTAACAGGAAGCTTCCAGGGTAAGTGATAAATTAAGTTGAATATTAGGATGGGAATTGCCTTATTTTATTTTGAATGTTTACTTGAATTTCACAGTGTCACAAACAGGACCGGAAGCTCCCGTACGTACTTACCACCAGCAGAAGATAACCAGTTGCTCAGACTTTATCCCATGTGCTTTGATCCCTTCTCTGCCGACACGTACACATGCAGATGCCTTAGACTGGCCCTGCCGCTGGTCTCTGCGAGCGTCCCTTCTGTTTCTTTCTACACTGTATGCCTTTCTCCCAAACTGTTGTATTACTCTGACAAAATCATATTGTGGAATAAAACCTCGAGAGTTGCCTTTGGCGTGAAAGGGCATGCAGCGTATCATTCCCCACAATAAAGCATTTCATTGGACTGTTTTTCTACTCTCTGTCATCCAGCTTCTTAGGCCAGTAACTAGTACTGACTTTAAAAATCTCCCTATTCTGAAGAGTAGTCATCAGATGTTATTTTCTGTATTCACACTCACAGTCAGGGACTATATTCTTTGTCATGGTCAGACAGAAAGAATAGGTGGGAAACTTACCTGTCTTGTCTCCATTCTTCTTTCTCAGTTTAGCTTTTCCTACACCTAAATAAATAATCTCTAAAAGTAGTCATTATTAAACAAGGGAATTATTTATCTTTCTAGAATATTTCTGTGTGTTGTAATGAACTTAAATATGTTTGTAAATTAAATCCTGTTCATTCAGCAAAGATTGATCACCTGCAGTGTGTGAGACACTAAGTTTCATGATGGAGACTTGGTGTTGGGTTAACACTGACAAGTCCTCCTTCCTCGAGGACCTTAGAGCAACACATGAGTGTTCAATAAAGAACACTTTCTGGGGGCGTCTGGGTGGTTCAGTCAGTTAAGCATTGGACTCTTGATTTCGGCTCAGGTCATGATCTCAGGGTCATGAGATCCAGCCCTGTGTTGGGTTCCGTACTGAGTGTGGAGTCTGCGTAAGATTCTCTCTCTCTGTCCTCCTCCTCTCCCACCCCCCATGGGTGCACACGTGTGCACACGCTCTCTCTCTCTCTGTCTTTAAAATAAATCTTTAAAAAAATAATAGTAATAATGCTTTCCGGTGTCTGCCTCAGAAAGAAATGCTAGTGATCATCCATCCATATTTATTCCATGCTAATAACAAAACTCCTTTTAATAAGTTAAATCAAACAGCAGAATCTGTAACTTTCTGTGTTGAATGTGAATATCACTCAAGATGTTAATAAGCTGTTTGCCCCCACCAGAAAGAACCTGTGGCCAAACGTGTGGAAACCACTTGAACTATTTTGCCCTTCTAAATACACAAAGCATACTAACACTTAAAGCTCTGAGAAGTCTTAAAAAAGAAACAAAGAAAAAACCTCTGAGAAGTCCTGTAATAAAAAAATCTGTTTACCTTTGTTTAACCCAGAATTTTCTAAATGTACTTGTCTACAGCATTCTTTTATCCAGAGACCATCTCTTAGCATTTCTAGAAATGTCACAGTTTTATGAAACATAGTTTTAGGAGGTACTGTTAAGGATTATTTAAAAAATTAACTTGAAAACACCTTTTTTGTTGTTTTTTTAGTTAAACGGGGAAAAATTTTTCTTACTAACTTAGAGATTTTATTTATGTTCAGTGATGTTTTTCTTTTAATTTAAGGAAGTGTGGATGGCATCTCTGAACCCAAGTTGCAAATCTGCGTTGAACCAAGGTCCCAAAAGCTGATGCCTGGCAGCACATTGGTCTTACAGTGTGTTGCTGTTGGAAGCCCTATTCCTCACTACCAGTGGTTCAAAAATGAATCACCATTAATACATGAAACAAAAAAGCTATACATGGTAAGAAGTTGGTTATTTGGGTATTTTTCATGTTGATTATAAAATAAGTAGTATGATTGAAAATTAAGACAAACTTTAAAATTCATATTCATTGGGGTGTTTTAATGTCTTCCTTATTTTCATTTCAGTTCCCTTGTTATTCAGTATTAACTCATTCTTATATTTACAAAAGTGCTGGAACATAACCCTAGCCCACATCTAAGGGCTTATACTAAAATGTCAGATAGGGCGCCTGGCTGGCTCAGTCAATGGAGTGTGCAGCTCTTCATCATGGGGTTATGAGTTCAAACCCCAAGTTGAGTGTAGAGAGTACTTAAAAATGAAATCTTAAAATGTCAAATAGTACTACACCTAACTCACCGTTATTGGAATCATTGTATCATTTGCCTGCTAGTATTTAACCTAATAAATGGAAATCATCTAAGAATGTCAAGTCCTCTGAAGTGTTACAAGTTTTTTTCCTAATTCAAAATAAGTTTCTCTCCAAGCCAATTAAAATTAAACTGAAAGGAAATGTGTGTGTGTGTGTTCTCATATTGATAATAGGTACCTTATGTGGATCTGGAACATCAGGGAACGTACTGGTGTCATGTATATAATGATCGAGAGAGTCAAGATAGCAAGAAGGTAGAAATCATCATAGGTAAGCAATCTTACTCAGTGGTCTGACAAGTGGAGTAGAGGTTATAGAAAATAAAACACAAAAGCAATGGAAATTTTGCTTTTTACCCCATTTGATTTAATGTCGTGTTAAGTATCCAGAGTTATATTGTTTATATAGAAATTCAAGAGAATACATACTAAATTCACTATCATAAACATTTGTGGCAAAAAAAAGTATTCTTTAAAACTTTAGTTATAAAAACCTTGATTTAAGTGGGAAAAGATTTTTAATAAAACACTTTTAAAAACCAAGCATTGCAGACATAGAAAGGAAAGAATGATCATTGACCAACAGTCCCCATTATAAAGTTCGTAATCTGGGAGTTCGCTCTGTTTAAGCTTAATGCATTTATAGTTAGGTTGTCAACAGTAGGAGAGTTGATGCATATGTTGGTTTGCCAACATATTTCTGTGATATTTATTTCTCTGCTTACCTGATGGCTGCCCTTCCTAAGATCATGAATTACAGTATATTCACATTTGTTTTCTCTGGAACAAGGAAGAACAGATGAGGCAGTGGAGTGCACTGAAGGTAGTGTAATCCTTTGGTTTGAAACCACATATCCTGCATGCTGGTTCCTCTGGGGATTGGTGGTGTGCTCGAGCCTGCTGAATGCAGTGATGGAAAAAATACTAGCTATAAGAAAGAAATTTCACTGAGTCTCAGGATTTGTAAATTGCCAGGGACACTGTTAAACTAACAAACTATTAAAGTAACTAATTTTCCATTGATTTTCTATTGCATATAAGAATAGCATTTCTGAACATCTTATGAATAGGAAACATTTACAATTAATTCTTAATGTTAATTTTTATCTTTATAAAATTTATTAAAAAGGTAGATGGCTATACTATTATGGATAATTGTTTGAATGATTTTAGCCATGATTATATGCTGTTCAAATGCAAATGTGGCTTCTGTGAGTTTCAGAAGAGGCGATTTCTTCTTGAATACATGTTTTATCAAATATCTAATATTTATTTCAGTATAAAATTGGTAAGATCCATTTTTTGAAGCTACAAGTCTGTAGATTAATCAACCATGTCATCTTTACCATAATATATAAAGAGAACTGGAAAATCTCTTTCAACATAAGCTTTTAAATTTGTTTTAATTATGCAAAGCATTGTACATAAGTTCCAATGAGTAAATTTTAATACTTAAGTTGCCTTCCCTTAGTACATCACATTGTCTTACAGAATTCGGTTTGTAGATAGCAAAGTATTTTTTCAATTTCTGCTTCTTTAAACTATTATACAATCTTGGGCTCTATTTGGGTAAAAAAAAAAAAAAAAAGTTTTTTGTTTCCTGGGTTTTCCTGTCTTTCTTATCTCTATGGTGTCACGTTGAAATGCTGTACTTACTGTTTTTGTCCTAATGCATACTTTTGAACCCGAATTCTAGCGTAAGGGGGATTCCAATCCTGTTGCGTATAGAGGTCTTAAAGCTATGTGAAGAAATCCTTACAAACTCCTCTTCCTTCTCTTACTTCTTTTTTGCTTAATTGCATGATTTTTCAACTTTCCAAAGTTGAATATCTCTAAGAACAAATATAAACCAGCACTGCTGTTTGTGTGATGCATGGAAATTCCTGCCTTGCTGTGCTGTTTCTTTACCTGTATGATTATCTCTATAGTTTTCACAGTAGCAAACACACTGTCAAATTCCAATTTTCACATAAACCTTTCAGCACACTTAGAGCTAAAGATCCAACTGTGAAACTACTTCAGAAATGTCAAATGGGAGAATTAGATCCAACTTTTCTTTCTAAAAAACTGTAAAAGTTGAGATGTTTTGTAATTTGTGGATTGACACATTCCATTAACAGTGTCCTACATCATATCTTTTTTTTTTTTAACCCGCAGAACATGATGTTACTTATTTCACTTTATGTATTTTGTTAAAGATATTTGGACAAAAGGTTGGGGATTGAATAAGGGCAGCTCAGGGGATTTTTTTAGGGCAGTGAAACTATTCTGTATGATCATTGTAATGGTGAATACATGTCTGCAAGTTTTTAAAATCATTTAGTAGGAGGTCAGAGGAGGGGGAATCCCAGGATAGAATGCAGAATGTGACCAAAGAATCTAAATGCGTTACAAATGTATGCAGCAACCTTAGTGAAGAGGGGAAGGAAAAACAAGGTGCTGACCTAAGTAACTAGAAATGAAGTCTGTAAGACAAGAAGCAGAAGAAATTGTACGGAGCCCTGGACTCTAGTTGATGATGCTCTTCCGTTGACTTATGTCACAGATAAGAATAAGTTCCTCTGTGACATCTTATTAAGAGCATAACATTTGTAATTTATTGTTAATGTTAATTTGCATCTTCATAAGATTCGTAAAGGAAAAATAGATTGCTATAATGTCATCGGTATTTGCTCAGATGATTTTATCTGTCCTTTAGCCAGAGAGTACAGGTTAATAATTCTGAAACTACTGTACCTCCAGAAACACATTATACCCGTCTGAGCATGTGAAGAACATCAACTGATCCAAAGTGAGAGACATTCCACAAAGTCCCTCACCGGTAAACTTCACAACTGCGAAGGCCATCAGAAACAGGGAAAGCCTCAGAAACGGTCACAATAAAGAGCCCGAGGAGACATAAGAAAATATAACATGGTGTCCTGCATGCTGGGGAAAAAAGGATATTAATGGTTCATTAGTTGTGACAAATACACCTTATGCCTTATTAAACGTAAGATGTGAAAGTAGGGAGGCTAGGTGTGGGTGTATACAGGAATTCTTCTTTACTGTCTTCACATTAGTTCTGTATATTTCAAACTATTCTAAAATTAAAAGTTATTAAAGAAGAAGAAATCATTTGAGATTGTTTCTTAGTTTCACAAAGTTTATCATTGAGGCCACAGACCTATCCCTTAACTGTTTGTCCCAAAAGGTCAGAATATCTAAAACTTTGCACAAATGATAAATGAGTCCATTCAGCTTTTTGTCGTTTAATGAAAGTAGCAATAGCTCAAAAGTCCTACACAATATCAGCAGTAGGGTTCTTTCATGCTTAGTAGTTGCATGGCTTCTCCATGAAGGCATTTGAAAAGTTCTAAACTAATGAAATATTATAACATGATTTAATAGCTTGAAACCTACTTCTCTGATTAGTCTTACTATTTGTGCTAAATTGACAGTTCGATTATTTAAAACTAATCTGTTTTCTCTTATTTCATTTTAGATGAATTAAATAATCTTGGACATCCTGGTGAGTAATATAAACATAAAACATTAGCTTGAATATAATAACTAGATATTCTTTTGCTATAGTAGTACTAGTAATTTTTTTCTTTGTTAAAGTGGTACAATTTAGGGTTGAAATTAGTACTTACATGAAGGATAATTTCATGCAAGTGAAAATATTAAAAATATTCTAGATTATAAGACTACAGAAAAGTAAGCATACTGCAACTACAGAAATATCAGTGTATATTTTTATCATTGTGTCATCTGTGTCATAAAAAGGCAGTTAACGGAGTGTCTGTATCTGAAGTAAAAGGTGTGTGAGTGAGGATCGTTGGTGCTATACAGAGAAATAGGTGGTCATGGACCATTAAGAGACAGACAGTGGGGGCACCTGGGTGGCTCAGTCGGTTAAGCATCTGCTTTCGTCTCAGGGCATGATCCTGGGGTCCTGGGATCGAGCCCCACTTTCTGGCTTCTTGCTCAGTGGGGAGCCTGCTTCTCTCTCTCCCTGACCACCCCACTCATGCTATCAGTATCTCCCTCTCTCTCTCAAATAAATAAATAAAATCTTTAAAAAGAGAGAGAGACTGACGGCAGGAAGAATTTGTCACGGTGGCCAATTTAATCAGATTTCTGAACACGTGAAGCTAAAGGGAAAGCCTCAGCTGTGGTGAAAGGCATAGTAATACTGAGGACCGTGTAAAGACAGGGGTCATCAGGGTGGGCCTAAGATCCTGAAAGGTAGTGATGGAGCCTGCGAAAATATCTGAAACTTAAACCTTACACAAGTCGTTTAAGAAGGCAGTTACATCCATAAGAACTAGAAAGATCGGTAGGGGAAGAAAGGGATAAAGAAAGGGGGGGTGATCAGAGGGGGGAATGAAACATGAGAGACTATGGACTCTGAGAAACAAACTGAGGGCCTCAGAGGGGAGGGGGGTGGGGGAATGGGATAGACCGGTGATGGGTAGTAAGGAGGGCACGTATTGCGTGGTGCACTGGGTGTTATACGCAACTAATGAATCATCAAACTTTACATCGGAAACCGGGGATGTACTGTATGGTGACTAACATAATATAATTAAAAAACATTAAAAAAAAAAGGCAGTTACATCATTTAATGTTTACAGCGATCCCTCGTATTCTCAACATGTTATGTCTCATTATTTTAGCACTGTAACTAGTCTGCTTAGTTTCATGCCCAAATTTTACTAATAAACATCTATTATTGTGAGCGATGATCGGGCTGTGCCCATTACACAGATGCAAATGAGACCAACCGGAAGGCCCCTGTTACCCATGTGCTGTCCTGCTGAGGAGCCTCACGGGGACGTGTGCTTCAGACGTCCAAATGCATGCAGTGACGGAGCTAGTCGTGTCTCTCGGTCTCGTTAGAATCCTCTTTTCCTAAGTTGGTCTCTTATTTCTTGCTATTCAGTGAACACTGTGAAAGTTATTTCAGGAAAACTTGCAAGAAACCACCACTAAGCTTCTAAGATTTTCCTGGCCCCCTCTTCCATTATATCCTTATTTGTCAAGAATCAAGAGATGCCCCCAACACTTAAGTTTTTGAAAAAGAAAATTTTTAATGAACTTTTAATAGACTCCAATTGTTATATATATTATTAAGAATGCAAACAGTGTTACCCTGTCTTTAATAGTAGACACATTACTGACTCAACTCCCATCTTTCCCTGCATCTTTTCCTGCATGGTCCTTAGGATGGGAGGTTTTTCGTTTTATGTATATAGATGCCAAACAGCATGGACTATGGAGTGAGACTTACTAGCTCAATTACTTTGAGCAAGTGACTCAATCTCTCTGTGCCTCAGATTTGTTATCTATATAATAGAGGAAGTATATACCTCATAGACAAGGTGAGGCTTATTTAAATCCATTATATTTAAAGTGCATAGAACAGTACCAGGCAAGCCTTCAGTAACTGTTAACCATTCCTGCTACTGCTTACCACCCACCATTTTCAGACTAATTTCTCCCTAGCATATTAAAGATTACTACCCCCAGCTGTGGTCGTTAATTACTGAAAACATTCCCCTGTCCTAATTCTACTCTGTCCATCCAGGTATGTTTATCAAGATTCTGAAAATATTAAGGGATGCTTGGGTGGCTCAGTTGGTTAAGCGTATACCTTCAGCTCAGGTCATGATCCCAGGATCCTGGGATCGAGTCCCACATTGGGCTCCTTGCTCAGTGGGGAGCCTGCTTCTTCCTCTGCCTGCCACTCCCCCAGCTTATGCGCTTGCTCTCTGACAAATGGATAAATAAAATCTTTAAAAAAAAAATCTGAAAATATTGAAATTTAATTAGTTAGCTATTAGAAATCACATTCTGTCTTTTTGTTGCTGCTAATGTTATTGTTGTTTCCATATATCTTTAACCCTGCAGATATTTGTATCATGGACAGTAACACCTTATCTTTTTTATATTTTTATCTTTTTGTAGACAATAAAGAGCAAACAGCTGATCAGCCTTTGGGTGAGTAGAGCTTTAAAATGCTTGGTTAAAGGATGTGTGAGTGGCTTAGTCGATTAAGTGTCTGACTCTTGATTTTAGCTCAGATCTCAATCTCAGGGTTGTGAGTTCAAGCCCCGCATTGGGCTCCATGCCGGGCATGGAGTCTACTTAATAAATAAATAAATAAAATGCTTGGTCAAAATAGGGGTGCCTGGGTGGCTCAGTCAGTTGGGCATCCAATTCTTGGTTTCAGCTCAGGTTGTGATCTCACAGAGTATGCTTGAGTCTCTCTCCCTCTCCTTCTGCCCCTCCCCACCCTGCTCGCAAACTTTCTCTCTCTCAAATGAATAAATATTTTTTAAAATAAATAAAATGCTTGGTCAAAATGCAACTTTATAATGCTTTTATGGTTGTCATGAAGGGATTCAAGACAATTTAATTTGACATTATAAATGTTTAAATGACACTGAGACCAATGTTTTATTTTGCATATTTGTAAAAGAAATTATAGAACAGGGAGCTTAAGATTATGAATTCAGCTTCCGGGACCTAGTCAGCTTCTGTGGAGTGATGTCTTTGTTTTGGCAGCATGCAGACAAACAACTGGGTAAACAAGAAACTTGCACATGTTACATAGAAGTGATTAATGCTATCTCTTAGTGGGGTTAGAGATTGGAGAAGCAGCAGAGAGGTTGCAATAGCAGTTTTATATTTTAAAAGATAAATGACATAGGGCTTGGCTGGCTTGGTCAGTGGAGCATGTGACTCGATCTCAGGGTTGTGAGTTCAAGCTCCACCTTGGGTATAGAGATTACTTAAAAATTTTTTTTAAAAAATCTAAAAAAAAAAAAAGATAAATAGAAGGGCCTTCCAGACAGAGGAAGCATGAAATCGCAAGCATGCTGTTGTAGAGAATGAGCCGGTGTGCTGTATTTTGGAAACTGTGAGTAACACACAGTCCTCTAGAGCACAAAGAGAAAGCGGGAGAGAAGCCGGAAGACACCAGCCCTTGAGGAGCCTGCTTTCTCATGCAATCCATTGGAAGAAAACTTGGGTTGATGGAGGGCTGTGGTTTGTCTCTCTGAAAGGCCAGGCTGACATGGATGGAGAAAGTAAACTGGAGGGAGATGTTTTGGTTAGGAGAAAAATTAAGAGACTGTTGCAGTAGTCTAAATAAGAAATCATAGGAATATAAACTAGGATACAAGCAATTCAAATGCAGAAGACAGAGAGCAGACTCCGAAGATCTTTAGGCAATGGAATCAGTAAGCTATTCTCATTACCTTGCTATAGGGCATAGAAAGTAGAGCGGAATCACCATGCCTGCTCAGATCCCTGCATGGCCCACTAGGGGGGCAGCTGTAACAGCCCACTGAGTTAGAGAATGCAGAATGGGAGGCAAGATTCAGAGGACAGATGACCATCCGTTTGGGACCTAAGCTGTATGAGGTATTTGATCTCATCTAGGTGAAGATATGCAGCAGCAATTGTGTATATGGATCTGGAGCTCTAAGTGGGGGGCCAGGATTAGAGGAGAGTTACAAGCATCATCAGCACAGAGATGGAAATTCAAACCAAGCGGTAGCATACATGAGATTACCACAGGCCACAGAAAAAAAGGGCACAAACTGGGTAACTTGGGGGGAGGTGGGAGGGAAGCAGTTCATACAGTATTTTTTAACAGAATCAGTTGTCACTAATCAGGTATTATATCAAAATTTAGATTTCTAGCTTCTTTTGTAAAGTGGTAGCTTTTGAGAGGTAGCTCTGCTACATAGTGGCTGCCCCTTTAAAAGGGGCTTGTGCTCCTCTGTTTTCCTGTTGTACAACTTTGGGCCTGCTTCACTCTCTCCCCCTCCCTCTCCTTCCCCACGTGGTCTTGCCATGTAGCTAAATTTCTTTACATGGTGGCTGGGTCTCAAAAGTGGAAGTTGTCCGGACTTCCTAAGGTTTAGACCTAGAACTGGCAGGTGTCATACCAAATTATGTTGTTCAGAGAGAATCACAGGGCAGCCCAGATTCGGGGTGGGAGCTGGGGCGCAGGTCTGTACCCTGAGGACAAGGATGCTGTGGCTCCTTGGAGGTCACCGCCTTCCACCACTTCTGGAGAGGAAGGCTTGGACTTTACTTTGTAGGATATAGAGATTAAAAGATTTTGTGCAGGGGCACCTGGATGGCTCAGTTGTTTAAGTGTCTGCCTTCAGCTCAGGTCATGATCTCAGGGTCCTGGGATTGAGTCCCGCATTGGGCTCCCTGCTCTTTGGGGAGTCTGCTTCTCCCTCTGCCCCTCCCTTCCTGCCCCCCCCACTTCCCTGCTTGTGTTCTCTGCGCTCTCTCACTCTCTCAAATAAATAAATAAAAATCTTTAATAAAGAATAAAAGATTTTGTGCAGACCAACAGGGACTGTATATTCAGTCAGATTTGATACTAATACTCAATTTTTGATAGCAAAGGTTTTTTTACTTAACAAATACAATAGCACTTAATCTGTGTCAGGCTCTTTTCCAGGTGCTTATGCATATTATTTATTTTGGATGAGATAAGATGAGTAACACACTATTCAAATAATTGCACATGGAATTAATACTGTAACATTGTACCACTTTTTGAAGAATACATTGCATTAAGCATTGGAAGATGCTTAGTTAAAATATCTTTCTGAAGTGGTTTTATTATTCTGTTGCTTAATCAACTGGCATTTTTGTTTCCTTTTTCCAATAAATGGTTTGTGTTCAAGAAGTTGTGGGTGGCTCTTACAGTAAATGTTTTTCTTCAGAAGGTTTCTTCCATCTATTTATCACTTGCAAGCCGTCATGAATTGCTTATGAAGTTGCAATTTGAAATTGTCTTTGATTCCTTGCCTTTATCTCCCCAACTTCACATCTTACTGCTGCTTTCTCTGTTGTATCTCTAAAGTCTGACTTTTCCTTTTCCTTCCTACAACCAATTCCTGGAATGGGTCTTTGTCATCTTTTACATTGACTGTGGTCTGCTTCTCTATTCCAAACGCACCCCAGTTCACCTGTCATTCAGGAACTGTTTCACAGTAGATTGGGCAAGGTAAGATTTACTTACCCATCATCTTTATTACCATTACACTCGAGAAAATGCTCTAAGACATTTTAGGAATTGCTGTTAAAAACTGTCATTGGGGAAAATTTTTTTAAAGAGCTGTGGTCAACTATTGATACATATATTTTGAGCCACATAGTTCTCAAATTGTTGAACCCTGGCCTTCTGTAAACTGTACTGAGTGTTCTTTCAAAATAGATTTACATGAATAAAGAATTGACATTAGCAAAAACATGCTTAGTTTGACAATTGGTCTTTTTTCCCCTAGACTCCAGTGATATTTTTTGTCTGTTATATTCCTTATAATTGTTTTTTGCCAATAAAACTTAGTCTAGGACATATATTAGAATTAAATTATCATACTATTCCATCAAAAAACGCTTTGTGATTTACGAACACTTTACTACCTGAATAACTTTGGGGACCCCATGATTTGAGCTATAGAGTGTAAGCCAGAGACACACATTCTCTTACCCCCCCCTTAGAGGTAGATTGCACTGAGTCTGTCACTGTATCAATGGGTCTAAATTCTGATGGGGTTGATGGGCTCACAAAAAAATGCACTGAGAATTTTCTTTCTGTGGATTAGTTAGCTAACAGTCTTGCTATACAGTGGGTACTTTGGTGTAAGAGTACAGATCTAGTTTAAGAAGAAATTACAAAAAAAAAAAAAAAACAAGCAGTGTTAAGTTTTATACTGACTCCTATTGAAATCTATCCTGAACGTCCTCAACTTTTTCAACGATTTTTAGAACTAAAGGCAGTTTAATAGAAACTTTTTGTCTGAATCTTTGTGTTTTAAATAGTCTTGATAATTGACCTTTTCTTTTGAATAAAAGATGTAGGCCTTGAAGTGACTTTTAGTGAATTAGAAATTTTCAAGTATCATTTCATTTTTTTCTAAAATATGTACACTTGCAAGAATAGGCAACTTGCGAGAAGCCTCTAAGACCGTAAATGTAGAATAAAGATATCAGGACACAAAAGGATTGAGGCTTTTCACAAAGCAGGGTTTTCTTTCAGTCTGAGAGCCCCATTCTAGAGTTGGCATGAGTTTTTCTCCAGACCTGGCTTAACACTAGGCTTAAATGTTCTGTGGAAGGAAATTTCACCAGAGTTGTCATCAATTCTATGATTTGAAACATCTGAAATTCTATCCCATACTGCAAACATCAAGTCAGCAATGTGATTATTTATGCCTGTTTCAATTTCACAAGAGTAGTATTCATAATAATGTATAAGAAAACTACTGAGCAGCATTTAGTGACGGAGGTTGGTTGCCTGCTCCTGGCCTTTGTCAGTCAGTGGCCCCCAATCCTGCCCCGTGTGGTTCCCCAGCCAGTTGGCCGGGCTCCGCCAGATGCCCTGGTTACACCTCTCCGCTGCTCCCTGGCGCCTCCGTCTCAGTTTGGGCCAGAGCCTGTGCTGCACGTCCCCACTGCCGGTCCTCGCAGGTTCCTCCCCTCGGGGCACGGTCTCCAGTCTCCTGCCACTAACCCCACCCCAGACTAGCAAAGATGTAGTTTTAGAGACCAGGATTCCACAGCCATTTCAGGACAAGCTCTACACATGGTAAAGCTAGCTGGTACTTTCGAAGGCCTAGGTGTGGGTCTGTTTGCCCCTTAAAAACAGAAAAATTCTTTGTATGAGAGTACATCTCTGCACAAGGTCAGAAAATAAACTGTTAAGATAGTCATACGAAAGGTCTTCACATATCCCTAAGGTCGCCCAAACGGGATATTTTTTTAAAAGAAGCCGAAAGGAGACAGCACATCAACTGAAAAAATACAGATAGAGTTCTTGTTAAGTCCCTGCTTTTCTCTCTTTGGTTTTCCCCTTACTTGCTCTGACGAGAACTTGTCCTGTTCCTCTTTTTGGTAATTCTTTTGTTTTTAGCCTCTTCCACTGTCACTAAAACAGAACCTAATTTGATGGGAACCCAATTACTAACATTGCTTGTTTAAATTTGCTCTAAAAGTCTAGTTGAACATTATATTCTTTACTTTTGTTGTAACTCAATAAAAGTATTAATTGAATATTAGTTACCATTATGTTTCATATGTAGCTCATAAATATCCTTTGCCTGGTTCTCAAAAGCATCGATAAGTTTAGTTTCAGTTGTTTGATTTATCAACCTGTGTTCCTCAGTAGAGTATGCTGTGTGAGGTGGTCTATGTAAAGTGATAGTCCTAAAATGAGATTAAATAATAATGAGATCTTATTTGTAAAGCTTATGTTTTATTATAATTATACCATTTCCATAGGTTTGATTTTAATCTTTATATCCTCCTCTAAATTCCTCCTTCTCTTTTTTTTACAGCAAAGGACAAGGTTGCTCTTTTGATAGGAAATATGAATTACTGGGAGCACCCCAAGCTTAAAGCTCCTTTGGTAGATGTGTATGAATTGACCAACTTGTTAAGACAACTGGATTTCAAAGTTGTTTCACTGTTGGATCTTACTGAATATGAAATGCGAAATGCTGTGGATGAATTTTTACTACTTTTAGACAAAGGAGTATATGGTAAGATATTTATGATCTTTGTTTTTATAATTATCCACTCTTCATTGTACAAGTTAGGTTAAGAGATAAAAATCAGAGAAAGGTGTGGTAAACACGTCCAATTGAAGAGTTTTATTCTTGTAAAAGTGATAGCTTTGATCTTCGTTCTGTAGTTCCATGTGCATAACTAATTAGCTCAACGTTTTTACTTTCACGTCTCTTGTTTTATCAAAACAATATTGTTCTTATTAGAATTCTTTCCTATCTTAGGTGATTTTGTATTTTATTGATAAGAGCTGAAGTACAGTAAAGCTCAATGACTAAATGGCAAATTGTATACTCATATACGTACAGTCCTGCTCTGTGTCTGTGTGTCTGTGTGTGTGTGTGTGTGTAGTACAAAGGGAACCAAGTGTACATTCTGTATGTTTCATTCCTTTTTCTAACTATTGCCTGGTATTTTCTAGTCCTTTAATGGGAACTAGAATTTAGCAAGGATGTGTTGGTGAATGAAGCAACATATTTGTAAACAAAAATTCTATACCAACATAGAGGTGGACCTCCACAAAAATGCTAACGGTAAATTTGTAATCGTTTTACTCATTCTCTCATTTAAATGTTAAGAACACCACATGTATGGTAAAGGTTTTTTAAAGAGACAGAATATGCTGTCAGTAGGAAGTAAGTTCTTTGGTAAGTTATTTGTAATGGGTGGAAGCACACACGGAAGGCCAGCCAGCGGGATTGTCTGAGCTGATCTCCCAGGCTGTGTGCACCGTGAGTCCGTGCGGTCACATCTGACTGCCAGCAGAGTGGCATCTTTAGGCCTGTTACTAGGCAGGCAGGTGATAAAGTATCAGTTTAGCTTCTGTAGCTTTCAAATTGTTTTACTTCAATAATTTCTAAGCTTAGCCTTTTATTTATAATTAGACTGATATGATGAGGTGAGCTTGGTGGAATTGCTAATGGGTCTCAAAGAAGATTTTTAATGGAAGAAAAAGCTTTTTTTTTTTTTTCAAGATTTAACATGTCACTCTATATGGGATGGGGAAAGTCTTAAAATCTTATTTAAATGGGTTTCCTCTTAAATAATAAGGGTAACAGTTGTAATACAAATAAATCAACAGAGTAAATCTCTCAAATATGGGATTTCAACTATTACGTTGATGTTGTAATAACATAACCTTGTTTATGAGTATGTAGAGTGGTGGCTCTGGGTGAGTGCATTCATTTTTCTTACAAAAATATGGTAGGATATACAGTACAAATATGCCTTCTTGGCAATTGCTTTATATATTCTTAGTCTAGATTAAGATGGTGTTTTGATTCTTTTTATTGCATTTAATTTATCTCTTTTTATGAGGTACCAGGAAAAGGCTTTCTAAAACATCACTGAAAGGAATGAGGTAAAAGGGAAAAGTATTGACCAACTTAGGGTTTAGGTTGATGAAGTATTTTATAAAGATTTATTTATTTGAGAGAGAGTGGGGAGGGGGAAGGGGCAAATGGAGAAGGAAGAGAGAGTCTTAAGCAGACTCTGTTCTGAGCACAGAACCTGGTGCAAGACTTGATCTCACGATCCTGAGATCAGGACCTGAGCCGAAACCAAGAGTTGAACGATTAACCAAGTGAGCCACCCAGGCGCCCCGGGTTGGTGAAGTATTTTAAGAGTGAGGGAATTCTGGGGCGCCTGGGTGGTGCAGTCGTTAAGCATCTGCCTTCGGCTCAGGGCGTGATCCTGGCGTTATGGGATCGAGCCCCACATCGGGCTCCCTGCTCTGCTGGGAGCCTGCTTCTTCCTCTCCCACTCCCCCTGCTTGTGTTCCCTCTCTCTGGCTGTCTCTCTGTCAAATAAATAAATATAATCTTTAAAAAAAAAAAAAAAGAGAGTGAGGGAATTCTATGAAGAATTGTGTACTTTGATTATTCTCATTTCTTACTGACATTATCACCTTAGCTGTAAGCCCTTTGTCTAGCTTTTTATTTATTGTTTATTTTTTTTTAAGGTTTTATTTATTTATTTGAGAGAGAGAGCGAGAGCACAAGCTGGGGGAGCGGCAGACAGAGGGAGAAGCAGTCTCCCCGCTGAGCGAGGAGCCCAATGCAGAGCTGGATCCCAGAACCCTGGGGTCATGACCTGAGCAGAAAGCAGATACTTAACTTACTGAGCCACCTAGGTGTCCCTTATCTAGTTTTTTAAATAAAAAATTTTTTAATTGCCTCTGCAAAGTAGAAAATCAAAAATATTAAAAAGTTGTGGCAAGGGGCGCCTGGGTGGCGCAGTCGTTGAGCGTCTGCCTTTGGCTCGGGGCGTGATCCCGGTGTTCTGGGATCGAGCCCCACGTCAGGCTCCTCCACTGGGAGCCTGCTTCTTCCTCTCCCACTCCCCCTGCTTGTGTTCCCTCTCTGGCTGGCTGTCTTTCTGTCAAATAAATAAATAAAATCTTTAAAAAAAAAAAAAAGCTGTGGCAAGAACAGCTCAGCTGATGCTGAAACTTTGCCCCAGTATAAAAACGTCATCTTGGCGTAGGGAATACAAAGGTTTATTAAAGCACAATGGCAGCTGTAGAAAGCTAGGCGGCTTTCGAATCCTACTGATTCGTGTCTTAACAGGGTGACTGCATTATATTTTGGAGTACTGTAAATACCGCAACCTCAGGCACATCTGCGTGAGGTGTAAGTGTGGTAGAGGCTTGAGGGTGAGGGCCTTCCTCCTACACCGTGCCTTTTCCTCTAGTTGGAAGCCCCAGGTCACGGGTAGTATCCTGCAGGGTAGGGGAGGCCGAGGCAGAGCCGTAGGAATTCCGGCATGACCAGCTTCAGATATGGAAAGCATATGCACTCAAGTTTATGCCCTTTTATATCCTGTTGCCCGTGGTTTTGTAAAAGAAGCAAAAATTGCAACAGAACAGAAAATAAGTAATTGACTTTTAAAACATATAAACATAAAGAACACTCCAAGAGCAGGAATAACTGATTTCTACTACATGTCCTTGCAGACAAATGAAGATAAGATTTCCAGTTATCGGGGGCGCCTGGGTGGCACAGCGGTTAAGCGTCTGCCTTTGGCTCAGGGCATGATCCCAGCTTTCTGGGATCGAGCCCCACATCAGGCTCCTCCGCTGGAGGCCTGCTTCTTCCTCTCCCACTCCCCCTGCTTGTGTTCTCTCTCTCTCTGGCTGTCTCTCTCTGTCAAATAAATAAATAAAATCTTTAAAAAAATATTTCCACTTACCGTATGTAGATGGCTATGATAGGGAGTGACTGGCTCGATACCTCCCCCGCCCTGTGCCCCTCTATACTCATCGCTTGCGGCAGCTTCGCTGTGCTTTTGTGGAGAAGGATATTGAAGGAGTCTGGTCAGAATATAGCAAAAGCCTTATTTACTCTAGAGGCGTGGTTCAGCTCAGGAGAGCTGAATGGTGAAGCAGGGGGCCTTAAGAATAAGCTTGCTCATGTCCAGGGCTCTGGCCTTTCTGCTGACCAGTATGTAACTAGAACGAAGTTAGTTAATTTTCATAAGCCAAAAAGGATTTATGAAGTGGATAGACTAACATAATGAGGTGATTGCAGAATAAATAAGATAAAATTATCCCCATGCCTGGCCCACTTAAAAGTATTGGAGCTATTGTTGTAATTTCCTGAATTCCGGTTTTCCTTCATCTTTAGATGGGGGTTTGAACCAGGTAGTAGCATTCCACTTCAGGCCTCAATTGGAGAAACCTGGCTTTCATATGTTGTTGTATATTAAGGTTCAACCTAAGATTTCATTTGGAATTAAAAAAAAAAAAAGGAGTTTTTAAAATGATAGTGTAGTGAAGCCGTGAAAAACCAGTGCGCGGATGTTGTGTATTTTCTAGAGTAGAGATACCTAGAAAGGCAGCAGTAGATTATAAGAGAGAATGCAGCGGGAACACAGTCCGGCCAGCATCCAAATTCTGGCTCTGTCACCTGTTCATTAGTGTCTCGGTATTTCCATCTGTAAAAGGGGGATGACAATATTACTTCCCTAGTTAGGAGAAACATGTCATGAGGATTATAGGAGGTGATAACCATATAATTAAAGCATTGTATTCGAACAGGGCCTGGCACAGAGAAGGAGCTATGTAGGTTGAGGGGGTGACGGTGGCAGTGGCGGAGGTCCTTGTCAGACCCCTGTGCTAGGTGCACAGTGGAGGACAGTCTTCCATTGAAGTGGTTCTTTTCTCTATAGACAGATATACCTTTTCTCTATAGACAGATATACCTGTAATAAACTATATTCTTGGAAATCATGTTCCCAAGATATAAAATTCCCTAAGAGTCTGTTTGATAAGATTATATTTCTAAGCACATTAAATTTTTTGTCATTTATAAAGATACCTATTTTGTGCCTCTGTCCTTGAGTCAATAATAAGCAGTACTAGAGATGCAGTTCTTAAAATGCCATGCTTTGGTCTAGTTTATTTTACATAAAAATATTTAATCTCCCACGATGTAATTTGGATGTAGACTTTGATACAAAATGCTTGCACGTCTCATCAATCATTTTGGGGCGGACAAAAGGTATTTTGTTCTAAGTGCCTTAGTTTCAGTGATTGCAGAGCAGGATGTATGGCATGAAATAACAGACCACACTTAGGTTTCCCTGGTCGATGGAGGCCAAACCTTCCCTGGAAGCTGGTGCTTCTCCCAAGTCTTGCTAGAGACAGATGGGTTGCGTGATACAGTGGGGGCAATCCCCAAGCCGCTGGCTGGCTGGCTTCAGTAATACCAGCTGTAGAAATGGTACCATTTCTACTGCAAATCAGACCCTTTATGGAAAGTTCTCCACATCTCCCTCTGTCTTGTTTGGTTTGAACTGTTAATTTAATGCCTTCAAAAAGCATGTGCTGAGTTTCTCATTGAATCGATAGCCCACATAAAGGAGTATGCTAGGTGTGGCAGGAGATACAGAAAATACAGAACATGATTTATGTCCTCAAAATTCTAAGTCCCTTAATATAATGAGGGAAAAAATGCTTTTTTGGAGTCCAAATACCTATCACCTATATGATTTTAAGCAAATCATTTATCTTTTTAATTTTTCAAGAATAAAATAAGGATAGAAATCATTTAAAGGTTGCTGTATGGATTAAAATCCGTTCATGTATATGAAGGTGCTTTCAAAACCATGAAAGACCATGTGTAAGATTAATATCTATAATTTTTATCCAAGAAATTAAACCTACAAAGATCTGTAGGATGTCCATAAAAGCCAGTATGCGAATACATGTCCCGGAGTGCTGGAGGGCTTCAAAGCAGGGCGAGCCTGAAGTGTGTCAGAAAGCTAGAAACTGGGCGATAACCTGCCAAGCGTTCTGAGCCTGAGAAGACCTTGAGGACTTGTCACCATGTGGGTAGATGGGAAGGAGAAAGAGTCATCAGGGCAGCGTCAGGAAAGTTAGAAATTAGCAGAGCTTACTTTCAGAAGCCGTGAACAGACTGATGGGGGAAAGCATCCCATCTTGGATGCAGGTCTCCCACTACATGAACGTAGAGCTTTCCTGTGACACCTTTCATAAGCCCAAGTGGCCTAAGTCGAAGAAGCACTTACCCCGCATTTGTATGGAAACCTTTGAGCATTCCCAGACCCAAACAGGCTTCTCTAATAATAAGGATACATCTCGCTAACAGATGCATGAAACAAGTGGAGACAAAGCCCAGACACTCACAGACACAGGTGACAGTGCTACGGCTGCTGCCGAGATGCCCAGTGTGGTTCCGGGGAAGGAGCCCACAGGGCCACTCTCGCCGCTGCTTGGGCTGCGCCGCCACTCCAGGGCCTCTGCGGGCTGCAAACACACTCTCAGTGCTGGTTTTGCTTTTCACCTTTTTTCATCAAAGCAAAAGTCCTCTTTGGGTTTCTTTTGGTTAGCAAAAGCAGGTACTAATATAGGTCTTTCATAAAAGCAGAGTGGTGTGACGCAAACTTAAAAAGTGAGGGGTACCCGTACTTGATAAAGAAGGATAAATGTCACTCTTTTGACGTGTACAATTCAGCAGCTTTTAGTATATTCACAGTTGGGCATCAGTCACCGAATTCGAGAACATTTTCATCACCCCAAAAAGAATCCCCATGTCAATTAGCAGCCACTGTTCATTCCTCCTTATCCCAAACCCCCTGGCAACAACACATCCACTTTCTATCTTTATGGATTCACCTTTTTGAGGCATTTTGTAGAATGGAATCGTTCCATACGTGTCCTTTTGTGTCTGGCTTTTTTCACTTAGCATAGTGTTTTCAACGTCCATCCATGTTGTTGCATTATTTTATGGCTGGATAATCACCCGCTGTATGGGCCTACCACATTTCCACTCATCAGCAGATGGACATTTAGGTTGCTTGAACTGTGTGAATATTGTAAATAACACTGCTGTGAACATTTTGGGTAAGCATTTCTGTGTGGACACACGTTTTCAGTTCTCTTGGGTGTATGTACCTTGGATGGCATTTGTTGGGTCGTATGATAATTCTGAGTTTAAGTTTTTGAGGAACTGCCTAGCCTCTTTCCAAAGTGTCTGCACTGCTGTATGTTCCCACCGGAAATAAATGAGGTTTCTGCTTTCTCTGCGTCCTTGCCAACACTTGTTACTGCCTGTGTTTTTATTATAGCTCCCTAGTAGGTGCAAAGTGCGTCTCGTCGTTTTGCTTTGCTTTTCACGTACTTACCTGCTTTTGTATATCCTCTTTGGAGAAATGTTTATTCAGGTCCTTCGCCCATTTTTAGTGTGGGTATTAGTCTTTTTATGGTCAAATCGAAGAGTTCTTTACATATTCTAGACAGAAGTCCTTTTAGATACATGATTTGCAAATATTTTCCCTCATTCTTCAGATTGTCTTTTCAGTTACTTGCTCTTCATTGCTTAGTGAATGAAATCCACTCCCTGCGTCATGATTTTCAAAATGCTCCCTATCGGTGCACTCTCCCTTCTATTTACAGCAATAATTGGATTCCTTGCCAGGCTGGTCTCCTTTCTGTGAGCTGCCATTCTGGGTCCACGCCTTGTTTCTGCTCTCCCTGCCTCTAATGAAAGCTCGCTCTTCCTCTGCCTTTCCAGATTGCCCCCAGGCTCTCAAGGCCACCCACTGCTGCTTCACCTCACACCGATTCCTCTCTGCACCCTACTCCTATGTACAGGTTTCCTTAATCCCGTAATTTACAGTATTGCATTACTTGCTGACTTTCTTTGTTCTTTAACAACAGCAGCAGGCCTGAACGAGTCGCAGGCTCCCTGGGGCACAAACTTTGTCTTCCTTTTCTTTTTCATTTCTTTCAGTGCCTACACGATATCATTCAGGACACAGATGAGATAGAATTAACCCACACTGAATAAATGAATGTGCCCATTTTGTCATTTTTTACCTGAAATGTTACATATGCAAGAACCATGTTCCTCATTTTAGTAGGAGTTCAAGAAAAGTAGACCGGGGTCCTGCCCTCTAGGACCGAATGAAGCACGTTGTTTTAGTGTTCAAAGCCCCATTCTTTGCTAGGAATTGGGGCTATAGATACAAAGGATTAGCTTTTCTGTTGTTCCCTATCTAAATGCCTTTTTACTGTTAACATTAGAATACGGTAGAAAGAAGTCGTCATATCCAGAAGACTGAGAGAGCAACATCGGTGATTGCATGCTTGGGGGAATATGCCTTCACAAGCATTTCTGTCAACTATTTTTATAAGGAAGCCCATACTGATATTTTGGGGGAGTTTTTGTACAGCCAAAACAAACTTCTTTTCAAGAAAATCTTCAGAGCTGTTTGGTACAGTTTTTATAGTATAATTTTGCAGTAAAGAAATAATGACTCATCTATAGAATACTAAAAGGAACCCAAATCTTAGATTATTAAGGGACTCTAGATGGAAAGTTAATGATATTTATATCTCATAACAAAAAAATAATCTATGAAATATGAAATCAGATTTCCCTTCTCTGCTTAGAAACAGCTACATTTATATTTTTATAACCCTTACTAATATTGTATGGAAATGCCTTTGGAATTTCTTATACTGGATATTGCAGTTGCTACTCATCTGAACTGTGTTTATTTGTTCATCCGTTAAAAACTTAACTAAGCTCCTGCTGTGTGTCAGGAATACACAGATAAAAATAATGCCATCCCTGCCCTGGGGGAGCTCCTGGTCTCATGGAGGGGACACATGAGTCAACAAAGAAGTCTTTAGCCTTTTTCTTTTCTATGCATCATGAGATAAAATTGAATTCCATGTTATACCATTGGTTACAAATTATTATTTTTATGAATTAAAATATACTTTAGGACAGGGGCGCCTGGGTGGCACAGTGGTTAAGCGTCTGCCTTCAGCTCAGGGCGTGATCCCGGCGTTTTGGGATCGAGCCCCACATCAGGCTCTTCCGCCATGAGCCTGCTTCTTCCTCTCCCACTCCCCCTGCTTGTGTTCCCTCTCTCGCTGGCTGTCTCTGTCTCTGTCAAATAAATAAATAAAATCTTTAAAATATATATATATACTTTAGGACAGCATCTCGATGTTGGTTTAAAATACAGTACTTGAAGACTGTTGTCAAAATAATTTTCTGTGCAAATTTAGTTAACATTGTGTTTATAATTGGGTATCTCTTAAATAAGCTTGCATTAACTTGAAGAAAACAGAGTCTAGGCTTTTTTTCTAAAGAGTGCTACACGCATGTTCAGAGCGCAGTTTAGAAATAATTTTTACCTCTTTTTTTTTTTCCTTTCCAGGATTATTATATTATGCAGGACATGGTTATGAAAACTTTGGCAACAGCTTTATGGTCCCTGTTGATGCTCCAAATCCATATAGGTCTGAAAACTGTCTGTGTGTACAAAATATACTGAAATTGATGCAAGAAAAAGAAACCGGACTTAATGTATTCTTGTTGGACATGTGTAGGAAAAGGTAAACTGCCTCATCTTTGTTAAACAAAGCGCATCAGAGTTAAGTAAATATGAGCCTCGACAGTGAAATCTAAGGCAAACGTGGGAATGCTAAGAATTACTTAAGTTTGTAAGTTTGTAATTACAGATTGACCAAGAAGGAAACTAAAGGGAAATACATTTTCTCTTTAACTTTTTTCCTGTTTGTTGTAGAACAAAAGTGAGGAACTCTAAAGGGTATGGGTATTTATTCATACTCCAGAAGGTTCAACTCTTCAGAATGCCTGTAGATGTCTCTAGTCCTCACTACACTTATTTCTCCAGGAATGGACAGAAACAGCACCCCTAGAGGTGGGGCCTCTGTCAGTCCTGGTCTCGCAGATACAGAAGGTGTAGCCCGACCAGGTGTTTGAAGATTTGGATCCCAGCCGTTGGCCACTGGGTTACTAAGGAATAGAACCAGTGATTATTCCTCTCAGAGAGAGTTTTGTGCTTGTTCAGCACTTACCAGTCAAACACCAGTGCCAGAGTTCAGACATAACTCCAGTTTTAAAGCTAACCAGAGAAAAGGGCATGTGACTGTCTGCTAGGAGCCCTAGATTATTTGGGGTAAATATGTACCTGATTTGATCAAGGAATTTTGAATCTATAATCTTAAATTATGTATAATACAATAGTGTTAACCAGATTTTCCATTATATTATTATTTCTGCTCTCTTTAAAATGCTGTGTAACTTTTTTCACATTTGTATCTGTCCTTCCTCCTCCCTTTTAAATAGAAACGACTATGATGACACCATCCCCATCTTGGACGCGCTGAAGGTCACGGCCAATATTGTGTTTGGATACGCCACGTAAGGAAATTTTACATTCATGTTCAAGATGCCTTCATTTTTCGGTGACTTCTTTTTGATTATAGGTTAGAAGCCTAGATATATCCGTAGAGATGTAGGCATGCCTTTTCATCCTTGATACTCTTGAAAGGATAAGCGAGTTAAATGATCGACCTCAGCTCCTCATGTGTTGGCATCTTCTTTTTACGAAGCACCAGAGCATCTAGTGCCTGCTTAAAGATTAACTCTGTAGTGAGGGTGTCCTGCAAGAGGCAGAGACGCGAATGAGGCTCATCGGTATTTACACAAGCCCCATGTGGCAAGTGTTTACTTTTTTAAAAATTTCTGTCTTTTTGCTGTGTTTAAGGTGTCAAGGAGCAGAAGCCTTTGAAATCCAGCATTCTGGGTTGGCAAATGGAATTTTCATGAAGTTTTTAAAAGATAGATTATTAGAAGACAAGAAAATTACTGTGTTACTGGATGAAGTTGCAGAAGGTAAAATAAAAAATAGAGAGAAAGCTACTCGGTTCTCTGGTAATTATTGTATTCCTACTGTTACTGTGCAGGTTTGGAGTTAGTATTTGTTTTTATAACACAGTTGTTTCTACAACATTCAGCAACACTCCTGTCTCATTCCTTCTTTCCTCCTCCTCTCCCTGGTGACTGAGCTTTGCGCCCTCTGTGCAGCATGACTCGAGCTGCAAGGCTGGTCCTGGGCAAGACTGAAATCAGTGAAGTTTCGTCTTCAGAGCTCTGTACTTTGTCTCTGTGCCTCGTGCCTGGTGCGGCCCTGTCGGCTTGTTGGCAGAAAAACTTGTCCAGAGAGCATCCTCTCCCAGGATCAGACACATCCCACTTTGCAGAAATTTCGAGACTCTAGTGGAAAAGGCTGGGTTCATTTTTTTCTTGATGGACCTAATGGTTTTTAAATTCTGCTTTCAGGACATGACCCTAAAGGGCTACCATCATTTCTTCCATTTCCTTCTGTTCCCTTTCCTTCTCGGGATAATGTTATGCTCCTGACAGGTGCCAAACAAGTACGTATCCTACTACACCAGTAGATTGCCAGGTATTTTTTGAAATCCCATTTTCGAAGCCATGCCAAAAGGCAATCCTTTTGCAGACCAGCCCATGAGAAATGGAGTTTCATGGGTGTTCCGAAGATGGCAGGTGGAGCATAAGGTATGCGAGTGTTTCACTAAGAGCTATGAGTCACCTCTGTTTCTGGTCATGTTTTTATCAGTGTAGATCTTTTAGCTGGATCACCTGACTTAACCACTTTCCCATTTAACACAGCCAGCCAGAGCTTTGACCTCCTCCCGCCATCCTCCCGCCATCCTGCTTCAACCGGAAAAGTTCTGCTTTTATCTGGTTTTTGTATTTGGCTTCTATTTAAGAAGAGATTATTCTATTTAAGAATCTTAGTTTTACCTCTTTTTTTCCAGATAAGTAACTACATACCAAAGACCAGATATTATTACTTTATAATCTTATTTATTAATAATATATACAGAAGTGAGAGAAACTATAATTTGTTCGTATTAAAGAACATGACATATATGGCTTTGTAAATTTAAATTGGTATTTATCAATAGTCACAAGTTTTTGCCTAAAACATGTTGAACAAAACACATCATGGAGCATGCATATAGCATAACATTTTTGTTAAGCTCAAAACCTAAAACATTAGGGGTGCCTGGGTGACTCAGTCAATTAAGCGTCTGCCTTCAGCTCAGGTCATAATTCCAGGGTCCTGGAATCAAACCCCACATCAGGCTCCCAGCTTTCTCCCCAGCTCATGCTTTCTATCACTATCTCTGTCTCTCTCTCAAATAAATAAATAACATCTTTAAAAAAAAAAAGCGCCTAAGACATAAGCATAAACTACTTACCAATGCCTGTGTGTGAGTGAAAAATAAAATATGCATGGGAGTATATATACTGCATTGGATAGTTGTTATTTTGAGTAGGGGGAGAGGAGTGGTGGTGCTTTAGCCGTATCAGTGGTTGTAACACATTATTTCCTTTCTTAAAAACAAAGCTATCTGAGGTAAAGATGGTGTGTTATCTTACCTTTCTCATAGAGAAGTAGTCATTTGTTTACTAAATACGTGTATTTCTCAACAGAGTATTGACATAAAATTATCATGGCTACCCTTTCAGTAAAGAAATATACTTTCAGGGGCGCCTGGGTGGCTCAGTCGGTTAAGCGCCTTCGGCTCAGGTCATGGTCTCAGAGTCCTGGGAGTCAACCCCGCATCGGGCTTCCTGCTAAGTGGGGAGTCTGCTTCTCTCTCTCCCTCAGCCCTTCCCTCCCCTCCGCTTGTTCTCTCTCTCTCAAATAAATAAAAATCTTTAAAAAAGAAAGAAAGAAGTATACTTTCAGTTCTTCATGAATTTTAAGGCTTAGAATATTATGGATATGACAATAGAATTATAGAAGATAAAATCTAAAAGGGGGTCTTCAGAAGTGGCTGGCCCAATATTTTTCTCTGTTTACTCATTACTTTGAACCATGCCTGGCACATAGTAGTTGTTCAGTAAAATAGTTATAAGTGAGTGAGTGATACTGAGAACATAAATGGATTTGCAGGAGAGTTCTTGACCTAAATATTTAAAACATGAAAAGATTGTGGTCTTAATATTTATTTCTTATCTTTTAGATATGGGTAAATGTCACCTTACCAAAGGCAAACAGGCTCTGGAGATTCGGAGTAGCTTGTCTGAAAAGAGAGCGCTTACTGACCCAATTCAGGGAACCGCGTACTCTGCGGAGTCTCTGGTACGGAATCTGCAGTGGGCCAAAGCGCACGGTACGGTGGGGCCTGGTTCTTGCGGGTTTTCTGTCATCTGCTGTGTTAAATCATGAGGGAGGTTTTTATCCCCCTGAATAAATAGTTTTCCTCTCAATTTTGTAGTGAAAATAGTTTAGACTGGTGGGCAAACCCAAAACTAAACAATTTATCTAATATACTGTCCCTTAGATTTTATTATATTGTGAGTTGGAAGTGTGTTGTTTGAAAAATCAGACAGGCCTGGGTTCCGATCCTGTCTCTACCACTTGATAAACTTGTTATCTCTAAATGGGGACAAGAAATAATGCTTGGTGGGGTTGTTCTATTGAATGAGATCACACGGTAAAGAGACTAGGCTGCTGGTCAGTAAGTACTATACGCTCGTAAGTATTGCGGAGTGTTCTCTCTCTTTGACTCTTGAATCAGTGAGTCGGTGAGCAAGAAAAGAGAAGGTGAGGTGGAAATCGTATCTGTAACTTACTTACCTTTGGTAATTCTGTGTGACTTAGTGAAGAGGTAAGTTTAAATTATTGACTGAAATGAAGATTTTGGATTTGCTCTGAGTCCCAAATATCTGTATGGTGAATCCCTTATTGTAAATAATTGAAAATTGTATTTGGTGAGCTTCCATATGTTTCTTTTCATAATAGTCTGTTCTCTAAGGTATATTTTTAGGTACATATATTAAAACACATTAAAATATAAAATGCCATAAATATATCGTTTTGGCTTTCCAGATAATTGGATAAGTAACTGAAATTGATTCTTTTCCTTTAAAAAAGCCCTAAATGACAACAATAACAAAATTATGGTGGTAAAGATCAACAGTAAAAAAACCTTTTATGAAATGAAACTAAGGGAGCATCTCTTTACTTGGTGGATGAGATGCTGCCCAATTCATGGATTGTCTAGTAAAGCCAATTAGATCTTCCAATTAGAAGAAAGAAAGAAAGAGAGAGAGAGAGAGAGAGAGAGAGAGAGAAAGAAAGAAAGAAAGAAAGAAAAAGAAAGAAAGAAAGAAACAAACAAACAAACTTTAGACGTGGGCTGGTCCGGTATTTTTCTCTGTTTGCTCATTACTTTGAACCATGCCTGGCACATAGTAGGTGTTCAGTAAAATAGTTGCTGAGTGAGCAAATGCGTGATACTCAGAACATAACCGCATTTGCAGGAGAGTTCTTGGCCTAAATATTTAAAACATAATGAAAAGATTATGGTCTTAAAATAATACTTATTTCTTATCTTTTAGATATGGGTTAATGTCACCTTACCAAAGGCAAACAGGCTCTAGAGATGTGGAGTAGTTTTTCTGGAAAGAGCACTTTTTTTTTTTTTATAACAGATTTGGTATTTTTTATGTTACAGAGCTCATGCAAAATGGTAAAAGGAAAAACATTAAGACTCCCTCAATTAATCATCAAAGGATGCAAATTCAGCCGACACAATTGGGAATACATTAATTAAGAAACAAATATAGCAAATGGTAAACTTAAACAGTAATTAGACAAAATAAAATTAAAACTATGATAGTGTAGTTTTTCCTTTTTAATCCCATCAACTAGGTAAACACTTTGAAAATTAATATTACTTCATTTTGGAAATGTTATGGTGAAATCTATTTATATTCTGTATAAGTGGAGAATGTCACATGTGTGAGGAACCATCGAACAGCTGTATCTAATAATCCTAAAGCATTAAGTACATATATATAAGAAATACTGACTATGATAGAAAAATAATAAAACCCAGAAATATTAGATATTCAGGAGTAGTGGAATTGTTCAGAGTAACAAATATTCAGTGACATTATGCTTAATTAAAAACCATTTTCATGAAGATTGAGGCAACAGTGAAAATTTATCTACAATTATATGGATACTTTTGATTACCACTGTAAAAATTACATATGCAGAGGGACAAGAACTGTAAGGAAATAGTAAATGAAAGATTTTTATTTGCTTGACCAGCAGAATATGGGGCCTTTTTTCCCCACTTTCTTTAAGTGCATGCCTGTGTGTTTGTGTGTCTTTGCACAATGTGTTAGTTATAGAACATTTTTAGGCGAAAGCAAAAGCTCTCACTGTATTTTGCCTCATAAAGAACAATTGTCTGTTGCTTAACAGAAAACTTACCAAGCACTCCTCAAGGGATTATTCGAAAGTTGCTTTTGTTCTTTTTCAGAACTCCCAGAAAGTATGTGTCTTAAATTTCAGTGCGGCGTTCAGATTCAGTTAGGGTTTGCCGCCGAGTTCTCCAACGTCATGATAATCTACACAAGCATAGTTCACAAGCCAGCCGACGTGCTGATGTGCGACGCCTACGTCACCGATTTCCCTCTTGTAAGAACCCCCTTTCTTCTTTTATTCAAAATAGCACCGTATAGCCTCACTTACTAAAGACTAAACATCTGGAAACTTAAAGTTGATGGTAAATTTAAAGGAAATATGAATACATATATATTCCATTTATATAAATACTTACTTGTATTTTAATAACAATGGTCAAAATATTTAAAAACTAATCCCCATAATACCCTAAATTCATCAAATTAAGGAATGTCTAAAGTTCACCCAGGAAAGAAGCCTTTAATTTCCTTTACCCTAAGTAGGATATCAAATATGAAGAAATAAAATGGTAGTATATTGGAAGCACAGAAATTTAATTCTGTTTTTCCATAAATTAAGATATATTTATTTCCTGTTGGCCTAAAGAAGCCAATAAATAGTTCCCCTCTTTCCTACGTGAGTGTAGTAAATTGAGAAGTAAGCAAGGAGCAAGACAAATCCAGAACATCACCTTTGCTACTGATGAAGGCTTCATGGAGGACACTGCTTAGTGTGAGAGCAAATGGTCCAGCACTGAACCCCAGAATTAGACAGGTCTGTCTACCAGCCATAACAGCGCTGGACTCGGATGGGCCTCCTGGGCATTGGGCAGGGCAGAGCCTGAGGCCTTCTCTCTAAAGTTCCAGAACAGATCTCCCGCTCTTAGCCAGGGGTTGGCTCTTAGAGAAGAAAAAGGGAAGGGCTGCCTGTATATGTCCATTTACTCTTTTTAAATATACGTATCCTATAAATCCCCCCGCACCTTCCCAAATGTGATGAGTGAGCAAGGAGAGAATCCAGGAGCTCACACTCTAACGGGGCTGGAACTTAAAAGGAGGCTTGAGTGGGTTAAGAAGTGTTCGTAGGGATGGTTTGACAGTAACTGTCCCGGGGCGCCTGGGTGGCACAGCGGTTAAAGCGTCTGCCTTCGGCTCAGGGCGTGATCCCGGCGTTCCGGGTTCGAGCCCCACGTCAGGCTCCTCCTCTATGAGCCTGCTTCTTCCTCTCCCACTCCCCCTGCTTGTGTTCCCTCTCTCGCTGGCTGTCTCTGTCTCTGTCGAATAAATAAATAAAAAATCTTTAAAAAAAAAAAAAGAAAAGAAAGAAAGTAACTGTCCTTGCAGAGCTAACTTTTTAAGTGTATCTGTGCAGATTTAAAATTCCTGTTTTACTCAAGAATGTTGTTTTTATTATTTTTTTAGTCCTAGCTAAGAGCTTACCTACTCAGGCCAAAATTCATAAGAGAGCAGCACCTGTTAAGATATTTTACTGTCATGGGGCGCCTGGGTGGCTCCGTCATTGAGCCGTCTGCCTTCAGCTCAGGTCATGATCCCGGGGTCCAGGGATCAAGCCCGGCAACGGGCTCCCCACTCAGAGGGGAGTCTGCTTCTCCCTCTCTCTGTCCTTCCCCCACCCATTCTCTCTCTTTCTCGCTCTCTCTCTGAAATAAAATCTTCCCAAAAAAATATTTTATTGTCATAGACGATGCTGTGACTCTGACTGATTTCATTAGTAACGTCCGCTGATTTTCACAGGACTTAGATATTGATCCGAAAGATGCAAATAAAGGGACACCTGAAGAAACTGGCAGCTATTTGGTGTCCAAGGACCTTCCCAAGCACTGTCTCTACACTAGGCTCAGCTCGCTGCAGAAGTTAAAGGTTTTTACTTTTCCTGTTTTTAGCTACGAACTTTATGAAAGTGAAAATTCCTTTTGGCCTGTGACAGTTGCGTTAGTTTGTAGGTGAGCTGCTTCATTGGGTATTAAGTTGAAGTAGAGGTAAGTGATACAGAGGGAGTCTCCTCAGTCACCCCTGTCGTATTCTGTTCCGTCCCTGGAAACGGCCTGAGGAGTCTTGTGTGAGAGCGTATGCGATTTCTCTCCACAGTCGAACAGTTGGGGATAGAGAGCAGAGTCTGCTTTTACGTACCTTCGCGTCTTCAAATAATCATTTCCTAGTTAGGGAACAACAGACAGACTGTTGTCACCCTGTTCATAGCCAATCCACCTACAGTCTCCTTTGTCTTTGAAATAACCCTGTGATCTGATTCAGTTACACTTCTCCATCTAGGACGGTGGATTATTATTTCATGTTTTTTAAAACAGCCAAACTCTCGGCCTAGGTGTAAAGCCAGGTTTTTTCATTAAAGGATCATTCTCCATCTCCAGTAATAGGGAAGGATAAGTTTCCCCAGCCCCACTGCTTGGAAAATGCCTTTAACCCGTTCATCCGGAATACAGTACAGGATCGCTGTGATTCTGGCTACTGTGAGGAGCCGGAACTAGAATTTGCCAGTTCAAAGTACTGAAGGGGGGAAGGGCAGTGATTACAGCTGGCCTTTCTGAGTGTGGGGAACGTGTAAACGAGCCTTGAGGATTTGGAACCTGGGAAAGGGGAGAGGGAGTGGCTGTTGCTGTTGTGTGATCGTGTGTGTGTGTGTGTGTGTGTGTGTATACGTCAGTAATACTCTAGGGTCAATGTGCTTTCACAGTTGATGGAAGTAGTTCTTTTCCTTTTCAGGAACATCTGATCTTCACAGTCTGCCTGTCGTACCAGTACTCAGGATTGGACGATACCGTCGAGGAGAAGCAGGAGGTGAATGTTGGGAAACCCCTCATTGCCAAGCTGGACATTCACCGAGGTTTGGGAAGGAAGACTTGCTTCCAGACTTGTGTTATGTGTAACGGCCCTTACCAGAGCTCGGCGTCCACCTCAGCAGGAGCCAGCCATTACCACTCCTCTCAAGACTCGTTCCACGGCGTTTACCATTCACACCTTGGTACCTCCAGTAACGTCTTGCCGTCGGACGGCTGTCGCTGCAGCCGGATGGCAGATGCATTTATTTCGAGTCACCACGCCCACCATTACCCATGCCAGTTTGGTAGGAGCAACGTGCCGGTGGAGACAACTGACGACATGCCATTCAGTCTCGCTGAGGGGCTCCGCATTTCTGAAAAGTGACCTCCTGGTTTCTGGAAGTTATCATAAGTACTAGATGCCTCCTGTGCAGCAGAACTGACATGAAGGGAGGCGTTATGAAAAAGCAAATACGAATTCGTACGGAGAGAAGTTCAGTAAGGGTATTTCATGGCAAACCCAGGACTTCGAGGTGTTGGAATTACATCATTTACCCGCAGACTTCCTCTTTGTTCTCTTCTAAGGGTTGGCGGATTGGTTGATTTGTTCTGTCAGAATGAAGGATGGATGTGTAAATGTTTATGTGTTTATAACAAAAATATTTTCGTTTTGAGCATTCTGAAGTAAGAACAATGGGAATGGCATTGCGGAGTAAGTCATTGTATTTTTAGAATCAGGAAAAAAACCCTTGGTGATCATCAGGCTTAACCTGGTTCATCAGTGGGAGAAGCAGATTGAGGGATCTTGTTTACGCTAGAGCCGGCCGCAGAACTGAGACGTCCAGACTTCTCTTCAGTGTTTATTCCACTACACACTGCCTTCCTGACAGGTTCTGAGACAGGGATTATGTTTGTAGATAGATTTAAAGGTAATATGTAAATATGCATGTCTTGTATATAATCTAGGAATGTACAAACTTGAATTTATGATTATAGGACTTTACTGCAAGTGTCAGTTAAGACATTTATGTATAAATCTGTTGTAGGACAGGCTGACGTGTCTTGTTCCTAAGGTCATGAAAGCACATGGAGAGGTGAGGAAATGTTTGTCTCTACTGGACAAGACAGCAGGATAAGCCTGCTACTGGGTAATCTGGGCAGCTGCGTTGTGAATCCTGCAAACACCGGATATGCCTTCCTTGATAACATTTTCTTAATGAATTTTACTGGCCTTAGATAATCGTACCACCTTTTGTCCTCCCTAAAGCATGTTAAAAAGGCAACTGCCAATAACAAAAATATTGAATTAGTAATTTTAAAACATTCCACAAAAGAAATACGAGGCCCAGATGGCTTCACTGCTGTATTTTACCAAATATTTAAAGAATTAGCACCAGTCCTTCGCAAACTCTCCCCAAAAATGGAAGGAGAGAGAACAATTCCCAATTCATTTTATGAAGCCAGTATTACCCTGATACAAAACCAGGTGAAGACGTCACAAGAAAACAACAGATCAGTATCTGTTATGAATAGAGACTCAAAAGTCATCAACAAAATACTAGCAAACTGAGTCTAGCAACATATAAAAAGGATTATACACCATGACCGAGTAAGATTTACCCCAGGAATGCAAGGTTTGTTAACATCCAAAAATCAATGTCATATGCAGATGATTCTCATTATTCACAGTAGTTATAGTCTAGGAAGTCACTGTGAATACTAAACTAGTGAATGCAAAGCCATTGCTCCTAGGAGAAATGTGTGTGTGTGCATTCATATCTCAAATAGATTATAATCTTAAATCCTGAAAACAGTTTATCCTGATATACTGTTTTATTTACAAAAGGGAAAATGAGGTTCAGAAACATTAAGTGACCTTCCTGAGGCCACCCCACTAATAACTGCCAGAGTTGGGATTCATACCCATCCAGCTGGCCCCAGAGCCAGAGGTTATACAGCCCTGGCCCTGCCCCCTTATCTTCTGGTCATGTCGGGGCGGGTGGGGGGTGGGGGGGAGCTGAAACAGGAAGGCAAAGCATTACCTTGTTCACCCCTGCTGGAACATGCATATCGGGAAACTCAAAATTTTCGTGGGTCTGCACATATCTATGAGTGATCATAAAAGTGGTGACAGTTTTGATTTGGGGATTACAAACAAATTTTACAAATAAGTTGGTAAATTCACAAATACAGACTCATAAATAATGAGGATCAACTGTCCCACGTTCATAAAGGACAAAACTATTACATTGACTTAAGTGTCTTAACAGTTGCAGAAAGAACTTTGATAAAATTCAGTACCCTTTCATGATAAAAATACTTAACAAACTATGAATAAACTGGAAATTCCTCAATATGTGGGTGATAAGGAGCATCTACAAAAAGCCCACACCTAACATCATTATGGCAACAGACTGACTGCTGAATGTCTTTGCCCCCAGAATCAGGAATGAGACAAAGATGTTCCCTCTCACCCCTTCTAGTCAACATTGTACTTGAGCCAGGGCAATTAGGCAAGAAAAAGAAATAGAAGTCAACCACACTGGGAAAGAAGTAAAACTATGTATTCACAGATGGCATAATCTTATTAGATAAAAATTCTAAGAAATTCATTTAAAAATTTCTAATTGAGTTCAGGCTGCAGGATAGACACAAGATCAATATACCAAGATCGGTTTGATTTCTGTCAGCAGTGAATGTTCTGAAATTGAGATTTGTTAAAAATTTATTTACAATAACATCAAGATGAATAAAAACTACCCAACATTGTTGAAATTAAAGAAGACCTAAATAAATGGAAGTACATCGTTCATGGATTGGAAGACTTTACATTGTTAAGATGAAAATGCTCCCGAAATTGCTTCACAGGGTCACTGCAGTTCCTGTCAAAATCCCAGCTGACTTGTTTGCAAAAATTGACAAACCGATAAAATTCATACAGAAATGCAAACTAGTAAAATTCACATGGAAAATACAAAAGCCAAAACAGTATTGAAAAAGAACAAAGTTGGAAGATTCACACTTAACCAATTTCAAAACTTAACTACAGAGCTACAGTAACCAGGACAGTGTGATACTGGCAGAAAGATAGATTGAGGGAATATAAAATAAAACTGAGAATCCAGAAATAAGCCTAAAAGGTTTATAATCAATCAATTTTTGACACGAGTGCCAAAGTATTCAATAAGAAAGGGTAATCTTTTCAACAGAGAGTCCTAGGACAACTGTCTAGCCACGTGCTAAAGGATGCCCCTCCTTACACCATGTACAGATTTCAACCCACGATGGGTCATCTATCTAAATACAAGAGCTACAACTGTAAAACCGACAAGAAAACATACAAGCAAATCTTTGTGACCTTGGACTAAGCAATGGTTTCTGAACATATACAACACCAAATGCACAAGCAACAAGGAAAAAAATAAATTGGACTTCTTTAGAAGGAACTTTTATGTTTTAAAGAACACCATCAAAAAAGTGAAAAAACCCACAGAATGGGAGAACGTTTTTGAAAATTATGTCTGGTAAGGTACTTGTATCCAGAGCATATGCAGAACGTCTATAATAATAAGCCATTTATATACTAGTGCTTAATTATGGTTACTGCTGTCCAACGGCCTGCTGTGATGATGGAAATGTTGTGTGTGTGCACTCGGGGTGTGCCAGCCTCCAGCCCTGTGTGGTAATAAAGCAATGGACATACAGCTAGTGGCTTCCATATTCAACTGTGCAGCTGTTCATTCTGTATATTTGAATTTTTTTAAGCATGTATTTATAATTTTAAAACTTTTTAAAATAACAGTTGTGTTAAAAAAATTTTTAATAAAATAACAATTGTGTATTTTTTTTCTCTTCTATCAGCCATGCTTTTATTTTAGTTGACTTCTTTTGCCAGTTGCTTTATAACGTTAGCAGAGGATTTTATATGTCAGTAGAACTTAGGAAGGGTAACCCACTGATACCAATTACAATGGGAGGAAGAGATGAGGATTGTAAAGGTTCACCTAAATTGAAAGCTCATATTTGATTCTGGGGAAGGGATACGGTATTTTCTGAAAAGTAACAAAAAATTCTAAAGTTAGCAATTATAAGTTTCATGTTTTCTAATTTGAAAAAGTTAACACATGGATCATCAAATATAAAACATGAAAGTGGTATCCATCTAAGGGCGAACAGGTCAAATATATCACAGCCTTGAGAAAGAAAGTCTTTGAAGGATACTCACACAGAAAAGGGACAGTAGACCTTTCCTTTTTCCCTGGTGTTTATTACTTTTCATACCTCTTAACTTGCACACAAAAGCAACCATGGGTGGTCTCTTTGGTAGTCAAACTGTTTGTGATTGTTGGACTCAGGAAATCCAATCATGTAGCCACAGCTCGGATAATTTTTGATACGTTGATACATAGATCGGCACAAGTTTAATATCAGGATTAGATCTGATTTTTTTTTAACAAAAGGCCTCATAAATTTTAAATTGTTTCCTCTTATTTGAACATTCCCCTAGTATTTTTTTTTTTAGAGATTTTATTTATTTATTTGAGAGAGATTGCGAGAGAGCAGGAGCAGGGAGGGTTGAGGAGGGGCAGAGGGAGAGAGGGAGAAGCAGGCTTCGGGCTGGGAGACCGACCACGGGGCTTGATCCAAGGACCCTGGGATCATGACCTGAGCCGAAGGCAGACGCCTCACCTACTGAGCCATCCAGGCGCCCCCCCTCCCCAGTATTTATATACCATCATTGCTTTTAAGTGTTAACTGATACCAAACACTCAGGATTTACACATGACTTTTAGGGGCGCCTGGGTGGTGTGGTTGGTTAAGCATCTGACCCTTGGTTTTGGCTCAGGGTCTTGAGATCAAGCCCTGCACTGGGCTCTGCGCTCAGTGTGGAGTCAGTTGAGGTTCTCTCTCCCCTTCTCTCTGACCCTCCTGCTCGTTTGCTCACTCTCTCAAATAATTTTTTTCAAATAACTTTCAATAAATAATTTTTTTAATTTATATATTAGTGCCATTTCAACCTGTTTTTCTATTTTGACATTGTGAATTTTATCCAGGCCTAACTAAAATATATATTTTTAGTACTTTCCCTTGAATTATATGACCTATTTCTCATACTGATAAAATATTAATTAGTAAAGAAAAAGATACCCAGAACATGAGAAGGTTTGTATAAATGTATTTAATTCTTTTGCAATTCGGCAGCATTAAAAATACTTTGGCGTCAGACACAGTGTGATGTGATGAAGGAGCAGTCTGCTCGTTTCACCAGCCAGCATTAGTGTGGCTTGAAGTGTGGCCTGCAGCTCTGTGCGTGTATGTCCTCACCTGTAGAATGGGAATGAGGTTATGACATCGGGGGGCTTCTAATACTTCACAGGGCTGAGTACTGAGACGGTAAGTGCTTTGAAGAGACTGCTCTTTGAAAAGGGTCATCATCCTTCAAATCTGGTTTTCTCAAAACCATACCAGTCAGTACGCACACAGTATGGTGTGTATTATCCGTTACTAAGGTGCTTCCTACGAAGTACTCTTAATAGTACTGGCAACCTAGTATTGCCTTCTGAAAAAAGTTACAGTTGGGGCGGTGGCTGGCTCAGTGGGCAGAACATGCAACTCTTGACCTTGGGGTCGTGAGTTCAAGCCCCACGTTGGGTGTATAGCTTACTTTAAAAAAAAATTAAGAATTAGGGGCGCCTGGGTGGCACAGCGGTTGAGCGTCTGCCTTCGGCTCAGGGCTTGATCCCGGCGTTCTGGGATCGAGCCCCACATCGGTCTCTTCCGCTGGGAGCCTGCTTCTTCCTCTCCCACTCCCCCTGCTTGTGTTCCCTCTCTCGCTGGCTGTCTCTCTCTGTCGAATAAATAAATTTTTAAAAAATCTTTTAAAAAAATAAAAAAAATTAAGAATTAAAAAATGTTTAAAAACAAGTGGCAAGTGAACGTCGTTCACCCCAAAATCACTTTTCAAAAGCATGGAAATTTAACGTAACCAGTTACTAGTATAAAGTACATTATGTCTACACACAAAGACAATTGATTAGCAGTGTTTCTCTGCTGGGATTATTTGTCTTTGCTTACCTGGATTTTCCAGTTTTTATACAGGAAACAGCTGTTGGATAATTTGCACATATAGATATATGCATTTTATAATGTAAATATGCTAAACTTCAGTACTTTTCATTCTACCTGGTACAGAGAAGCTGTCTAAAGTCACTACCACAAGTCTGAAGCAATTCTCAGTTTTTTGCATCATGTTTGAGTTTTGTGGGACAGCATTTAAGTAGTAGAAATGGTTGGCTGCGTATTCCTGCATTAAGAAGTTGCTGGCACCATGGGGCGCCTGGGTGGCACAGCGGTTAAGCGTCTGCCTTCGGCTCAGGGTGTGATCCCGGCATCATGGGATCAAGCCCCACATCAGGCTCCTCCGCTGTGAGCCTGCTTCTTCCTCTCCCACTCCCCCTGCTTGTGTTCCCTCTCTCGCTGGCTGTCTCTATCTCTGTCAAATAAATAAATAAAATCTTAAAAAAAAAAAAAAAGAAGAAGAAGAAGTTGCTGGCACCAGGCTTTGACTATTTTTTTAAAATTTTGAAACACTTCCAAACTTAGAGAACAATTTCAAAACCAACACAAAGCATTCCCATATTCCCTTCCCCCTGGTTCCCTATGTTAACATTTTTCCATGTTATCATTTTGTCTCATAAATGTGTGTATGTATGTATGTGTGTGTATACATATTACATATATATATGTTTGTATGTATATCTACACACATCTACAAATGATATTTTTCCTGAGCTGTTCAAAACTGTTACTTTTGGCCCCTAAATAAATACTTAAGTGTGTACTGCTGAAAAACAGGAACATTCTCCTACATAACCGCGGTACAACTGTCCGGATGAGACAGGATTCCAGAACCTCCCTCTGCTGTAGCCCAAACCCAGAAGAACAATACTTCCCTCATCTTTCCCTTCTCTCGCAGATCACAACCTGTGATGTCTAAAAACTATCCTTTTGTACTTTGTGTCTGGCTTTCTAGTTGTTGAAGGTGGGAGAGTGAATCCAGTCCTGTCATTACATCATGGCGGGAAGTGAACATCTGCAAGTGAGTTTGAAGGCTAATCACATCTTTTAAAATAATTTTGGATTACTTTGCATATATTGCAAGAAACACCACTGTGGGCAAACTATTTCCTTTCCTATTCACGATTCCACCCCCAAACTGACTTTTTGATTTTTTTCCTCCAAACTGACCTTTTTAAAGGCAGCTTGCTTCCACTATTTTGTGGAGTAAGTGGTTCCTCGACACTATCGAATGAATACATGGGAGCCTCAGGTGCACACGTTTACGCAAAGGAAGGAAAGCGAGCTTTGGGGGGGGGTTCACACTCTACACGCTACTACAATCATTTTGCACACAGTCTCATTTAACTCTCAACAGCTTGCAACTTCCAGATGACGAGACCATTAGGCTAAATTCAGATGCTAATTCCCCTTGGGTAGCAGCACGACTCAAATCCACACCAGAGCCCATTGTAACTCCCCAGTGCGGCTGCTAATTACCCAATGATGAGGAGACACACAATCACTGTCGTAAACTCTCAGTCAGTGCAGAAGTGGCACGACGGTAACTGTTCGTATTTGATGGAGCATCAAATATTGTATCTAAGAGATACAAGTCTCTAAGTTTGCAAGAAACTGTCCTACTTTGAAAACAGAAGGAATAGCATCTTGAATTTGGTAACTTAAACTTGCTGTTTTCCCAACACAGTAGAAAAAGAATCAGCAGGAATGGGTCCGCAGGCCCCGAAGGGAGAGGGCTTCGCAGAAACCCTGTGCTTGCCGGCGAGCGGAGGCACCCGAGGACTCAGCCGCGGACTCAGGACCAGCAGGGCGCGCGACCCCCGCCGGTCCCACACCCGCGAGCGGGGCAGTAACCGAAGCACAGGGCGCAGGAGCCCGTGGAGCAGGCACCACCCGCGGTGGAGGGACTGGAGAAGCACCCCCTGGCAGCCCTGCACCCACAGCTTCACCCATGCTCCTCCCTGGGCCTGAGCGTGAGCCGCCCGCCCGGTGCAGCTGTGCGCCACCCGCGCTCCCGTGCGGTGCTGGCCGACGCGCTCCGCGGGCACCCTGGGGGCCGGTGGGCTGCCTTCTCCTCCCAAGCGTCGTCACCTTGCTGCCACACCCCTCGCTGAGGTCCAGGACCTTCAGCACCTGGTAGCGGGAAGTCAGGTTCGCCACTGAGGTCAGTTTGTGCTGGTTCTGACGTTCTGCCTTCTCCTCCATCCTCTGTAACCTGCTGGTGACGCCTCAGGCTCCAAGAGTTACTGTGTTTACGCCGTGAACTGACGTTCCCAGTTGTCTCCATACTGTAGTACAAGACTTCGGATTTCTTTAGCTACTGGAATTCTTCTAACTTCTAGCTGCAGGAAACTTCTCCGTAGAAATGAGATCCCGCCAAGAAAAAAGAGGCAGCATGGGATCAAGAGGTCAGCGCCCTGGTCGGAAGCCCGGCTCTGCAGCTTACCCACCACGTCTGAAAGCCTCCATGTTCTCGTGTGCAGACAGTACTCTCTGTCCTGGGGGTACTTGTGAGCAGTAAATAAGGTATCCCAGGAAAGCCCTCAGCGTGGGCCAGCCTACTGTAGAAACTCAGTAACTAACATTGTCACCAAAAGAAAACGTGGGCCACCCATTGGGTTATTTAACTAGAGAGAACAGAAAGGTATAGTGGGATGGGGCGCCTGGGTGGCTCAGTCAACCGGTTAAGCATCTGCCTTCCGCTCAGGTCATAACCCCGGGGTCCTGAGGTACAGCCCTGTGTTGGGCCCTCTGCTCAGTGGGGGAGCCTGCTTCTCCCTCCCCTCTCAGCTCCCCCTGCTTGTGCTCTTTCTCTCTGTGTCAAATAAATAAAATCTTAGGGAAAAAAAACAGTTATAGTGGGGGTGAATGGTGACCCCAAACAAGATATCTCTACCTTCTAACTCCCGGAACCTGTAACCGTGACCCTATTTGTGAAAAGGGTCTTAGCAGGTGTAATTAAGGATCTGGACCCAAGATCACCCTGGATTCGGGTGAACCCTAAATCCAGTGCTAGGAGTCTTTATAAGAGCCGGACAAGGAGAAGACATGGACACAGAGGAGGCCATGTGAGCATGGAGGCTGGGATGGGGAGCCACAGCGAGAAGCCAGGATACCTGCAGGACCTCAAGCTCAAAAGGCAAGGCAGGATTGCTCCCTAGAAACTTCCAAGGGAGCATGGCCCTGCCAAGACCTCACTTCTGCTTAGTAATACTAAATTTTGGATTTCTGGCCTTCAGCGCTGTGAGACTATAAACGTCTTTTGTTCTAAGTCACCGAGCAAGTGAATTGATTAGGAAACTAATACAGAAGGGCAGCTCACAAGCGAACCAACCCTCAGATGGCTCCGGCCCCACCTGGCTTTGGAAGGACTCTGATGGCAGAGGACGCCCAGCGCTTCCTGAGCAGCGCCCACTTTGTTTTCCAGAGCCTTCCCTAGAGTCACTCTTGGGCTGCAGTCTCCTGCGCCCCCTCCTGGCCGCAGAGAGAAGTGCGCCCCCTCCCGCCCCAGAGCTGTTTGCTACCTCAGGTGAAACGGGAACACCTGGGCATCTCAAAACCGGAGACAGAAGTGCGTTCTTAAACAGTGCGTTCTTGCCCCCACCCCATCTTGAAACACAGGGTGAAGCCTTTGGCACTTGTCCCGAAGCCTCAGCTCTGCCCGTGCCCTGTCATCTTTCTCAGGAAAGTCAGCTCCCCGTTGATGGCCCCGCCAGCAAATTTCCTCTCCTTTCCTTGACTCATCAACAGACACCATTTCCTGCAACTGGACCCACACCTCCCGGAGCTACCCCGATCTGCCACGCAGAAAGCAATTTAAACCGTCCCCTTCTGCTCCAAACTCCTCTGTGTTCGCTCATCTCCCCGGGTGTCCCCTCGACAGTAACTATTCAGCCGAGTCCATATTGCTCACCTGGGCGGGGGGAGCCCTAACTTCATTCCCAGCCTCTCTTGACTTAACTTACTTTCTTGCCTAACCTGGATACTCCAGTTCCTTCTACTATGACTCTCGCAAACACCAACCACCCCCTCTGTCCCCTGGCCCTCCATTTGTTCAACTGGCAAAACTCAACCCTAACTGCCTTCCACACATATTTTCTCTCTCTGAAGACCCTCGGTCCTCCTGCCACCCTCTCCCTCTTGGCTGGGAGCCTGGCCTCCGCCCTCCTTGAGACAATGGAAGCCACCACAGCCATCACTAGCATACCCACATCTACACCCGTAGTTCCCTGCATGACCTCCTCCTGTCTAATCCCCCCCACAGATCCTCGGGGTCCTGCCCCTTATTTTCCTCCACCAGATTTCATTTCTTTGGGTAACCCTTCTCTCCTACATCAACAGTCTCTCTTTTTAACAAATTATTCTTGTCTGCTTGTCCCTCTCCCTCTGTCCCTCCCCTGCTCGTGCTCTCTCTCTCAAATAAATAAAATCTTCAAAAAAGAAAAAAAAAACAACTCGGCAGGGAAATTTGTAAAAGCTGGGAAGATCTGACGGGCTGAAAGAAGAGGAGGCAAACACCAGGGTCACCTGGGGAGGAAGCCAGCAGGTTTGAAAACAGTGCTCAGTAAGAAAGCTGGAAGGATGGCTGGGTGTTCCCAGAAGGTGGAAGACTGAAGTGTAAGATTTCAGAGACGGTTCTGAAGAGTTCCAAGTCCAGACTTGGTGGTCATGAGTGTGGGCGGTTTAAGTAAATTAGACGTGAAAGTCACCGGAGTCAGGAGATGGGAGGCAGCTGGGTAAGTGGCTTACATGAATATTCGAGCAGCGGGATTGATAACAGAAGTGGGAGTTGACAGATTGACTCTGCCAAGATTTTCAACAAATGATGGCCAGCTCTTATAAGGTGCCCACTATGTGCCACACACACTTCTAAGTGCTTTACACATGTTGTATCGTTTACATGTTAACAACAACCCTACGGGGGTGCCTGGGTGGCTCAGTCATTTAAGCGTCTGCCTTCGGCTCAGGTCATGATCTCAGGGTCCTGGGATCGAGCCCCACGTCGGGCTCCCTGCTTAGCAGGCAGCCTGCTCCTCCCTCTGCCTCGGCCCCTCTCCCTGCTCATGCTTTCTCTCTCTTTCTCAAATAAATAAAATCTTAAAAAAAAAAAAAAAACGAACCTCTATGAAGCATGCTATTACTATTATCCCCATTTTACAGATGCAGAAATTGAGGCAAGAGGGGTAACAGCAAGGTCAGAGCACTAGCAAACGGAGGTGCTGTAGGAATCCCAGCGGCTCAGCTGCAGACACTTTGCTGCCTCTTGTTTGAATGACAAGAAGATGTCGGACACAAGATGAGGGGACGCTGGTGTCCAGCACGGACAGGAAAGGAAGGCAGAACTGGATGGTAAAGGGCTTTGTGTTTCATGCTGTTCTGGAATCGCCCTCTGGACAGCTGGCAGACTGCAGGAGGTCAGACGGGTGGCACGACCAAGCCACATATTCGTTCAGACTGGCTGCAGGGTGGGCGGAACAGCCTGAAGGCAGGAGAGGGACTCTTGCCAGATGGGGTTGGATGGCACCTAGAACTCTGTTCTGGAGAGAAAATAGGAGCAGGTGGCAATGGTGGACAGACAAGCTGGTGACAGGGCACATCCCAGAGGAAGCAGCAGGGCGCAGCCGCACCCCCAGGGAAGCTCAGAGCCAGAGCCACCCCAGAGGGTAGTTGAATCTCCCTGAGCCCCCAGGGGAGCGGGCTCAGGGCTGAAAACACCAGCCTGTATATGGGGTGAGTGGGACCAGGGAGGCATGCCAGGACCCCCAAGTCCAGGGGGACAGGACCAGCCAAGAATCTGCATGAGGGGTCCCTTTCAGGTCTGCAGCTCTCCACAGGCCTCGCGGGCCTGCCCTTGCTCTCTGGGACCGGCCTTGCCTCGGTTTCCCTCTGGTTCTGAGACCAGGGACTGCCATGGGCAGGGATGCCCAGCAGAGGGCAGCACAGGCTTGGGTTTGTCCTGGGCCCTCCGGTTTGGGAGCCAATGGGGCCCTTCCTAATCCACTGTGGGAAGATGCAGGAGGAAGCAATTTCGCATTTTTATAACCCAGAGCTTCCACGTGCGCTCAGGGCCTCCCCAAGCCAGCTGGTGGCTTAGTAGGGTGACAGGAAGTAGGGGGGGCAGAGGGGGCCGGACAGCCGCAGGAATGCAAGAGGAGAGGCTGTGCCCAGGGAGAGTTGGCAGCCAGGCTCAGCCAAGCCCTTGCCAAGAGTGCGTTCTTCTCCTGTCCTGTCCTCTTGCTCCCACGACCCTGGCACCAGAAAGGGCAGAGATGCTCAGAAGCACCCCCTCCTGGGCATGGGCGTGGTCACATGGCCCCGGAACCCTCCGGGGGAAGCTCCTGCTTTATGAAAGTCAACAAATGCCCACCTGCATTCCCTCTTGGGAGGAATCGGGTACAGAAGCAAGAGAACCCGCAGTCCCAGCTGGGCTCTGACGCCCCCTCACAGAAGAGGGGATTGCTCACAGAAGGCGCCTCGGAAGACATGACTCTGGACCTCAGTGAACCTCCTAGAACTGGTTGTCAAATCAAGAATGAAGGCCCTTCCGTCTTTCCCACTCCACTTTTTTGGGATTTTTTTTTTTTTAGTGATTGTATTTTTTTTTAATTGTGGTACAATATACCTAACATAAAATTTACCATCTTAACCATTTTATTTCTTTTAAAGATTTTATTTATTTATTTGAGAGAGATAGAGCATGAGCAGGGGTGAGGGGCAGAGAGAGAAGCAGGCTCCCTGCTAAGCAGGGAGCCTGACACATGGGGCTCGATCCCGGGACCCCAGGATCATGACCTGAGCCCAAGGCAGACGCCTCACACGGACCGAGCCACCCAGGCTCCCCTCGTCTTAACCATTTTAAATGCGAACAGTTCGGGAGTGTTCACTGCACTCACATTGTTCCCACTCTTCATTTTTACAGCGACTTTTCATAAACAGAGCCTGGGGCCCAGAGAGTGACCCCCACAGAAAAGGCCAAGATCTGGAGAAAGATTTTGCTGAGACAAATATGGAAGGAAGCCAAGGCGGGTATGCGAGGCTTTTCAGGCCGTCGGGCCCCGGGGCTAGGGGTGTCCTGTCCGGTACATCTCCGTCGAAGCCCCCCACCACGCCGTCCCCGTACGTTGGCCACGCAGGAGGCGCAGCTGATCCCGAAGTGTAGTGAGTACCCCAGAGGGATCCCAGCCCATGTTCAGAAGCGGGACCGACGCCATTCAAAATCCTCTCAAATATCACTTTGAAAATAATCTGTACAGTGTATAACTGAGAATCAGTTAGGACAAAAAAAATATAAGCAGTAAAATGCCTTAGATATTTGGCCTTTGATGAGCTGCAAAGCTGAACAAGACAGAACTTGAACCCCTAATACTAATGGCTAATATTTAGACAGCATCTCCCGTGAGCCTGGCACCGGACTGACTTCTCCCTCTCAGGCCTTTGCAATGGAGGTGGCATTATCAATTCCAGAGAACTAAACGGAAGCCCAAGGCTGACCTGCTCGAGGTCACAGAGGAAGTGAGTGATGGAGCCTGGATCTGGACCTGCACACCGGCCCTAGGACCCCCTCTTTGACCAGCACAGCGCTGGGGGCTGGAGGATGGCCAGGAGGTCGGCTGGGGGCATTCCTGCCCTGGGGGAGCTCGGAAATGGGTGGAAGGGTGAGTGCCCCGTGTCTTGGAACAATGCCAGAGTCACTGGTCCTGATGACTAGTGCTGACCTACATCTGTCCACGTTGATTGGTAAATATCCACATAAAAACTTTAATAAGAGTCATCAGTGCAACCCCAGCGACCTTCACACATCCGCTTACTGGTCACGCCCCCTCTTTCTGCCACGTGCCTCAGTGGGAAGATAATGTCACCAAAGGACCAGAGAAAATCCGGAATGTTTTATCACTCCCACACTTCTTGAGAAGTGCTGCCTGAGGAGGACCGTCCGCACCTGTCCCTTCTTCATTCTTGACTCTGCTGCCCAGGAGAACCTGGCCGGGAGACAGCCCCGGGAGGTTGTGTGAGCCCTGGATCCGAAAGGCCGAGAGAAAAAGCAGAACAGGAAATCAGGAATGATGGTCTATTTTCCTGTGCTTGGTATTTTGAAATGCGTCTTGGCCCTTTGATATCAAGCTAATGAGAGGTCGGGGGAAAAAGGGGTTTGAAAACAGTGTTGTGGCAAGTGTAGCCGGCCGCTGAGCTCACGGGGATGTTCAGGAACCTCTCCTTTCTGTGGCTCCCCGTGGCTGACCTTCTTCTTCAGCCTGTCACCGGGGCGGGGCGGTGAGGAGGGACCCTGCGGCTACTGTGACTGGGACAACCAGTCTATGTATTTCCCAGCTCCCAGCCGTAAGTACAGAACAAAACCGACAGCCTCTCACGCCCCAGGAGTGGACTGACCCCCTTTTCCCTCTGTTACCTGTTCCTTATTTTTTGTAAATGAGGCCCGCTTGTGTTCGTGTGTAGGAGTGGGTGATGTCTGCGTGTGCTTTGAGCTCTGAGTGTTTCATAGAAATGGGGTAGGAAAACAACAAAAGACACATGCAAATGATGGAAAGTACCAAGCCGTGCGGACAGCCCTCCCTGCTGTCCGGGTGGCGGAGGCCGCAACCCGTCCTTCAGGGACTGGTTTTTCAGCATAGCATCTGAGCCCATGGCATCTCTGCTTCCAGAACTTCTGCAGCCCCTGCTCCCGGTCAGCCATGCACCCATCTGCTCTCTCCTGCACCGGCCCAGCCAGCCCTGAGACAAGGCGTGCGCCCCCTCTCTCCCGTGCGCCCCTCCCTGAGTCACCTGCCGGAAGCGCCTCCGGTGAGGACCCTCATCCCGCAATGATCGGCTAAAACGGACTATTTCCGGCTGTATCAGCACAGAGAATTGGATATGAATTCTGTTGAGGGGGAGGGGGCATGTCATTCCCTTGGGACTTTCTCGTCCCTTCCTGTTGGACCAACTATAAATGTCCACTTCCATTTCTTTCGACCAGGGTTTCTCAATCTTGACACCACTGAAATCAGGGGCCAGCTAAGCTTTGTTGTGAGGAGCTGTCCTGTGTGTTGTAGGATACGTCCCCAGGCTACTAGATGTCAGTAGCACCAGCCCTCCCACCCCCTACTTCCAGGTCTGACAACAAAAAACATCTCCAGATCTTGCCAAATGTCCTCCGGGGGCAAAACTGCCCCCTGTGAGGAATAGTTGATCTCGTGGTTAGAAGCTTGGGATGTCGCAAGACATTCTACAGTGTACGGGAGAGCCTCTACAACAAAGAATTATCTGGCCCCAGATGTCACCAGCGCTGAGAGCCCCGCCTTGTCTCACCTGGCCTTACTCACATTTCTTTGTTTTGCATCTAAAAAATTCCTATTTGACACAACCCCTCATTGAGATTTTTCTTCCTGATCGAAGGACTGAAAGAGCTGTGTGAACAAGAAGAGCTTTGAAGAGGGAAAATGTGCTTTTCCCAAACTTGGGGCTAACCCAAACTTAGTAGACGGAGCGAACCTCTTCAGAGGGGACGTGAGGCAGGGAAGCAAGGCTCCGGGGGACTTGACCAGTGGGTCCTCCTCAATGCTGACCCGAAGCACCATGGTTTCTAGAGAGTGTCCCCCTGGGGACACCCGAGCCACAGAACCAGGAGAGAAGGGCAGCATAAGTCGGGAGCGCTCAGAGCCCGTGGACTGTGGTGCTGGGACAGGGCGGGGGAGAGCCTGAGGCGCCCGTGAGCTCGGATCAGACCCTAGAATCCGCTACAAGATCTGACAGCAGGAACGATTTGTAGCCGGGACCATCTTGGAGGTGTTAGGACACGTGAACGAGGACACATCTCCGCAGATGAGAACTTACTTTGAACGTGGTTCAAAGAGCAGAAGGAAATCCTCACGCTTGGTGTTTGCGGTGTCCATCCGATTCCTCTTACTAACTCAAAGCCAGAAACAGTCTCATCAGAGATGGTCCGAAAGAACTTGAAGAGGTTTGGTTGTTATGAAACCTGTCTCCCATTTCCCATGACTGCTGTGGCCAAGGGCATCTCCCCAGGAACCCCAGGGGCCCGCCCAGTTGGCAATTGAACTTTAAAGGGCTTCCTCTGCTTCCTGGAGAAGAAGCTTGAGCTGCCCCAGTGTCTCCCCACACCGAGCTCAGGAGAGTCCCAGGAAGGACCTCTCTTGCGCCCGAGGGGGGAGACACGCCAAGAAGCACAGCTCACATTGTCCCATTTCAGCACCCCAACGGGCAACTCACGGATGAGGTGGCCCGCAGTCCTTGGACTTGGAGAGATTGATGTTATGGAAGGATTTAATGCCATTCAGTCTCTCTGCCCTGATTTCCCAGTGCGGGAGGCCGAATAACAGCCCCCAAAGTTGTCCACATCCTAATCCCAGAACTTGGGAATGTGATCTTCTATGGCAAAAAGGATTTCGCAGAGTCCGCTAACAGTCTTGAGACGGAGAGCTTGTCCTGCACCATCCGGGTGAGCCAGCACCGTCGCAAGGATTCTTATAAGGGGAGAGCTGGCGATGAAAGAAGGTGACGTGTGACAGAAGCAGAGGTTGGAGGGATGCTGTTTAAAGATGGAGGAAGCGTTCACAGGCCAAGGAACCCAGGCAGCCAATGGGAGCTAAAAAGGCAAGGAACGGATTCTCCCTCCACCGCCCCCTGCAGGCGCTGATGTCCCTATGCGCGCTCCTCTCTGGGTCCTCCCCCTTGACGCTCTCCGGATCCTCATTTTAGCCTGATTGCACCTGTATTCACACGTTGGGGAAGAGAAAGGACAACGTGAGCCCTCCGCCTTCTCTCTGTTGTCCTGCTGACAGACTAATCCAGAATGGTTGTTCAGAGCTTTATTCCTTCCCTGCCTCGGGGCAAACGAGGAGTCTCCCCTCATCTAGCAGGCACAATGCAAAACCAGGTTGTTTACCCGGGAGTGGGAGTTTTACCACTCGGACCTTGGAGGGAGGGCACTGGAGGAACTTGTTCCTTGTCCTGACTCTACTGCTGTGGAACTCAGATTAATGATTCGCTGGTGGTGTTCCCTTTCCTGGCCAGTCCCTTCCAGGCGATTTTGCAAAGATCAGCAAGTTAATATTTGGAAAGAACTCCTTGAACTCCTACATAAAAAGCCTCACAGGTAGTAATCTTGAGGCCTTGTAATGAGCCCTTTTCAAATCCCAAAGCCCTGAACGCTCTGCTCCCTTGTCATAGTGATGAGTCGCACACATGCGTATCATGTACCCGCTTGGTACGCTCAGAGCGGTGGTTACAGGACACTTAGAGGTGCCAGGCAGCGAGCTGCGCTCATCCTAGTCTCGCTCAATCTCGTGGACTTAGGGAGATAAAGATCACCTGTGACCTGTGCGTGGCATTCCTGGGAGGAAAACAAAGCCCCACGCGGGAGCTTACTTCTACCCCGAGGTCCCCAGCCGTGGGAAGGGCCCCCCTGCACAATACCTGGCCCGGGGTGGACACTCGGTGTCGCAAATGGATGGCATTTCTTACAATTACAGCAAAGTGAGGTGAGCTGTTCCTGGAGAGACCACGCTTGAGTCAGGGAAGCAGAAACGGAGGCGACTGATAATAAAGGGGTCTCTGCTCTTTTGGTAATTTATAGATCTTTTAAGATGTACCGTGTGGGACAGTGGCGGGGATCAGTTCCTGCTCTCAAGACTCGGCTTCACATACCCCTGGCTCCTCAAGCCTGTTGCTTCTTTCCCAGAAAGCCCAATGCCAGGGTTTTAAGACACTGAGGACCCAGAGTTCTGTTGGGGAGGCTGTTTTCGGGGTATTGTCTCTCTTCTCAGGAGCACATTCGGGGCTCTGCTCCCTTTCTGAGAAAGGACTTTCAATGGGGGAAACCGGGGTAAATAAGGACAGAATAACGCGGGCTTGTATTTCGTATTCCGCAGTCAAGGTTTAGAGGAGACGATGCGCGTAAAGAGCCAGCAGGTGGCACTGTTATTCTCTAAAAATGCTGCAGAGGGTGTGGGCGGTGGGTGGGTGTGTGCGTGTGTCCGTGTGTGCGTGTGTCCGTGTGTACCTGAGCACACACGTGTGCTGGGTGAGAGCTTCCCTCTCTACCCACCACCGCTTAGCTAGACAGATGTCCCTCATCCTCCCCCGTGCCCCCATGCCCCCTTCTCCATCATCTTTCTTTTCTGTTCTTCGTCAAAAATGAGCAGAGAAGAGCAAGAAAAGCCAGCAGAGATCACAACACAGATACCATCCAATCAAAGATACTTCCCCAGACGTCTTGGGAAGAACCCTGAGGCCCTCATGCCCCAGCCCCTCGGGTCCTCCATTCCTCCCCAGGCCTAGACAGGCCATACGCTGCCGCCTTCCAGGAACATGGCCCATCACTCTGGTGGTTTCTCCCTTGTAGGCATATTTGTTTGAAAAAAGGAGTCTAGACAGAGTGAGGACCTCAGAAGAATGATTGCATGTTGGCTCTTCAGGTGATCAGACAATCTGGCTCTAAAGGAGACATCCACAGGGAAGGGCCCCTAAAATCACACCAGCATGGCCAGACCCACCTCCTCTGTCTTGTGCGCAGCCGCTCTCCTCGGGCCTTCAAACTCCAGCCGTGTCTGATAATCTGGGAGCACAGGCAGGCGGCAAGCCTATGAGGGAGCCTCAAACACATCACATTCATGGCACTGATCTAGTTCTTTCCCCACCTGCTTAACAGGCACTAAAAGCCACACACGGAAGGACTGCCTCCAGCCCGTTTCAAACGTGTCACCATGATGGACTTGTCTCCGTGGAAGAAAATCCCAGGACACAGGTAGGTACACCGTTTCTGAACCCATCATGCTGGAGGACGGGCGGCGGCAGCTTTGGAAAGAGGCCACGGGTTGCCGAGTGTTTGAGTTCAAATCCAGACTGCGCCGTCTCACTGGCTGGGTGACGCGGGGTGACCAAGTCATGGAAACTGCCAGAGCTTCCCTCTCGGGGTCTGTGAGCTGGGGTTAACGATCCTCGTGCACTATGTTATCGGAGCTATGGTGCTCACCGGGGCACATGCCCCAGGCCGAAAGAGCAAAGGCAAACCTTCCGTGGCTGCGTGCGGGTGAGCCCCCTGCGCTCCCCGCAGGCCCTGGGCCCCGTGCTCAGCACACGTGAGCTTTCTTGCTCCCGGCAGCAGCCCCCCGTGCGGAGGGCAAACTTGGAGCCGAAGCAGGGAGTGCGGCGCCCACTGTGGCATTGCCTGAGGAAAGCCGGTTGCAAGAACGATTGGGCCCGGGGCTCCGGGTCCTGCCTGGGAGAAATGACCTGGAATCTTCTCCTTTGTGTGGGGAGGGGAGAGCCGGCCTGTGGAGGGGTTGGGGCTGGGGGCCCAGCTCTGTTCTTCTGGAGCCTGGGTGCCCTTCCGTCAGCAATAGAAAGGCACCTCGGGAAGTGGGGGGCTGAGTCTCTTGGGCCCTTCACATGATATTTCATGCATGACATCTTCCAGGTTGAAACAATGGTCCCTAAGGAACCCGAATCAGGAGAATTACTAAAAACAGCACGGTCACCCCCCGCCCAAGACACTTATTTTGAAGGGACTTATTAAACCACAGGGTCCCATTGGACTCCTTGGGTGTGGTCTGGAAACTTCTAGAGTGGCCATGTTTTTAAATCTGGAAGCTCACATGTTTAAGTACCGAGATGTCTAAAAATCACCAGTGACCAAACCTTTCTCAAGTGTGTGTCTCAGGTCTAGTTCCCAAATGTGTGCTAACGTCTGGGCCTGGATGGTTTGAGTGAGGCCCTGGAGGCCCACAGAACCTTTATTCTGACAGAAAAGTACGCCTGGAAAGAGGATGGGAGATTTTCATTTGTTTTCGCAGCATGTGCGCACGTGTGTGTGTGTGTGTGTGTGTGTGTGTGTGAGAGAGAGAGAGAGAGAGAGAGAGAAGGGAATAAAAGATAAGTGGGAACAAGGAATGTGGGAGAGACAGACAGCAAGTGCCTAAGACGGAAGAGGCTCCCGGCGAGGAAGCCATGATCACAACAAAATACAGGGGAAGATCGAGCCGTCGGAGGGTGAGACCTAGAATCCTTGCTGCAGAGGGCACTTAGAAGCTTTTAAGAAGCTTGGCGAACAGAAATGCTAAGAAGAATACTTAGTTTGGTCAGAAAACGCCAAGCGTGAAGACTCAGGGCTGTGGGCCAGGACCACCACCAGGCAGGGGGGCCTGGCCTCTTTGTCCTCCTCTTCATCAAAGGGAAAAATCTGCACCCCAGAACTCTTTCTGACACCTCTCCTCCCAGCATGTAGCCAAGCCTGGCTGTGCCCTCCTTTTCAGCCACCGAAACAATGAGGTCTGTTATGCCCACAGGCCCCTCTCTGGCCTTCTCCACCCTCAGAGGGACTGAGGACCCTAAGACTTCCCTTCCCCTTCTGGAACCAAGGGTTTTAGGGTGTCTACAGCTTCCACTACCTCAGGGAAGGGAAGGCCCTGGAAAGACCGGCTCCTCCCTTCCTTCCCCCACCGCTTTTCCCAGCTGAGGCCCTCTTCACAATGGAGCAGGGCCAGGCCCTGTTGCTGAGGGAACCAGCGGCAGGCCCAGCCCCCTTCGCCACAGAAATAACCAGAGGAGAGGAGCGAGGGATTAAATGGCCCTAATCTCCAGGCTTCAGAGGAGGCTGGGAGCCTGGCCAGCGTGAGGTAGCAGCTTCCCATTGGCCCAGACAAAGCAGGAGGTCACCGGCCTGTCCCTACCTCTCCCTTCTGCCCCACCTCCACTTCTCTCCCCTCAACCACAAGCCCCCCCCCAGAAAGGGAGACCACCAGTTTTGTTTCCCTAACCCAGGAAGGGAGGGCCCAAGCCAGCCACCGCCTGGCTTTACCCGTCTGATGTCTGCGGCACCGGGAATGGCAGAGACACCGGCTGCCCTAGCGAGAGATGCGATGTCGTTCGGTCCTGACTCACGTCTGCAAACGTTGGTGGATGTGAAGCAGCGGAGGCACTGCAGGTAGACAGGTAAAGGGGTGACAGCACCCCCTGGCTCCGGAGACTGGGTGAGGTCTTCAGGGCGGCCTTCAAGACCTCCCTTAGCTCCTTTGCCTCGGGGTGCTCGTCCCTGAGGCTCACATTAGGGTAGGTGGGTCCCTTTTTAAAAATACCCACGCCCAGGCCCCACCCCAGCTAACAATGCAGATCGGTTAGTCTGACCTGGGACTCAGGGGTGTTAGGTGCCCCGGTCATTGAGGGAGCCCCTCGCCGAGACCCCGGCAGCTGGTCCAGAGATGCCGCTGTCAGCGGGACCCCCGGGACCGCAGTTTTCCTGGCTTGTGCACGGTACTCTTCCCGCTCTGTTACTTTTACTGCTTAAAAAAAAGTGCCTTAAGGAAGACACAACTTACTTAGGAAATGTATATAATACACGAAAGTATAAGGAAGAAAATTACGCCTCCCCCAAACCCCCAACACCCAGAGTTAGACACTGTCAACCTTTTGGGTTCTCTTTTCATCTATTTTCAAATATTTGTTTTAAAACAAGGTCAGGGGCACCTGGGTGGCTCAGTCGGTTGGGCAGCCGACCCTTGATTTCGGCTCAGGTCATGATCTCGGGGTCCTGGGATCGAACCCCACGATGGGCTCCACACTCAGTGGGGAGTCCGCTTGGGATTCTCTCTATCTGCCCTCCCCTCAACTCTGCTCTCTCTTTCTTTCTCTCAGATAAATAAATAGATCTTTAAAACAAGATCTTTAAAGAAATAGATAAATAAGAAGTAAACAGATCTTTAAAACAAGTCATACAGGGGTGCCTGGTGAATCAGTTGGTTAAGAGTCTGGCCCAGGTCATGATCTCAGGGTCGTGAGATCGAGCCCTGTGTCAGGCCCTGTGCTCAGTGGGGATTCTGCTTGAGACTTTCTTCCTCTCCCTCTGCCCTCCCCCCACCCTTTAAAATAAATAAATAAATCTTTAAAAACAAAAAGAAGGTCCTACGGTGTATACAGCTTTATGTCTTCTCATTCCGTTGCAAGCCCACTGAATGGCCGGCCGGGCCTTTTACACGCCGCTGGACGTCACGTGGACTGGCAACGCTTTCAGCAGGCTCTTTGGCAACGAGTATCAAGAATATTTTCAAATTATCACCCTTCAGCCCACTAACTCCATTTCTAGGAATCTGTCTTCAAAGAAAGATCAGATGCAGGCAAAAATTTATTTACAGAGACGTTCATTTTGGTGTTATTTATAAGAGCCAAAATTATCAACCTCATCAAAGTACAAAATGTACAAGGGAGAGTTTAAGAAACTGTGGTTATTCGTGGATGGAATACCCTGTGATCGTTAAAAATCACATTTTCAAAGACTGTGCCCTGGCTGTGAAAATGATCCTTTTCCCAGTCCCTCCACGCCCTGGGACGCTTATCTGACAAGAAGATCCTTCTTCTGATTCCACTGTAACCCTTCGGGATGCTGTGGAGTCAGGGATCTTTCCTCTCTAGACCACCCACAGCATTTATTCTCTGTACCAAACGTTTTGGCAGTTTGTTCTTTTTATGCGTATTTATTACGAACTATTTCTCTTGCTGTCCGGCATGGGCATGTATTAGGAATGCATGATCGCGGGTCCACAGACGTGGGGGTAAACGGGGGATATATGGAAGATGGAGAGAGAACTCCGTAAACCACTGAGGACCTGGGCCCTGAGTTCCACATCCTCACTCTCTGTCTGCTCTTCAGTTCCAGCTTTTCTAAAATGAAATCATCGTCCTCGAATCTGTTCCAGTTCCACAAAGTCTGAGGATGGACTTCCCGCCCCGAGCTGGCTCTCCTTCCTGCATCACCCATGACTATATTGATACCTCCTAAACCGTTCTCCTTCGGGACGCTCAGGTTCAAATTTCTGCAGCCATTGGCCATCGATTCCTAACACTATTTGGCATTTTTTTAAGTCTTAGCGTGTGGTTTTCCATTCCCGTTGCTGGCATGCCACACAGCGAGCCCGTCACTTCCCTCCAGAGCAGCTCGTTCTCTTCGCTGGGCCATCTGCTTACAGCCTCTTGCCCCTTCAAACTCACCTGCATCCAGCCACTTGTCAAAGTCATTTGTATCCTGCCACTTCTACTCAGAAGCCTTCAGTGGCCACTTTCAAATGGCTATTATTTAAATGAAGTGCTAACTTATCCTAACACCTCTTTTTTTGTTGTTTTTAAGATTTATTTATGTGAGAGAAAGAGAGAGAGGGAGCACGAGGTGAGGGCAGAGGGAGAGGGAGAGAGAAACTTAAGCAGACTCTGCACTGAGCCTGGAGCCCAAGGCGGGACTCGATCTCACAACCCTGAGATCACGACCTGAGCTGAGCGAAACCAAGAATTGGTGCCTTAACTGACCGTACCACCCAGGCGCCCCTGGGTCCCTCTTTAATTCAGCCCCTAATCCATCCACTGTGGTGTGTTTTTTTTTTTTTTTATATCACACAACTTGATATCCCTGCCTCCTGTCAAAGTGTTGCATGCACCAACCTCAGGATACATCCTATATTCTCATGACTTCTCTTGTCGGCTGGGCAATCTTGGATAATTCATGTAACCTCTTTAATCTCAGCTCCTCATCTACAAAATAGGGATAATACTAATAATATCTTCTTTTTTTTAAGATTTTATTTATTTATTTGACAGAGAGACCCCTAGAGAGGGAGCACAAGCAGGGAGAGAGGGAGAGAGAGAAGCAGGCTCCCCGCTGATCAGGGAGCCCGACACGGGGCCCAATCCCAGAACTGGGATCATGACCTAAGCCAAAGGCAGACACTTAACAACGGAGCCACCCAGGTGCCCCTAATAAGATCCTCTTCAAAGGATTGTTGTGAGAACAAAGCAGACACATGAATGCAACAACCATCATTGATTTGTTCAGTTTTGCAACTAGGACAAAGCTTGGCAGGACAGCCCACATCTGTGCCAGATAGCGTCAGCTGCGGTGGGTCAATGGGGCTGGAAGTTCTATTTCCAAGATGGCTCGTTCCCATAGCTGGCAAGCTATTGGCAGAAACTCAGCTGGGGCTACGGTCCTGGAGCCTGAATTGTCCTCGCATTTGGATTTTCCATATGGTTTCTTGTCAACTGGGTTCTAAGAGACAAGCAGAAATTGCCAGACTTCTTAAAGGCAAGGCCTGGGAATAAGAGGCACAGCATACCCTCCACTGTATGTATTTGTCAGAGCAGTCATGGGCCAGCCCAGATTCAAGGGGATGAAGAAGTAGACTCAGCCCCTCCAAGAGGCAGTGGCCAGCACATCCCTGGAAGGAAAGGAGTGGTGGCAGCCATCTTTTGAGACAAGATACCATCATAGGGTCTTTGTGACCCCATAGCTTTTTTTCTTTTTAAGATTTGTTATTAATTCATTTGAGAGAGAGAGAGGGAGAGCATGAGCAGGGGGGAGGGTCAGGGAGAGAGGAAGAAGCAGACTTCTTCCCCATGCGGGGCTTGATCCCAGGACTCCGAGACCATGACCTGAGCCGAAGGCAGATGCTTAACCAACTAAGCCATCGGGGCGCCCCATCCCATAGCTTGTCTAGTAGAGATGTTCAGCAAATATTAAACAATTCCTGAACTCTCTTTTTTTTTTTTTAATTTTAATTCCACTTTAGTTGACCTAGTGTTATTTTAGTTTCAGGTGTACAACAGAGCGATTCAACAATCCCACGTATTGCTCAGGGCTCAGCACAATAAATGTACTCTTCATCCCCTTCCCCTATTCCCCCCCCTCCCCTCTGGTAACCAACTATTTGTTCTCTAGAGTTAAGAGTCTTGTTTTTTGGTGTCTCTCTCTCTCTCTCTCTTCTTTTCCTTTGCTCATTTGTTTCTTAAATTCCACATATGAGTGAGGTCATGGTCTTTGTCTTCACAGTTACTGAACTCTGAAGGCCCGTGCCTTTCATCCGTCAAACAATCGCATGGGTTGCTGTCTTGAATTGTGAGCTGACTTTTCCCCTGCGTTCCGATTAGTTATGACATTCCAACCAAATAGTAAGCTCTTTGAGGGCAAGGCTCCTCGCTCCAGTATGCATTTGTGTATTGCCGCCCCCCCCCCCCCAGAGATGGACACATCGTAAGTGCCAGAAACATGCAGCCCTTGATTCCCTTTCCTCTGACAGCCCAAGCACTGGGAAGGGAACAGAAGAGTTGCTTTCACTGAATTTTTGTACGACACCAGGCTCGCTAGGCTCCAGGGAAAATTCAGAGCAACAGTCCCTTTGTTCTCCAGCCCTGTGCAGAGCTGGGCCCAGAGCCTTCCAGAGGGGGAAGCTCACGGGGAGGCTGCAGACTGGGGGACGTGTGGAGGAAATTCCATTCCAGACCCTCATTTCCGAAACTGCTCTGTGATTAGCTGGGCTTTGTGCCGGCCCAGTCCAGAGGCAGAGAAAGGCCGCCCCGGTCATAAAAGCACCAGGAAAGTACAAATGCAGCCCCTTTACAGCCTCAAACAGGAGGTTAAAGGATTTGCTTTGTTGTTTGTTTATCTCTCAGACTGAAGCCAATTATTCCAATTACTTTTTTTTTTTTTTTAAGTTTACTAGAGTTTGTATTTTAAATGCATTTCTTCTCAAAAGAAAGGCCTCTACAACACATTTTTCCCCCTTTGGTTCCAAGGACTCAGGCCTGGTCTCTGTGGCAGGGAGGGCGGGCCTGGGGTCACAGGTCAGAGGTCAGGGGCCCCCTGATTGTTCCCAAATGCTCTTCCCAGTAACCATAGATTTGAACTTTGCATTGTTGTGGGGGCCCTGGGGAGAGAGAGCCCCCGGGGGGAAGGCCATCTCTGCCGTTCAAAGGCGGCAGCTCTGGTTTCCCTGGGCCCACGTCTCCACCCTGAACCCAGTCCCCGTGGGGCTCCCATGGGTGGGGGTGGGGTGGGGCTCGGATGGACATTCCGTGTAATCCCAAACTGCAAATCTTGCGGATTGTGCCTTCGGAGCTGGAAACACTCAGGATCAGCGTCAGAGGCTGGAAACTCCCCTGACGGCTTTCTGAAGTCCCGGATATTTGCCCAGAAAGCCAGCAAAGGTTGTTCCTTGCTCAGAACCAACCAGTAGCTACCCACTTCCCAGCCCAGGCAGGATTCTGTAAAGTGTAGCCAAGTGCAGGGCATGGAGGTTCAGAAACGAACCCCAAGTTCCCGCCTTACCCCAGGGTAGTAGGTGTTTGCTAGATAAAGTAATACAAGTCGAAGAGCAGTTGAGGGGTCCCAGACCATGGCCCCGTAGAACAAGTATCTCCACGGACACCTGAAAACCTATAAATGGCAGGTAAATTGTGTTTATTGATATGGAAGAGTGTGTGAGATACATTGTTAAGCACACAACGCGAGCTACCGAGTCCTTTCACCAGTATGTGGCCCCATCTGCATACGGGATCGGCACACAGAGGAGATAAGTGGAAAAACGCACGTCAGAACGTTGATAGAAGTACCCCTGACTGGTGGCGGGATTTCAAGTGACTGTGTTGCCTTTTATTTTTCTGTGTTTTAGAATTTACTTACCCAGCACATGCATCCCTTACTTTAGGAGAAATTCTAATATTCATGAATCATTTCTTTAGTTCAGTGTTTTTCCAAACTGTGGTTTAAAGCCACCAACATCTGGGGCGCCTGGGGGCGCAGTCGGTGAGGCGCCTGACTCTTGATTTCGGCTCGGGTCATGAGCTCAGGGTGGTGAGGTCGAGCCCCACACTGGCTCGGTGCTCAGCGGAGAGTTGGCTTGTTTCTCTCTCCCCCTCCCCTTTGCACATGCGAATGCATGAGCTCGCTCTCTCTCTCAAATAAATAAATAAAATCTTAAAAAAAAAAAGAAGGCACCAGCAAGATTCAGAGAGCTTCTGGAAAGGAAGGTCCCCAGGTGTAGCTCAGGCCTGCTAAGCCAGAATCTGGAAAGGGAGCCTGACACACAGCACTGGGAACACCCTCACCAGGCAACTGTGAGGGGACCTAGTCCACCCGTGGGCATGGTTCCTTTCTTCAAAGTTCTGGCTCCGTCGTGAAGCATTCCAGGTGTGACCACTCAACCCCTCGGCCCTGGGCCTGCTTTCCTTGCTGCCCTTTCTCCCCTTCCTGCCCCCCTTCTGTACTTCCTCAGGAACCAGAAATAGTCTGGGAGCCCTGACAGAGCAGACCAGGCCCTTGCTCCTCCCCTTGCCCTTGACCAACAGGCCATAGACAGAGCCTCCTGGTATCATCCTCCCCTCCTTTCTTTGAGGGACTCTTCTCTTGGCCTCACTTCCCTTTTCTGACCAGAAGGACTGACTGCATGAGCTGATTTCATAATTCCCAAAGTCACGTAAAACCGAAACTGTGAACCAAAGTATGGAGCATCGCGGGTGGGTCTGACCGTGCTCCTGGATAGACGTGTGACTGGAGCTTAGTTACAGAGCCCCCCCGTGTCTTAGTTTCCCCCGTGGTAACACAGGGACAGCCCTACTACCTCACAGAGTGGTTGCCACGAGGCTTAGAGAATAGGACTGTGTGGATATGCAGAAGGATCTGGTGTGTGCCCATGTCCGACGAAGGTTGCTATTACCAACCCGCACCAAAGAACGCTTGGAAATAATCTGAGACAGGCTTCCCAAACTCCTCAGGGAGTTCAGAAATCATGCACATCAGTAAGTCTGCCCCCCAGATATTCCAAATTCAGCCCTCTAACGTGAGCCCCCAGGAACCTGACACTTAGCAAGCACGCCGGGTGATTCCGTCACACCTTGCAGGTGGTCCCTGAGCACACCTGGAGGAACACCAGATTGTCATCAGCAAAATGGAAATTACAATCACCTGTCCCCCTACTGAGGCAGCTCCCGCTGAAGCAGTCATCCATCCCCGTTGTATGACTTCACAGGTGGGCTGGGGTTTGGTGGATCAGATTTGGGCCCAGCTGGCTGTGTTCCAAGTGGGGTTCTGGGTCCAGGTCCGCTCCACACATCTATGTCTTCCATCCTTCCTGGACCCACAGATACCCCAGGCATGTTCTTCTCACGCCACACTTGCTCACATTCCATCAGCCAAGCAAGCACATGGCTCCCAACATCAGTGGGGAGAGGGACAGATAGGAGACCCTGCCTCAGAGACGTGAGGGAAAATAAAGGCTTATTTCTATAAGCCGGGAATCAACAAACAAGAGCCTGCCGGTCAAGTCGGCCTCCAGCCTGTGCAAGAATGACTTGTGCTTTTTTAGGAATTGTAAAGAAAAACCAAGTGAGTAGGAACAGCAACCATGTGTGGCCCATAATGTCTAAAATGTTTACTGTCTGGCCCTTTCAGGAAAAAGTTGGTTGATTTCTACTGTAAACCATCAAAATGCCAAGTTGGTTTTTTTGTTGTTACACAGCATTACTGCACAAAGAGAGACAAACAATTTCATATTTTTGTTTGTTTTTAAATTAAGAGGGATTTCATCCTACTTTTGATTTCGGGGTTGTGAGTTTGAGCCCCATGCTGAGTGGAGAGATTACATTAAAAAAACCACTGCAACTCTAAGTTAAGTAAGAAGGATTTTAAAATGTTTCTAAGATGGCGCACCTGGGTGGCTCAGTCGGTTAAGTGACCAGCTCTTGGGTTCAGCTCAGGTGGCGATCTCAGGGTCATGAGATCGAGCCCGGCATCCAGCTCCGTGCTCAGCGTGGAGCCTGCCTGCAAGTCTCTCTTTCCCTCCCACTCATGCCCCCCCCTCGTCTGTCTGTCTGTCTCTCTCTAAAATAAATAAATCTTTAAAAAAAAAAGTTTCTAAGCCATAGAGTGGAACGATGGAGAAGGAGCAGGGTAACAGTTGTAAAAACAGAAGAGAGGGAAGTTAATGGAAGGAGAATGCATCTTGGAAGAGAAGGGTCCTTAAGGAGGAAGGGACAATGGTCCAAATATGTTGGGATCAGGGCGCCTGGGTGGCGCAGTCATTAAGCGTCTGCCTTCGGCTCAGGGCGTGATCCCGGCGTTATGGGATCGAGCCCCACATCGGGCTGCTCCGCTATGAGCCTGCTTCTCCCTCTCCCACTTCCCCTGCTTGTGTTCCCTCTCTCGCTGGCTGTCTCTATCTCTGTCGAATAAATAAAATCTTTAAAAAAAAATATGTTGGGATCTGGTCAAGTGGAGAAGAGGGTGGGGTGGGAGGGGTAGGATCCAGGTATGGTGTGGTTGTCAAAGAGAAAGAGGACAAGACAGAATTATCTGGGGGTAGGAATACCCAGCTACTGGGGGTCAGGGGAAATCAGCAGAAGAGAACCCTGGTGGCCTCATAGAGTTCCAGGGGTTTTCTAGTGGACCTTCCTGGAATTATCGGACTGTGGCGATTTGCGCCTTGGATTACTTTCGGCTGCCTCAGCTATTTAACTAATCTATTGGGAAAGAAATTGAAGTTAAGTTAAAGAAAACTGACACCACCGGTTTTCCCTGTCTGTAGACATGCACAGACTCCCGTTCACGGCAGTGCACAGGAATCCTGTGCGGTGGAGAACAAACATCTCTGTGAGTCAAATTCTCACTTGAGCCAGCTTTACCATCCTACTGATTTCCACATCGACAGATGAGTTAAATACAATCTTTGACACAGGTCTATCTCACAGTGCACGAAAGTCATAATTTTATCATTAAAAAAAAAAATCTCTTTTAGCATTATCTAAGCGATCTCACTTGACAATCACTACAGCCCTGTGAGGCCATGACTACAGCCATTGTTATACCGCCATTTTGAGGGTGACATCACTGAGAAAGTAAGACCTTAAGGTCACACTAGCACAGAGTGGCAGGGTCCAGGCAGAAACTTTGGGAGTCCTCTGACTTCGAATCTCCTTTCTTTCCACTGCTGAGTTAAAAAAAGTTAAAAAAATAAAATAAAAATTGTCACCCCATCAATATTATTCATTTGCTTGTCAGTGATGAGCACAGGAACTGTGACTTAGCGAGCACACGGACCTGGCATTCTCGGGCGCATGATGGCTTATGTGCTGGGGGAGAAGCCCCAACAGTGTGACGGTCGCCTGGCCAAAGGGAGACAGCACTTGAAATCAATAGGACTGCAGATGAGGAAATGGGTCTCTACTTATTCTTTTCTTCCCTGACAGATCATCAAACCAAAATTCTCAACAGCCGCAGGCCTCACAGGTACTTTCCAAAGTCTTACTGTTTTGTTTCTGCCACAGATTAATGTCCCCCAACCCCCGTATGTCAGCATTTCAGGTGATTTCACTTGGAAGCATTCTGCATTTTTCGCAGCATGATCGCTTGTTTTCCACAAGAAGTCCAACATTTCGTGAACACTTATGGTGGATGAGCTAGACTACGTAACAGGCTGTAAGCTCTGTAGTCGTCCAATCAGCAAATGTTCGGTAGAAAGGCATAATAATGTTGGCGACGCAAATATGGAAACGAAACAGGATCTCCGCCTCAGGTAGTGGAGTCTAAGGCAGAGACTTCCGGGCAAACAGACAATTACAACCCCACATGCCAATCAAGGGTTGGTGTGAGCATGGAGAAACCAGCCCCTGCATGTTTGAGAGAACCATGGAAAGTTTCGTGGTGCTAGAAATTGCACTGAGACTTGAAGAAGCAGGAATTTGCCTGGAAGAGAGAGGAAGAGGTGCCCAGAAGCTTCTAGACAGATAGTGGTGCAGTAACAAAGGGGAGAACAGAGAGTACAGGGTATCTAGGAGGCAGAAAACCGTCTAGAGTGGCTGCAGCAATCAGTATTAGAGAAGAATTCCAAATATGAAACCAGACAGGTGGGCAGAACAAGTCATGGCAGATCTTGATGTGGAAATTTGCCTGCAGGCAATAACCGAGAGTCTTTGCAGCTAGAAAGGGCTGAGCTTACATCCTGCACAAAAGTACCCACAGGATACCTTGGAAGGAAGGCAAGGGCTCCTGCAGGGAGACAGTCATACCCCCAATGATTGAGTCAACACCTGAATTTCCCACCTGTGTCCAAATCCTGAAATCACTCCCACCATGCTTATCTTTGGGGTTATTGTTTGGACTATTCTATTTGGCTAGTCTTTGGGGCTGTCTGGGCGATGATAGCAAAATACCACAAACACGGTGGCCTATACAAACCCAAATTCATTTCTCACAGTTCTGGAGGCTGAAAGCCCAAAATCAAGGCGCTGACAGATTCGATGTCTGGTGAGAGCCTCTTTCCTCATAGACAGCGATGTGGGTCCTCCTGTGGCAGAAGGGGCGAGGAGAGTCTCTCAGGCCTTCCTCGGAAGTCACTAATCCCATTCCTGAGGGCTCCACCCTCCTGACCTAATCACCTCCCAAAGGCCTCACCTCCTGATACCATCACCTCAGGATTAGGGTTTCAACCTATAAATTTAGGGGTGGGGGACACAAATGCTGAGACCATGGTGGTACTCGAGATAGACACTCGAGTGAATGTGAAGAAGTTAGTTGTGCAGTTGTAAATATTTTCTGTCACTGGATTATTTCTTCATGGCCTGAGGTCTCCAGTCCTCTACTATGATATTTTAGGTTAGGAAGGAAGAGGGTGAATGTCCCATGAATCAGGAGGCATACAGGGGTGCCTGGGTGGCTCAGTCGTTAAGCATCTGCCTTCGGCTCAGGGCATGATCCCAGGGTTCTGGGATCGAGCCCCACATCAGGATCCTCTGCTGGGAGCCTGCTTCTTCCTCTCCCACTCCCTCTGCCTGTGTTCCCTCTCTTGCTGGCTGTCTCTCTCTCTGTCAAATAAATAAATAAAATCTTTAAAAAAAAAAAAGAAGGAGGCATACACTGTCATGGCCAAGCAAACTGTCAACGTGGCAGATGACTTGGCAGAAGCCAACAGATGTCCTCGCCATCCTTTTATCAGGGTCTTCAGAGAAGCTAACTGGCAGGGTGCAAAATAACCCCCCTTGGAAAGTGATGTCTCAGGGGACCTCTCAGGCCACACCTCGCTGAGTGCCCTTCCCTCTCTCCACCTACCACTGCCCAACCCCCACCCACCTCCACCCTCCCCACCTCTCACCCCCCCAGGAAGAAGTCTGCAGTAGGCGTATTTCCCTCTCTGACATCCTCATCCATCCGGGCGCTGGGGAAGAGTCTGCAGAGATAAAAAGAGAAGGAATTCGTCTGCTCCCAAGAGAGGGCCTGCCTTAGCTGCCTGACAGCTTCATCTCCCCTGGGCTCCCAAACATTCCTTTTATTTTAATGTCCTGCCTTTTGATTAAGTACTCTTGAAAAACAGCATTTTGGATAATTGGGCAGTAGCAGCGGCTTTTACAGCAAAACAGGTGCAGTCTATTAATAGCGTCTGTGTGAAACACCATAGGACACAGCCCAGGACTTTTCAGCAGCAAGAGGCATTGTAGCCCTATAACCTCTCCTTAACAAAATCCTCACTTCTTGAGTCTTTTTCTACTGATTCTTTTTTAAAAGATTTTATTTATTTATTTGACAGAGATAGAGAGAGCCAGCAAGAGAGGGAACACAGGCAGGGGGAGTGGGAGAGGACAAAGCAGGCTCCCAGCGGAGGAGCCTCATGTGGGGCTCGATCCCAGGACTCTGGGATCATGCCTTGAGCCAAAGGCAGATGCTTAACAACGAGCCACCCAGGCACCCCCTTTTTCTACTGATTCTAATGTCAAAAAGAGAGGAGGAGGGGTGGCTCAGTCAGCCAAACATCTGACTCTTGATCTCGGCTCAGGTCTCCATCTCAGGGTCGTGAGTTCAAGCCCCGCGTTGGGCTCCATGCTGGGCGTGGAGCCTACTTAATAAAAAAGAGAGAGAGAGAAAAGGGGGTGGGGAGTGTATACCTATCCCTCCATAGAGCGCCTCGGGGGCCCCAGCAGCACCTAAATGTTGGGGTTGATGTTACAGCTGGAGCCACCCAGTTCATCCCTGACACCATGCCCCATCACTGTCACTCGCACACCCCTCTCTTCTCAGACCACCTCACAAGTGAGTTTTCAGTGACTTGCCAGGCCCGACTCATTTGGCCTTTAATCCTGCCTTTCTCTGCACCAGCCTGCATTTGTTGTCCTGGCAAGCTGAAAGATTCTGAAGGCAGCACCTATGTCGCCATACGTATCCAGCCTGATGTCCGATAGACTCTATTAGTTTCTACGGCCGGGGAACAAATGTCCAAAGGTAGCCAGTTACAACAGCGCCCATTTATTAGCTCAGGTGTAGGTCAGGCTTAGCTGGGTTCTCTGCTCTGGGTCTCACTTGGCTGAAAACAAGATGGCGGCTGGGCTGGGTCCTGGGGAAGAAATGACACCCAAGTTCATTGAGGTTGTTGGCAAAATTCATCTCCAAGCAGCTGGATGACTCAAGTCCCCACTACCTTGCTGGCTGTCCACGAGGGGTCACTCTGAGCTCCTAGAGGCTACTCTGGTCCTTGCACATGACAAGCTAGCAACTCCTTCTTACGCATTCAGTCTCTCTGACTTCCCCTTTTGCCAACAGCCCAATAAAACTCTCCACTTTAAAGGGGCTCCTGTGATTCAAGTTGGCCCACCCAGATTATCTCCCTTTGAGTAACTCTAATTCAACCTATTAGTAACCTTAATGACACCTGCAAAATCCCTTTTTCCAATGTTACGTAACATAATCAGGGTACAGAATCTCGTCTTTTTCCCTGACCCTGAAACTTCTTTGCTCTCCTAAATTGGGCCAGGCTGGCCAATGGTCTTTCAGCTTTAAAAGATGCCCATTTCCAGGGTGTCTGGCTGGCTCAGTCGGTAGAGTGTGCAACTCTTGATCTCAGGGTCATAAGTTCGAGTCCCACATTGGGTGTAGAGCTCACTTGAAAAATGAATGAATGAATGAATGAATGAATGAATGAATGAATGAATGAATAATAAAGATGCCCATTTCTCCTCCCCCGACCATATCCCCTAGAGCTTGGACCTGGGCTGGACTGGGGGGCCTTGCTTGACAGCAAAACTTTTCTTAGGTTTTTACACTCATTTGTTTTTGACCAGAAGTCTCCCAGCATCCTGATCTGATGTCCTTTTACCCAGTCTCACGTTCTCTATCTTGCACTAGGGCTCCATCCCTTCCCCCTTGTCCTCTCTTCTGTACCTCTTGAACGTCTTTCTTTCCCTCCACTTGAAGATGAGGAATCCCCCACTCTCCCCTCTAGTTGCCACTATTTCTGTTGCTCACCACGCGTCTCTGTTCACTCCAGACCTCAGGTGCCTGGTAGCCAACAGTAGCCATCTGTTCACAGAATGAGCAAGGGAGCGAATGAATGAAACGGTGAGTGTTTTTCCGATCTATTACTCTTTACTGTCAGTACCTTGGGGCTACCCTTCTGGTTTTAGGATTATTCATTTATTCATTACTTATCCCCGGGAATACAAAGATGAACAGGATAAACATTTGTTCTGAGGCTATTAGAGGAACTTGTGCTCAATAGAGGATCTGGGGTATCTCCCCTTTGGGATAAGCTTTGCCAGCCCAAAGGTGTCTATAAATTCAACATCTAGGAGTACAAGCTACTGTCACATATAATCATTAAGACTCCAGGTCTGCCAATCCAAGGGTGATAGGATTCCTTTCTTTTGTGAAATACAGCATTCTTATTGTTTCCCACTAAAAGAGACACTTTAAATTTGCTTCCCACCAGGTTTGAAGCTGGTGGCTAATGTGGCTGAAAATGTTATTGAGCCCAGGGAGGAAATCCAATGCCCTGGGGCCGCTGGGCTGAATGGCAGCCTTGTTTCCAAGGGCATTCTCCTTTGTCTGCCTGGGCTCTCAAATGACATGTTTGGACACAAAGCCCCTTAGGTAGAAATTACAACATTTGCAGGCGTTCCTAATTTGGAGTGAGGTTTATTTTTTCAAAGTCTTTGTTCAAGATTAAGCTTCAGTGAAGTTTTACAGCTAAGTTGCAACTCTCATTAGAAAATAGTTTTATTATGATATTTATTAGTGTTCTTGTTCTTTTTTTTTTTTTTTTTTTTAAGGTTCCTCTTTGAAAGAGAGACATCCTGCATTGAAATTTTCCAGTGAGGCTTTCACTTTCTTCCCATCGAGGTCATTTTCTTAACCTCTCAGAGATATTTATCTTTAGGAGTTTAAAACCTTTCTGTGTAAGGAGAGCAGAGGGGAGACAGCTGATAGGGCCTAGGAAAGTCAGAATCCTTGGGGAATTTAGGGACAGAGAGGCTATTTTCTTAATGACTATTATTCTCAGCCCCATAGATTGTTTCCTTGGCCGTAAGGACAGGTTTGGGCCAAGGGTCCCGGGAGCACAGGAATCATGTCTTTTGTGTTTGAGAGTTGTCTTTGCCATTGACCAACTATATTACACTACACGCTCTAATTTTCCGTATCCCCCTTTTTTTTTTTTTTAAGATTTTATGTATTTATTTGACAGAGAGAGAGTACAAGTAGGAGGAGTGGCAGGCAGAGGGAGAGAGAGAAGCAGGCTCTCTGCTGAGCAGAAGCCCATTGTAGGGCTCGATCCCAGGACCCTGGGATCATGACCTGAGCTGAAGGCCGACGCTTAACTGACTGAGCCACCCAGGCGTCCCTGATTTTTCATATTCTTGATATTCTCGCACCTGGGGACTTGCTGAGTGGGGAGAGACTGCCCCTCCCTGGTCTAGCCAACTACCCTCCTGGGAGTCCTCCTTTCCTCCGCAGACTGACCAGACCAGAGCCTGTACTCCAAAGCACCCCTCCAAATGGTCCTTATACTCGGGAAGGTAATAATCCTCTGCCCCAAGTACCCCAGGGCCTAGGGACCAAACTACTACTGATAGCCCCAATGCTCCAGAGTCCATGGAAATGTTCAAACTAGCCAATCCTAAACCTGTCTACCCTGCCTACACTGCCTCGACCATTCCTTCCCAGAAAACCAGAGTAAAGGCTCTCATCTGTGCTTTCCCCTTTGCTCTTTCTGCCTCCTGACCACCCCTGGTGCCTCCCGTGTGGCCCTGTGTGGCCCCATGTGGCCCCATGTGGCATGGTATCCCTCCTGTGTGTAGGGAGTTGCAAGTGGCAAATTGTCTCTTCAAAGGCAGTTGTCTCCTCGTCTTCTGGCCTCACTCTCCCTGAATAGTCACACAACCCCCATTTCTTTTTTTTTTTTTTTTTTTAAAGATTTTATTTTATTATTTATGTGACAGAGAGACAGCCAGCGAGAGAGGGAACACAGCAGGCGAGTGAGAGAGGAAGAAGCAGGCTCCCAGCGGAGGAGCCCGATGTGGGACTCGATCCCGGAACGCCGGGATCACGCCCTGAGCCGAAGGCAGACGCTTTTAACGACTGCGCTACCCAGGCGCCCCACACAATCCCCATTTCTAAAACACCAGCACTGGCACAAAGTAAGAAAGAAAGGGAAGGACGGCTAAGACCTCTAACGACCACTTCCATCCAGAAGACTGGAGAAGGAGGGGCATCTGTGAAGGAGAAGGAAGGCGACCAGCGTTTCCTGACTGGACATGACCCAGGCCAGCTTCATCAGGGGCTTGTAAACGGACAGTCCATCAACCTCGTTTTGCACTAAGACTCAGAGAAGTTCAATAATTTGTCCAAGGCCACGAAGCCACTCTCATAGGCAACGAGGCCACGATTCACTCATTTTTGTTTCATTAATACTCAGTGCCAACGACAACCCGACCCCGAGCTTTTCTCTCAGCCCCTATCGCTTACATCCCCCGCCTTGTGTGGGAGCTTCTTCTGGGTTCTATCCCCAAATAGCTTTGCTGTCTACCAGATCCACTAAACATGAGGATGAAGATTTATGGCCCGGTGCTTCCTTCTAAAGGTCCTTCAAACGATCAGTCCGTGATGTTCCTGAGTACCTGCCGTGTCCTCGTCTCTGAGCTAGATGCAATAAGGAGTCGGGACAATCCTGAGCATGACATGAGCTGCACCTGGGGAATTTGCAATCGAATCTGCAATATACAACTAACCCAAGGAGAGCAAGACCAGATAACACAGGGGAGTAGTTCGTCAGCTGCCAAACTGTGTGGCACACAGTTTACAAGAAGAAAATGCAGGAGAAACTGAGGACTTCCTGGAATAGGTGAAACTTGACTAGGACCTTGAAGGATGGGGAGCAGTGAAGTGAAGAAAAAGATAAAAGGATTCTTTTTAGACAGTATGGCAGTTCCTAAAAAATTAAAGACACCATTACCACCTAGCCAGCAATCCCGCTTCTGGGTTTGTACCCACAAAAATTGAAAGTAGAGACACAAAGAGATATGTGTCTGTAGCAGCATGGTTCACAGTAGCCAAGAGGTGAAAGCAACCCAGGTACCCATGGATGGATGAAGGGATGAGTACATATGATTACTCAGCCTCCAAAAGGAAGGAAAGTCGGACACATACATGAGCCTTGAAGACGTTGTGCCACGTGAAATAAGCCAGTCACAAAAGGACCAATATTGTGTGATTCCATTTCTACGAAATAGTTGAATTCATAGAGACTGGAAGTGGAATGCTGGCTGCCGGGGGCGGAGGAGAGAAGAAAATGGAAATTTATTGTTTAGTGGGTGCAGAGTTTCTGTTGGGGATGACAAAAACGTTCTAGAATAGATACTGCTGATGGTTTCACAACATTGCAAATGTACTTACTGCCACTGAACGGTATGCTTCAAATGGCGAAAATGGTAAATTTTATGTCAAGTATATCTTACCTCAATAAAAAAATTAATTTTTTTTGAGAGAGACAGTGTGCAGTCTCAGGGGTGGGAGAGTGCAGAGGGAGAGGGAGAATCTCAAGCAGGCTGCACGCCCAGCACGGAGCCCCATTCCTGGCTCCGTCCCATGACCCTAACATCATGACCTGAGCTGAAGTCAAGACTCCACACCCCACCGACTGAGCCATGCAGGTGCCCCCAAAAATTAATTTAAAAAAATTTTTTGCTCTATCCCTTTAAGACCAAACCTTGAAAACATTTGATTTTAATGGAAATGTTCTCAGACAGATGCCACATGCCCCTGCTTTCTTAAACATAATATAGCAATCGTGACCTCAACATCTCCTGAGGGTCCGCAGCGTGGGCCCGGCGACATCAGCCTATCTCCGAGGTTACCGCCGAGAGCCCGCTGGACGAGTGCCGGAGGGCCCTGGTACTGCCTGGCTGTCTACGGCACTGTTTGCCCCTTTTCCTCTGTCTCCCTCCTGGGTGCCTGCACCGAGCAGGTTTGAAGTTCCTTTCAAACTTGCTGCTTTCTGGTTTAGATCTGCAGGGAACTGAGAAAGCAGAGAGGCCAGTGTGTTCAAACGAGGTGCGATATAAGAATGAACAGGCCAACTTTTGAGCTGTGTAAACCCGACAGCGGCCAGCCCAAGCCCCGTGCCCCAAGCCCCAGGCCTGCAAAGCACGGATGAGTCCTCACTGCCATGGAGTGGGTCCAGATCCACCTCACGGTTTGACCCCGACGCACTGGGCCAGCTCACCGCATGGCCATCCGCTTGCCCCCCCAGACCCTCGGGTGATATTCATGGTCACTTTCATGGCTCCAGTACTCCAGGTGCCAGCCTTGTCTCCAAATTCCCACAAAGCTTTCTCGTTCTTTGTAGTATGGCTTTATGAAATGGTGCACTCCTCACGTCCAAACTCAGATATCACCATGGTTGGCCCCACACTACCTCCTACCCCAAACTCTCCCCCAACCCTAAATTAATCACTCCCTTCTCAGGACACCCAATGTATTGGTTCATATTTCAGGCCATCTTTACATTAAGAACTGGCTGCTTGCTCAGAAGGAGGCTGTGGGTAGAACAGGCGTGTAGAGGGTCACATTCAGCGCACTGAATTCTGGTTAACTGCCTGACCCTCCTGCTAGAAGACGGTGTCTTAGTTTTGTGTCCCAGTGCCTTGAATAGGAAGACATTCATTAACAGTTTGCTAAACTGAAATGAATTATTGAGAATACATTACTGATTAAACCCCTAAATTTAGATGACCAGAGAAAGAGAGATGGATAAGAGGAGAATGTACTGGAACCAATGATAAACTTAATCAAATTCATATTTACGAACCTAGGGATCCCATCAGCATGTGAAAGTCTGATGATTTGGGAAGATATTTTAAGGCCGAAGTAACACCCATGCCCCTTGCCTATTGTTGGCATGCCCCGTCCCACATGTGCCAACCGCTTTGTACCTGGCCCAGGTAGGAAGAAGACACATGCTGTCCATGAACTTGAAACTCCCTATCCATGAGTTTTTCCATCTTCCATCTTCATAAGGTATAGGGGATCCCAAGTATTTCAAAAGCAAAATGTTCTGCTTGCATCTCTAATGTAGCCCTCATCACTTTGGATTTTTATTATAATTATTCTTGGTTAAAATTACTTTCTTCCCGGGGCGCCTGGGTGGCACAGCGGTTAAGCGTCTGCCTTCGGCTCAGGGCGTGATCCCGGCGTTATGGGATCGAGCCCCACATCAGGCTCCTCTGCTATGAGCCTGCTTCTTCCTCTCCCACTCCCCCTGCTTGTGTTCCCTCTCTCGCTGGCTGTCTCTATCTCTGTCAAATAAATAAATAAAATCTTTAAAAAAAAAAAAAATCACTTTCTTCCCAGCCTCACTAAACTCCTTAAGAGCAGGACATTGTGCCTGCCGCATGATAAGTGCTCAACATATTACTGAAGAATTGAATGGATGGATGGATGGATGGATGCACGGATAGACAAGTATTTGACTTTCAGCAATTGATATGAACTATTACCTTTCTTACGTCCTCCCCCAGGCAGAATGACAGCTCCATTTCTTTTTTTTTTTTTTTAAGATTTTATTTATTTATTTGACAGAGATAGAGATAGCCAGCGAGAGAGGGAACACAAGCAGGGGGAGTGGGAGAGGAAGAAGCAGGCTCATAGCAGAGGAGCCTGATGTGGGGCTCGATCCCACAACGCTGGGATCACACCCTGAGCCGAAGGCAGACGCTCAACCACTGTGCCACCCAGGCGTCCCGACAGCTCCATTTCTGGGCTAAGCAGAACGGATGGGCCTGCCTGACACTAATGTTTTGATCCTTTTCATAATTTCCTCCCTAGTTCATCGTCCTCTTAAATGACATTAGCCTTTGGGGGTAAGAAAAAGGAGAGGAGATGATCATTTTGCTCAGTGTTCCGCCTGTTCTTTCAAAAGTCGTATTTATGAAGAGTATTTCTAAAATGAAATTTCACTTATACCTTTAATATTTTTTAAAGATTGTATTTATTTGACAGAGAGACAGCGAGAGAGCACAAGCAGGGGGAGCGGCAGGCAGAGGGAGAGGGAGAAGCAGGCTCCCCACTGAGCAGGGAGCCCGATATGGGGCTCAAGCCCAGGACCTGAGATCTTGACCTGAGCCGAAGGCAGATGCCCAACCGACTGAGCCACCCAGATGACCCTCATTTATATATTTTTAAATAGGTAATATGCTCATAAGATATAAAATTCAATGGACTATGAGAAACAAACTGAGGGCCACAGAGGGGAGGGGGGTGGGGGAATGGGATAAGCCAGTGATGGGTAGTAAGGAGGGCACGCATTGCATGGTGCACTGGGTGTTATACACAACTAATGAATCATCGAGCCTTACATCGGAAACCGGGGATGTACTGTATGGTGACTAACATAATATAATAAAAAATCATTATAATAAAAAAAAAGATATAAAATTCAAATGGTTTGAAAGGTATACAACTGAAAAGTTATATCCGGTTCCCATCCTCAGTGTAAACACTGACTACTCTCTTGGGTATCCTTCTAGAGATCATCTTAGCTATCAAAAGGAAACCCATATTTTTTTCTTCTCTAAGCAAATGGAAACACACCATACACCAGCTTTCCTCAACCTTGGCTATACATTAAAATCATTTGGGGAAGCTGTTCAGAAAGCTTAAATCAGAATCTCTAGGGGAGAGACCCAGCCATCAGTATTTTTAAAAATTCCCCGGGCGATTCTAATGTGCACCCTGAGTCAAGAAGAACTGCCTACACATCGCTCGGCAGACTACTTTTTTTTTTCCTAACAATAAGTCTTCAAGACCTTTTCACACCAATATGTAAGAATGCCCCTTCCCCTTTTTAACAGCTACAAAGCATTCCATTGGACTGATGGAATACAAGGACATTTATGAGTATCAGGTTGTTTCCAATATTTTCCTCTTAAAAACAGTGTGGCTACAAATAACATCTCACGTCTGTCCTTTTGCATGTCTGCGTGTAGATCATATATGTTTCCAATGATACCTACCTTGTATACGTAGGAGAAAGTTCTAGAAGTGACATTGCTGAGTCAAAAAACAAGGACGTTTGCAGCTTTGCAAAATATTTGTGATTTTGCTACTCACGATTTTACTCAGCATTTCATCCTAGGTATTTGATAGGTGTTACTGACTGTGCTGTGAGGAGTCGAGTATTCAACCAGGTTCCTAAAGAGTTTTTGAAGTGGAAAAGCGTGATTGCATTTTAGAGCCGTACACACACACGAGGGCGTGACTACGGCACTGGGGCTTCAGTTTCAAAGCGTGAGTAGAGACGGGGGAAGCAGATCGTTTTCATAGTTAGGGTTACCAGTGTCTTTCCTGATAGGGATGGTTGGCTGCTGGGTTTCTTGTTCTTTCTTGCCATTAAAGAGTTTTGTTCTCAGAAAGGAAACAATATGTGCTCTTTGATGTGGTGCGGAAAAAAGAGGCCAACACCACGTTTTGAAATGCTTTGTGGAAGAGCATCGAGGAGCGGCCCTTTAGAAGAAAGAGCTCACAGAGCTCTGCTCAAACAAGAGACGTTTTTAGAGCATTTGAAGAAGTTCTGACTCTAGAGGAATTCTCTCATTTAAAAAAAAAAAACACAAAAGCAAATAATGGCAAGCAAAGGCACAATTATTCTCCCTCCGATGGGAGTAACTTTTTTTTTTTTTAAAGATTGTATTTATTTATTTGACAGAGAGAGACAGCCAGCGAGAGAGGGAACACAAGCAGGGGGAGTGGGAGAGGAAGAAGCAGGCTCATAGTGGAGGAGCCTGATGTGGGGCTCGATCCCAGAACTCCGGGATCACGCCCTGAGCCGAAGCAGACGCTTAACGACTGCACCACCCAGGCGCCCCTCCAATGGGAGTAACTTTCCAGCTTCCGTGGATCTTTACTTTGAGGAAATGCTGGAAGCCGAAGACAGTAAACGAAGCCCTGAATCAGAAACACAGTCTTGTGCAAAGGCATGTGTTCCTGGAAGCAAAGAACAGGCACCCTTCTGGAAGTTTCCACGGTTTTATACAGTTGAAGAATCTGCCCTGTATCACAGTCTCTTCCGCATCCTTCTTTAGTCTTCTTTTCTCCTCCTTCTCTGAGACAGAGAGACAGACAGACACAGAGCCAGAGATAAACACAAAGAAAAAGACATGCATAGATAGAGGGAAACAGAGAAAGATGTTGCCTCATTTGGACATATTTTTAAAATAGCTATGGGGGGGGCGCCTGGGTGACTCAGATAGTTGAGCATCTGCCTTTGGCTTGGGTCATGATCTCCAGGTCCTGGGATCGAGCCCCATGTCAGGCTCCCAGCTCAGTGGGGAGTCTGCTTCTGCCTCCCTCCCTGCTTGTGCTCTCTCTGTCTCTCTCTCTCTCAAATGAATAAATAAAATCTTTAAAAAAAAAAAAAGATATCGGGACAGTGCTGAAAGAAATGGACCATAATAAAATAGGTCATGTTCATAACAAATTGAGTTTTATGGCATTCCTATATTTCCTGAAGAAATTCAAGCATCATTAGTCTTTGAACAGTCTATTAGTTGAAGTCCTTTGATAGAAATTGACTCAGGAACTCAAGGCCAAAAGGAGGAGTTTATTTGAATGGTACTGAGCTGCTCAGCGTTGAAGGCAGGAACCAGGACAGATCTGGGGACCATGGCAGCCAAGGCTCATAAGGAGCTCCCATTGGAGATCTTGCCATCAGATGAATTTTCCAGATTCCTAGAAATGTAATCTGGTTGGCTTGGTTCCTCACCTGCCCACCTCCTGCAGTCGGGGCTGCTGGGTCTCCTACCAGGGAGGGGGTAGAAAGTTGGGGGAATATTCCAGGAAGGCTGCCATAGCCACCTCCCCCGCCTCCGCCCAACACCCTGACTCTTATCCCCGTGAGTATTTGATCTGGCGGCAACAGTGATTCAACATAGATGTGCCATCACAGCTTATGACTTTGCTCTTCCTGAAAACGTGTACAAGTCTGGTTAGGATTAGGACCGGACAAAATGTTTCCAAGAGTCCCTTGTGAGGCTGAGGGCATACTGAGCATGGCTTAGTCTCCTGGACCACGCTGATCATTTCTTATAAAGACTGCACGAGGGGTGCCTGGGTGGCTCAGTCGGTTAAGCGTCCAACTCTTGATCTCAGCTTGAGACTTGATCTCAGGGTCATAGTACAAGCTCTGTGTTGGGCTCCACGTAGGGCATGGTGCCTACTTAAAAAAATAAAAATTGGAAGCAGGCCCATAGAAAGCAGCATGCTGGTATCTGTACGCCCCTGCTCACAGCAGTGTTATTCACAACAGCCACAGGGTGGAAACAACCCAAGTGCCCGTGGATGGATGAATGGATAAACAAAATGTGGCATCCATACACAATGGAATAGTAGTCAGCCTTAAACAAGAAGAAAATTCCGACAGATGATACAACGTGGATGAACCTTGAGGACATGGCGCTCAGTGAAATAAGCCACGCACAAAAGGACAAAGATCGTATGATTCCACTTACACGAAGTACCTAACATGGTCAGAGTTATAGAGACGGCAAGTGGAATGGTGGTTGCCCGGGATGGGGAGGTGCTGGCTAACAGGTCCAGGGTCTCAGGTTTGCCAGATGAAAGGAGCTCTGGAGGGGGATGGTGGGACAGGTTGTGCATCAACGCAATGCCACCTGTGAGCTTCCGCCGCTCTCCGTGCACTTAAGAAGGGTGAAAATAGTACATTTTACGTTATATGTAGCTCACTACAATTTAAAGAAACAAAGAAGCATCGGAAAGCCGAGATCCAGCCGCACAAGTGAGGTGTGTAGAAAGGGGGTGATTTAAAGTCCGCGTTTTGAAACAGGACTCCTTCCCCGTGGCTTTCTGCAAGGAGCTGGCCTGGCTGCTTCCGGGTGTTGGCCTTGATCATTTTGTAATTTACAGAGTAAGAGATTCATGAGTTTTAAAGAAAGATTCCAAAGGCAGAAAAGGACTTCTTTTTTTCTATATGTTACCAGGCTAGCTGGTAATCCGAACCCCCTGCATCGGCACCGGCTTTTCTCCCTGGATGGCTCTGCGGAGCCCAGGAGAAAAAATTAGAACTTTATGACCAAGAGCACTATTTCATTCTTTCTAAACTAAGCGCAGGAAAGTCCACCCGTGCAGGCTCGTGCAGGGAGAGCAGGACTTCACTATAAACCGAAGCAACCATATTGCTACTTCCTCTGTGTTGAAAACAGCGAAAGAACACAAGCGCAAAAGAAAACCGAATACAATTTAAATACATAACGACTGCTGGGTTTAGTCTTAATCATTCACGATTGGTGAAATGGTGAGGTTATCAATAGCCTTTCCTGTGGTTAGTTTCAAAATGTTATTTATTACCCTCTCCAGACCGTGGCTTTCTGGTTCGTTCATTGACTTCCCCACTTACTTGGCCCTTCTGCACCGAAGATCCCCCAGCCCTCAAACGCCCTCCCCATTCTGAAAGTATTCACATCTATCGAGACCTTCTCGAAAGTCTTTCTATAAAAAGTCTTTCCTATAAATTCGTCCTGGCCCTCTTCAGATCACTTCCTCCAGTGAATAGCTAGGACACTAATTACTTTTATTTTTTCCCCACGGTGCATAGGACTTTGGGCTATCAAAGTATAATTTTCAAAAAGCTAAAACCCCGACTCTCAGATAAATATAGAATGAACACATGTCAATTATTTATGTAGCTAATTCATGAGGGTGCTAGGAGGATGGTAAAGCTGGTTCAAAGGCGAACTTGATGAACAGATGTCTGTGCGGTCAGTCAGGAAAGACATCCTAAAATAAGTTTTCTAAGCTACAGACAAAACTGGTAAATGTCTATGGGGCAAGAAAACTACAACCTCTGGAGTCATCTTCCCTAGTCTTGAAAATCTACAAGTTAACATGGAACTTCAGAGAATGTGGCCATTAGTCATTAGTAAATGGCAAGACAAACAAAAATACACCTTCTAAAGAATTAAATAAAATCTGGGAGGGTGTTGGGCTGGACAGCGCTCCCATATGATATTGAAAGAACCCACAGTCATTGTTTTACTTTATGTCAAAGATCTTGAATCAATTTTCCTGGCCAGGTCGATCACTCCATTTTGTAAGTGGAAACAGAAGTTGGGGGAGATGAGCTAACTTGTCCGAGGACTCGGACACAGCACAGTACTTCTCCCAGAGCAGACCATTGGAGGTACACAGACGGCGAAGAAGCATGCAGCTAGTGGATCTTAGGGGCCACTGAGCAGAAGAGTTCTATGACTCTGTGCTTGCTTCCAGCCGCTGGATGGTCACTTCTTTGCGAGCAGGTGGTTAGCACTCACAGATAGACTCAGTATTTGCTGAGCTCCGCCTACCTCTGTGGCAGATGATATTTTCCAGAGAGAACCACACCTACATGTTTATCCTGGCTCATGTGCTCTTCCTACGATGGGACTGTCTCTCCTCCCACCAGAGGAAGCAACGTCTCCCCCAACAGCTTGTATCTGGGTGGTGGCGGTGGCTGCTCTGACTGACGGCACACAGCAGAAGTGACACCATGGGACTTTTGGACCAAACAGTAGAAAGTCGCAGTGTCCACCTGGTTCTTTCTCTGTCTCTCTCTGTCCCTCTCCCTCTTGAGGTGCTTGTCCTTTGAATCCAACCACCATTTTGTGAGGAAGCCCAAGCTACATTCAGAGACCAAGTGTGGCTGTTCTGACGAAGATCCTTTGCTCCCCTCCCACCCGCCACCTGCCTCCTGGGCGTGAGCCCCAGACATGAGAATGAACATGCAGTCAGATGATGTCAGCCCCCAGGCTTTCCAGGCCTCCAGCTGAGGACCAGACACCGTGAAGCAGAGATCAATGATCCCTGCTGTGCCCTGTCTCAATTCCTAACCCACAGAAGCCAAGAGCAATAATAAATGACTTTTGTTTTGTTTTTGTTTTTAAGATTTTTAAAATTTATTATTTGAGAGAGAGAGCGAGAGAGAGAGAGCACAGGCAGAGGGCAGAGGGAAAAGCAGGCTCCCCAGTGAGCAGGGAGCCAGACACTGGCTTGATCCCAGGACCCCAGAACCATGACCCAAGCCAAAGGCAGACAAAACTGACTGAGCCACCCAGGCACCCCAACTTTTGTTTCGTTTCAAGCTACTGTATTTTAGCATCATTTCTCATGCTGTAATAGGAAATTAATACATTGTGTTCTTGGCACTGTAGCATCAATAGTGTCCACTTTTCATCCGTGGCTCAAGTGTAAATGTCATGGAGTTCTTCCTAACTTTGCCGAGCCACAAATTTGCACCTCGCTCACTGAGAGCAGGCCCGCTGTGTTCCATGGCTGGTAAAGGAGCCTCCGAGCATCTGTGTCTCCATCAGTCTTAGTGGTTCCTATTTGGTTTCTTTGGTTTGTGTTCGTTTAAAGTAGCTACAGCGTGGAGCCCAACACAGGGCTTGAACTCCCAAGACCTGAGCTGAGATCAAGAGTCAGATGCTTAACCGACTGAGCCACCCAGGGGCCCCATTGGTTCCTACTTGTAATTGGATGTGCCATTGCTCATGTAAAGAGAGAAATACTCAGACCCCTGAAAAAGAAAAAAACCTGGAGGTAGAGAGAAATTGGGCATGTTTAAAGAGGTAATGATTCTTAGTGGGGAAAAAGAAACAGAAAGTTTGGGCTAAGCTGTAGAGTAAAATTCACTGGAGGTCAGATTAGATGTGACATGGCCTTGTCCACCATGATGTTTAAATGATGATATTTCAGGGGACCTAGCTGGCTCAGTCAGAAGAGCATGTGACTCTTGATCTCAGGGTCATGAGTTCGAGCCCCACGTCAGGTGTAGAGATTACTTAAATAATTTTTTTTAAAAAGATGATATTTCAGGCGCGCCTGGGTGGCTCAGTCCTTAAGTGTCTGCCTTCGGCTCAGGGCGTGATCCCGGAGTTTTGGGATCGAGCCCCACGTCGGGCTCTTCCGCTGGGAGCCTGCTTCTTCCTCTCTCACTCCCCCTGCTTGTGTTCTCTTTCTCGCTGGCTGTCTCTCTCTCTGTCAAATAAATAAATAAAATCTTTAAAAAAAAAAAGATGATATTTCAGCAATCACACCATCCAATGTATAAGTACATTTAATGGGGACTGTTTTGCTGGCGTGAAGGTCTGCATACCTGTAGCCTTCTGAAGGTCTCTGGATGTATCTTCCTAAAATCTCGGCAGTCAATTGTGCTGCTTTGCAATTTCCAGCTCCTAGCGTAGGCGTTCCCAAGTTGGGAGGTATGAGATTTCTCAAGTTCTCTGCCAAAGAACCTCAGTTCAGGAGAAAAATAAATTAAACAGACCTCCGATTAAAGCGGTCATTAGTGCAGGCTGACTCAGAGCGTTTGACCTCAGGGACATGGAAGCTGATTAAGTCGTTTTCCCAGGAAGAGGCTTCATTTAGATAAAGTACACTTCCAGGAATATTCTTTAAGAGCAGAAGCACAATAAATTACTACAAAGAACATATTTGAAAGATTCCTTGCTTTATACAATGTTACTCCCATCCACTGGAAGCTGTATTTGAAAATGAGAGCGAAACAACCCCCACACGAAAGGCAGGCAGCGAAACGTGGCCACGGAGAAGTCAGGCTCTTATTTCTGCTGTTCACTAGCACCGTACTTTCCCTGAGCCTCTGTTTTCCTCATCTGTAAAATGGGGATAATGATACTCTGCCTCTAGGGTTGTTCTGAGGATTAACTAGGAAAACGCATGGAAAACCTTAGTACAGTGCCCGTCCCACAGTGAGATAAGAAGACCTGTTTTCATGACCGTTTTCCTGTATCCTCCTTGCATTTCCTTCATCCATGTGTTTCTCACCTGTTTTCCCACCAGAATGTGAACTCCAGACCAGCAGGAACCCGTTGGGTTTCTGGGTTATTTCTGGGGCCCAGAACAGTGGCTCCCATAGAGTAGGTGGTCAATAAATAAATGACTCATTTTTTTGACTTCTGTCTCACTGTATAAACAAACTATTGCTAATGATAATACAAAAAAAAAATGATAATTGTTAAGTTAATTAAACAGGGAGGCCATTAGACTGAGCTGGCTCTAATGTCGTGGTGGTCCATGGAAGCAAAGCAAAATCTAAGCCTGTATGTGCCTCCAGCTTACAACACTGAAACCTAAGGCCAAGCCGTCACGAACAGCCAACGAGGCTTTAAGCTACAGCCAATCAATAATATTTTATCAATTTTGTTGTTGTTAATCTCTTACCATGCCTAATTTATACCTTAACCTTTGTCATAAGTGTGTATGTACAAGAAAAACCCTTAGTACACGTAGGGTTGGGTACTATCCACAGTTTCAGGAATCCACTGGGGTCTTGGGTAAGGGGAGGACTACTCTATGTTTCCTGGCTTATTCAGCAACTTTTTATTGATTGATTTACGTAACTGCCCAAGTCCAGAGGATCTGAGGAGCACATTATAAGGCAGAGACAACTAGTTTTCTGCAATATGTCTTTTTCTCATCTTTCCTAGTAATAAGCATTTTTTCAGAGGACAAGGCTGCCCATAATGATTACATTTGCTGAGCTCCCTAGCAGTCAGGTGTGGCCAGGTGACTAAGTTCTGGCCATTGGGATGGATGGCTATGAAGCTCGTGTGGCTCGCCACCCTTCTCTTCTCTCTTTTTCGTCATCCTTTTTGCATCCTGATGTTGGGAATGCTGATGCCGCCATGTTGGACCATAAGGATTGGTCCCCGAAGACTTCTTGAAGCAGATTGCTTCCTTCTTCAATTTGTCTTTCTTGCGAAGCAACTGTTATTTGGGGTTTTCTGTCACTCACAGACAAGCTGATTCATTACTAATTCAGTGGCAAGTGTTGTAAATCAAGCACTCGAGGAGGTGGCATTTAGTGACAAAATTGATAACCACGTAGCCTAGCTGAGATTGCGTCCTATGGACAAGAAAAGCAGTAATGATGGCGGCTTGCTTTTTAAGGGGCTTTATCATTTCAAATGTATTTTCTCTTTTGATCCTCATCATAAAGTCCTGGGCCAGAGAAATAAAAGGACTTTGGGGGGTAGCCTCTAAACTGAAAGTCCTCCTCTCCTGGCCCCAAGGGCACAGCTTTTTCTGCCCTCTTTCACCATCTGGTCTGACTTAACAATACAATGAAGGGCACGTAGACGGCTGAGATTTTACTTTCCAGTTGTTTAAAACTTCCCAAATGGATTTCAGTTATCTCTACAGTGACAAAGCCCATGCTTTGAAGGTCTGAACTGCGTCCCCCACAAATTCAAATGTTGAAGCCCTAACGCTCATTGTGGCTATATTTGGAGAGAGGGCCTTTGAAGAGGTAAAGTGAAATGAAGTCATATGGGTGGAGTCCTAATCCAATATGGCCGGTGTCCTTATAAGAAGAGGAAAAGACCCCAGGGCTGCATGCACACAGAGGAAAGGCCATGTGAAGACGACCATCTACAAACCAAGGAGAGTGGCTTCAGCAGAAACCACACCTGTCAACACTTTCATCTTGGAACTGTGAAAAAATAAATGTCTGTTGCTTCAGCCTCCCAGTCTGTGGTATTTGGGCAACCTCAGGAAACTAATACAAGGACCAAATAATTCTCCCAGTGTCACAGAGAAGATGGAGGTCCAAGTGTGTCAACTTCAAATCCAGGACTGGAGAGTATCTGTGACTCCCAGGTCCTAGCTTATCCCCAGAAGACAGACCTGCCCAGCCCATATTCATGTCCTGTCACGTAGTTGTTTGGGGGCTGACAGCCCCGCTGTGAGTTCACAGAGTAAATGCTTTATTGTTGACTATTATTTATCAGAAAAAATAATCTACATAAATGGTTGTTTTTAAGATGTTTTCAAAAGTCAGAGAAAATGTCAAATTGAACGGAAAACAAAAAGTGCATGAGGGGACGCCTCGGTGGCTCAGTCAGTTGAGCGTCTGCCTTCAGCTGAGGTCATGATCCCAGGGTCCTGAGATCGAGCTCTGCGTCAGGCTCAGGGAGCCTGTTTCTCTCTCTCCCTCTGCCTGCTGCTCCCCCTGCTTGTGCTCTCTCTCTGACAAATAAATAAATTTATTATTTTTTTAAAGTGCATGAGGGAAACTACCATGAGATATCACTTCACATCCACTGGGATGGCTACAATTTTTAAAAAAATGAACGTAATAAGTATTGGCAAGAACATGGGGAAACCAGCACTTGAAGTGTGTTCTGTCTCTATAGTGCAATGTGACTCACTCCTAAAAGGGAATGAAGCCGGATGCATGTTGCACTGCAGAGGATACTTGAAAACATTCACCAAGTGAAAGACGTCAGACACGAAAGGCCACGTACTGTATGATTCCACACATATGTGACCTCCAGAACAGGTTATCCACAGAGACAGCCAGCAGATTGGTGGTTGCCAGGGGTAGCGGGAGTGGGGAATGGGGGTAGACTGCTCACTGGGTATGGGGTTAACTTTTGGCATGATAAAAATGTTTAGGAGCTTGAGGGACAGCTGGGTGGCTCAGTCGGCAAAACATCCGCCTTCGGCTCAGGTCGTGATCCCAGGGTCCTGGGGTCTGTGAGTCCCACGTCAGGCTCCCTGCTCAGTGGGGAGCCTGCTTCTCCCTCTGCCTGCCGCTCCCCCTGCTTGTACTCTCTCTGTCTCTCTGACAAACAAATAAATAAATAAATAAATAAAATCTTTTAACTAACTAACTAAAATGTTTAGGAACTTGATAAATGCTGTGATTGCACAACATGTAAATGTCCCGAATGCCACTGAATTGTACACTTTTTTTAAAAGATTTATTTATTTATTTGACAGAGAGAAAGCGAGATGGCACAAGCAGGGGGAGGGGCAGAGGGAGAGGGAGAAGCAGACACCCTGCAGAGCGGCGACAAGGGGGTTAGTGATAGCAGAGCTGTCCACGGGAGCCACAGTGACTTCCCCGCAGCCTCACCGGTCAGATATGAAGTATATGAGGCCTCTCAGTAATTTTAGGCTCAGGCAGGCAAGCAGGGTTTGAGAGTCTCAGGGTCATTATGAAAACATGCGAATTAAATACAGCCGTGAGTTCTCTGCAGTCCCTCCGATCAAGGGGCCCCTGGGTGGCTCAGTCGGTTAGGCCTCCAACTCTTGATCCCAGCTCAGGTCTTGATCCCAACTCGGGTCTTGATCTCGGGATCTTGAGTTCAACCTCTGCATTGGGCTCTGCACTGGGCATAGAGACTACTTAAAAAAAAGTGGGGGATGGAACTTTGTAACTTGCTTTAACCGATAGAATTCAGCAGAAGTGAGGCTGTGTGACCTCTGAGCCTGGCAGCCCTGGCTCTTGCCCTCTTAGAACCCTGGGACCACCATGCTATGAAGAAGCCCAAGATGAAAGACCACATGGAGAGAGGCCGGGTCCCCGCTGGTCCATCCCAGCCGGCCCAGCGCAGCCCAGAGGTTATCTTAAGACAGTCCAGCCCCTGCTGATCCACTGGCTTGGGAAGTGAGCCAGGCAAGAACAGCAGAACTGCCCAGTTGACCCACAGAATTGGGAGACGTAATAAATCATTGCTGTTTTAAGCCATTAGGTTTTGGGGTAGTTCGTTTTGCAGCAAAAGAAAACTAAAATAAAATAACTCTTTTGTTTTATTTATTATTATTTATTATTATTATTTTAAGTAGACTCCAGGCCTAACATGGGGCTTGAACTCACCACCCTGAGATATAAGAGTCACATGGTCTATTGACTGAGCCAGCCAGGTGCTCCCAAAATGTCTCTTTTAAAAACTCATTCTGGGGGCACTTAGGTGGCTCAGTTGGTTGGGCATCTGCCTTCAGATCAGGTCATAATCTTGGGGTCCTGGGATCAAGCCCACATTGGGTTCCTGCTCAGGGGGAAGTCTGCTTCTCTCTCTTCCTCTGCCCCTTCCTCCCCTTACCCCCACCACTTGTGCTCTCTCGCTTTCTCTCTCTCTCAAGTAAATAAAATCTTTATAAAAACACACACACAAATTTATTCTGGATCTTACTTATACATGGAATCTAAAAAAAGCTGACCTTACAGAAACAGAGAGTAGTTTGGTGGTCGCCAGGAACAGGGGAGTGTAGGGCTGGGGGATGGGGACATGTTGGTCAAAGGGGGCAAACTTCGGGTGGTGAGAAGAGTAAGTCGGGGAATGGAACGTGTAGCACGCTGACTAGAGTTCACAACATTGCTCTGCATCTTTGAAAGTTGCTAAGACAGCAGATCTTGAATGTTCTACCACGACCACCACAGAATGATAATTATGAGAGTGAAGGATGTGTAACCCAACTTTACCGCGGTAATCTTTTCTCGATAGAGAGATACGTGTATCAAGTCACCATGTCGTACAACCTTAAATTTACACAATGTTATATGTCAATTATACCCCCATAAATCTTGACAAAGAAACACTTCATTCTGCTCTTTTTGAGACTGTCTACATACATATACAAATTCCAAATTGGAATATATGAATTTCAAACATGCTTTTAGTCTGGAGCAGGGCTGGACTGGACACTGTATACGAATAATCTCCTCATTCCAGCATCTGTACCAGCATTTTTCATGTGATACTGTTCCTGCTTGCTTCTCCTTCAAACTTTTTTGAATTACAGAAAATACCAAACACACACAAAAATATGAAGAATACTGTGTTGAATCTTCAGGTAGCCATCATTAGCTTCAACAATGATTAACTCAGGACAATGGTGCTTCAGATACACACTCCACCCACTTCCCCCTTCCCTCGGGATTATTTTAGAGCAAAACCCAGATACCAGATCATTCCATCAGCAAATATTTAGCATGTATCTCTTAAAGATAAGGATAATTTTTAAAACTATCTCTTTACATCCCTCTGACCCCGACAGTTTATAGGCTCTATGAACCAGACTTGATCCTCTTCCTTGTTGTTTTGCAAAAGCCAGTGCTGGGGCTGGCTTCACAGGTGTGGGAGCACAGACGAGTCCCGTGCTTGGCTTAATGTTCTGCCACCTTAAAATTCTTCATCATTTTGGGGCACCTGCGTGGCTTGGTCAGTTAAGCCTTCAGCTCAGGTCATGATCTGCCTTCAGCTCAGGTCATGATCCCGGAGTCCTGGGACCCAGTCCCCCAGGGCATCGGCTCCCTGCTCAACGGGGAGTCTGCTTCTCCCTCTGCTCCCCCCGCCCCGCCTGGGTTCTCTCTCTCTCTCACTCTCTCCCTCAGATAAATAAACAAACAGACAAATAAATAAAATCTTTAAAGAAAATTCTTAATCTTTTTTGAGCAAGGGTCCCTCGTTTTCATTTTGCACTGGGCCCCACAAATTACGTAGCCAGTTGTGACGACATGTAGCTTAACCGAGCATCAGACGTCGGGTGATGGAAAAGAGGCACAGTGCCGGGTTCTACAAGGAATAGAGCACACTTGGGGTCTTCACCTTAACCTGACCTTCCTTTGGCGTCCGCAGCTCAGTGGGTGGCACTGCTACCCTTCCCGCTTGCAAGGCTAAAGCCCACGTATCATGGAGCACCCGGCTGGCTCAGTGGGTGCAGCGTGCAGCTCTTGAACTCGGGGTCGTGAGTTCCAGCCCCATGTTGGGTGCCTTCTATAGGGGGATGGATGGAGATGGGGGACAGCCAAATTTCTCCCCTCCTCAAGAACTCTTTAAAGTTGTCAATGGAATCTGTCTCTTTCTTTCTTTCTTTCTTTCTTTCTTTCTTTCTTTCTTTCTTTCTTTCTTTCTCCTTTCTTTTCTTTATATAGTTGACACACAATGTTTTATTTTTTTTTATTTATTTTTTAAAAGATTTTATTTATTTATTTGACAGAGAGAGAGACAGGCAGCGAGAGCGGGAACACAAGCAGGGGGAGTGGGAGAGGAAGAAGCAGGCTCCCAGCAGAGGAGCCTGATGTGGGGCTCGATCCCAGAACACCGGGATCATGCCCTGAGCCGAAGGCAGACGCTTAACGACTGAGCCACCCAGGCGCCCCAGACACGCAATGTTTTATTAATTGCAGGTATACAACATGGGGAAACCACAACCTCCACCGGTTACGCTGTGCTCACCACATGTGTAGCTACCACCATCTGTCACCATATAATGCTATCACAGCATCATTGAGTGCATTCCCTATGCTGTGACTTACTCATCCACATGGAACCCGTCCATTCCTTTCCACGGCACCACCCTGGACCAAGCCACCATGTCTCTTCTCCACATGTCAGTCCCCATCATACACATTTCCCTCTTGCTCATCTGTTCTTCACCCCACAACCAAAGAGATCATTTCCAAATTCAAACCTTATCACACCACCCTCCTGCTTAAAACACTAGGGTCTTCTCTTGGCTCCTAGGATAGAGATGAAAATCTGGGAGATCCTACAAGGTTTGGCCCTATCCTGGCCTCTAGCTTTATCAAGCACAGGAAAAACAGCTTCCTCTATTCAGCCCTGTTTCTTTGACATGCTGTGTGTCCTCTTTCCACAGGGCCTTTGCATAAACTGTTCCCTCTTCTTGGAAAGCTTTTCCTAATCCCCCCAGCTTTCTCACAGTGTCTCAGCTTAGTGAGAAGTGCTACACAGAAGTTTTCCCTCAATTCTTTGGTTAGGTCAGCTCCAATACCCTACTTTGTCAGAGCACCAGATGGTTCTGTTGTTGGCATGTATCACAATCATAATGTCACAGTTATTCTGCAATTAATCGTTTGTTTCCCCCATGATGACATAGTGTCCTTTTTATTTTTATATTCTCACCATTATCCTCTGACACTGAGCCTAGAGCTTACCTGGCATATGGCAGATACTCAGCAATCCTTTTAGAATGAATTTGAAGACATATGTTTAAAAGGAATGTGCTGGGGAGGCAACGCTTAACAAAATATCATAAGCACAGAAATATATTAGCACAAATAAACAGACATATCTTTAAGGGTATGTATGGCTTGTAATCGAAAAAGCTAAAAATCTAAAATTCTATAAACATGAGAATACCGAAATAAGCTATGCTACATTCATGCTATGGATAAAGCACACTCCTGATATAATGACATAGAAAGATGTCACTGATAGAAATAAAATGTAAAAGCAAATTGTAGAGCAGTTTACACATAGCGTGGTCCCATTAAGTGTGTCCGTGTGTATGTTCGTGTGCAGGCACTTGACTTGCACAGAAACTGTATGAAAGGTGACCCAAGAAATAGTGGTGCTCCTCGGGGAATGGGACGGGGTGATAGGAAGGATAATCGTACCTGCTATATCCAGCATACTTGCACATTTTAATTTTATAGTAATTACTTAATGCTAGTGAGGCGGAATTTTAGGCATCCATAAGGGGAGAGTTTCTTTTTGAATGGAGACTATTTCTCTGTGTAGGAAAAAAGCCTGTTGTGTTTACCCCCCAGGAAATGTCTTCACTTGTCAAAAATTCCCACAGAATCCAGTTATGATGCCGTTAGCTGCGTACCCACCAATATGGAGGAAATACCAATATTTCAAAATCTTTTGTCTTGTTGAAGACTTCTGGGACATTCCCATATTCCATTTCCTCTCATTAAAAAGAAAATTGTAAGGGTGCCTGGGTGGCTCAGTCGGTTAAATGTCTGCGTTTGGCTGGGGTCATGATCCTGGAGTCCTGGGATCAAGCCCCAAGACAGGCTCCCTGCTCAGCAGGGAGTCTGTTTCTCCCTCTCCCTCTGCCACTCCCCCTGCTTGTACTTTCTCTCTCTCTCTCTCCATCAAATAAATACATAAAATATTTTTTAAAAATAAAAAAAAAAGAAAGATAAAATTGTCAGGGGGCAACTGGGTGGCGGTCTGTTAAGCTCAACTCTTGGTTTTGGCTCAAGTCATGATCTCAGGGTCATGAGCTGGGGCCCGGCATCGGCCACTCAAGTCTGCTCCCCCTCCCTCTGCCTCTGCCCCTACTCCCCAAGCTCGCTCTCTCTCCTTTACTCTCTAATATAAATAAATACATCTTTTGAAAATTGTCAGAAGGTTTTCCCAGATTTGTTCATTCTCAGAATAAGCACAGCATTTGACTGGAACCCTCTAAACATAGCAGAAGGCAAGAATGACACAGCGAACCTGCTTGGGGTTATAAGACGTTTCTCATAGACTAAGTTAAAGCATTACTTTTCTGAATACCAGTCACATTGCTAGATTCAGCATTTAATTTAATTCATGCTTATTGAAAGTCAAAGCACCTGTTACTTTATAAAGCACGTGGGGAATCAACATAGTAGAGCTGGGATTAAATCAACACATCTTGAATTAGATCAGGCACCCTCACTTATAAGCAGTGTGATTTCTATTAACCTGAACGTCTTTATCTGTACAATGGGAATACCATCTATTGCATGGAATTGTTTGAAGGAGAAATACATATATTTCTACATTAGGGAAATGTGAATCAAAAGCATAATGAGGGGGCGCCTGGGTGGCTCAGTCGTTAAACATCTGCCTTCGGCTCAGGTCATGATCCCAGCATTCTGGGATCGAGCCCCGCATTGGGAAGACTGCTCGGCGGGAAGACTGCTTCTCCCTCTCCCACTCCCCCTGCTTGTGTTTCCTCTCTTGCTGCCTCTCTCTCTGTCAAATAAATAAATAAAATCTTAAGAAAAAAAAAAGCATAATGAGATACGACTTCACACCTATTAGGATAACTATTATTAAAAAAAACAGAAAATAAGAAGTGTTGATGTGGATATAGAGAAATTGGAACCCTTGGGCATTGCTGGTGAGAGTATAAAATGGAAATTATGGAAAACAATATGGCAGATCCTTAAAAAGTTAAACAGAGCCACCACATGACCTAGCAATTCCACTGCTGGGTACGTATACAAAAGAATTGAAATCAGGGACTCAAAACTGACATACCCATGTTTATAGCAGCATTATTCACAATAGGTAAAAGGTGGAAGTAAGACAAATATTCCATCAGCAGATGAATGGATAAACAAAATGTGGTCCATACATATGACGGGGTATTATTCAGCCTTTAAAAGGAATGACATTCTTTTGTTGTTGTTAAGATTTTTTATTTCTGGGGGGCACCTGGGTGGCTCAGTTGGTTAAGCATATGACTCTTGATCTCAGCTCAGGTCTTGATCTCAGGGTCGTGAGTTCATCTGTTGACCTCACTAAAACTTCAAATTCTGTATTGATACACTATATTTTAAAACAGTGGACAACACTGCTTTTTAAAAAAAATTATTGTATTTATCTTAATTTATTTATTTTATTTTTAGAGGGAAGAGCAGGGGGAGAGGCAGAGGAAGAGGGAGAGAGAATCCTTAAGCAGACTCCCCACTGAGCCTGGAACCTGCTCAACCCCAGGACTCTGAGATCAGAACCTGAGCCTAAGTCAAGCCTCTTAATGGGCTAAGCCACCCAGCTGCCCCTTTTTAAACATTTTTAATTGGTAAGAACAGTAACATCTGTTGTAATAAAGAGGAGAACATCTATTAAGCTTGATTGTACTGAGCCCTGGGCCATGCTGGTTTCCAATACTTCTTTCCACTGACTCTTCACATCAATCCTGTCTAGATATTACTAGTTTCTTTTTTACAGATAAGGAACCTGAGACCCAGAGAAGATAACTACTTGCCCAAGGTCACTGAGTAAGTGGTGTTTGAATTTGAGTTTAAACTTGGAGAACGCAGGCTTAGGGGAGGAGGAGAAACAGAAACTCCTAAAACAGAGATTAGGACTCTGTAATGTCACAGTGGCCAAGCAGAGAGACTGTCCAAGTGAACTGGCTAAGTGATCATTTCCTTTTCTTAGGATATTAAGAAAAAAAAATGGTGGTGCCTGGCTGGCTCAGTGGGTTAAGCATCTGCCTTTGGCTCTGGTCGTGATCCCCGGGTCCTGGGATCAAGCCCCTCACTGGCCCCCTGCTCAGCACAGTAGCTTGCTTCTCCCTCTCCCTCTGCCCCTCCCTCTGCTTGTGGGCTGATTCTGTCGAATAAATAAAATCTTTAAAACAAAATGTTTTGGGGGCACCTGGCTGGCTCGGTCAACACAGCGTGTGACTCTTCATCTCCGGGCCCAGAGCTAGAGCTCACACTGAGTGTAGAGATTACTTAGAATAAAATGTTAGTGCCCGTTGGTGATGATTAACAGTTGAAGAAAGATTTTATCTTGTTCTTAGGTATGTGTTTCACTTTGGATCCAAAAATATAAAGGCTTCATCAAATCACAAATTAGTTATGGTGGCAGAAGAGGAGTGTCAAGCCTCAAGATTCCAAGTAAATAAAACACCTGCTGGGGGCTGGGTGGCTCAGTCGATGAAGCGTCTGTCTTCAGCTCAGGTTAGGATCTCAGGGTCTTGGGATCGAGCCCCCCATCGGGCTCCCTGCTCAGCATGGAGTCTGCTTCTCCCTCTGACCCTCCCCTCACTCATTCTCTCGCTCTCAAATAAATAAGTAAAATCTTAAAAAAAAAAAAAAAAAAAAAACCTTATTTAAAAAAAACAGCTGCTGGTACTGAACTAGCAGACCTGCAGTGGCAGCTCTCTCTCAGGCCCAAGGTCATTCCCATCAGTTTGTACCAAGTGATACACACAGATGTGTCGGGCATACTGATTGGTACCCTCGGAGTTTTCCGATCGACGTTTTGCATGCACAAGGAATGCAGATGTTGAGCTGGTTATTTTTTAATGTGCTATGTAAATGTCACATCTCAAAATAGAAGAAATTCAAGGCATCTCATTTCTGGGATATTACTGAATTTCTTGCCTGGTTAAAGTCCATTTTCAGCTATGTGGTTCATGACACCACCAGGACCCCCAAATTGTATGGTATGTTGGGTGGAACGGCTGTGCAGGGTCTTTAGCCTGGTATTTACAGAATCACACATGTTTTGGGGTGTCTTTCTGCTGCCCAGTGAATGTGGACATATTGGCAGCAACAAATGCCAGCATCAGCGAAATGGGCTTACACCTGACGAGATCAGCAGCCTGGGACACCAGGCAGCGTGACCGGTAACAGGGTGTGACAGGCACCCTTAATATGTCTCCTCAGTGTCGGTCCCACCCTCTTTGCTAATGAACCAAAGGTGGGAGGGTGGAGTGGACAATGTGCCCAGCGAATTAATCACCTTCCCTCCTCTCTTGCAGGTGCGGTTGGCCATGCTACACAGTTCAGGACCGAGATGGGGAAGCAGAAATCCACTGGGAGTTTCCTGGGAAAGCTTTGCCTTTCCTGCAGAACAAGGGAGGAGGCAGCAAATCCAGTCTTCGCCTCCCCATCCCTCAAAAGGCGATGTGACGTCCGCAGCGCAGCAGGTATCTTAACACCACAAGATGGACAAGCTTGAGAGTGAAAGCCAACTTGCTAGGATTGATGGAGCAAAGAATAGAAAGCACCTGGGTCCGCACTGGCGCCGATGAGCAGCTGTCCCAAAGCTGGCCGCTGTCCACTCCCCTCCCCACCTGACGTTTCGTTATGAAAAATCTTAAACATACAGAGAAGTTGAAGGAATTGCACAGTGAACACCCACCACCCAATTTCATTTTATTATATTTGCTTCCTTGTGTGTGTGCCCATCACACATCCTTCCAACCATCCCTCAGTCCGTCTCTTCTAAATGCATTTCTGAGAACACCACCCCGAACATTTTAGTATGCATGTCATTAAGTAGATTATTGGTTTAGAATCCTTTTGAAAAAGATTTTATTTATTTATTCAAGAGAGAGTGCGAACGAGAAAGCGAGAGAGAGCGTGAGCAGGGGGGAGGGGCAGAGGGAGAAGCAGACTCCCCACGGAGCAGGGAGCATGTGCCGGATTCTATCCCAGGGACTCGATCCCAGGACCCCGGGATCACGACCTGAGCTGAAGGCTGATGCTTAACCGACTGAGCCACCCGGGCGCCCCTAGAATCCTTTTTTAATTGAACATTTTATTGAGATAATTATAGATTCATATACAGTTGTGAGAAATAATGCAGAGAGACCCTTATACACGTTGTCCCATTCCCCCTAATGGTAACATTTTGCAAAACTATAGTATATGGCAGTCAGGATATTGGCATGGATGCAATCCACTGATCTTACTCGGGTTTTCCCTGTTGAACTTGTACTCGTTTTGGTGTGTGCCCATCCCATTTTATACAATTTCTTACCTGTGTAGGTTCATGTATCCACTACTACAGTAAAGATACTGAACAGGTTTGGGTATAATTTACCTTAAATTGACCTTACCTAACTTTAATATTTTTTTTAAACTTTTTTTTTTAAGTAATCTCTACACCCAACATGGGGCTCTAACTTACTACCCCGAAATCAAGAGTCGCATTCTCTATCGGCTAAGCCAGCCAGGTACCCCCTAACTTTAAATTTTTACCTTGAAATTTTATCTTAAAAATACATTAATGGGGATGCCTGGGTGGCTCAGTGAGTTAAGCGTCTGCCTTTGGCTCAGGTCATGATCTCAGGATCGTGGGATCGAGTCCCACATCAGGCTCCCTGCTCAGCGTGGAGCCTGCTTCTCCCTCTCCCTCTGCTGCTCCCCCTGCTTGTGCTCTCTCTCTGACAAATAAATAAATAAAATTTTAAGAATTTAAGAAAACTTATAAAAATACATTAATGAAGTGCACAACCCTTAAGCATATCATTCTGTGCTTTTGATAAATGCACACAACCCACATAACTCAAATCCCCATCAAGATCAAAGATCTTACCATTCTCCCCAAAAGTTCCCCTGTGTCACTTTTCAGTCAGTCCCACCCACTCAGGGGCAATCACTGTGATTTTTTTTTCTATCATAGATTAGCTTTGCCCGTTGTAAAACTTCACATAAATGGAATCAAATTGGAAGGGCTCTTTTGTGTAAGGTTTCTTTCACTCAGTAAAAATGTTTTTGAGGGGTGCCTGGGTGGCACAGCGGTTAAGCACCTGCCTTCGGCTCAGGGCGTGATCCCGGCATTGTGGGATCGAGCCCCACATCAGGCTCTTCCGCTATGAGCCTGCTTCTTCCTCTCCCACTCCCCCTGCTTGTGTTCCCTCTCTCGTGGGCTGTCTCTATCTCTGTCAAATAAATAAATAAAATCTTTAAAAATAAAAAAATAAAAAAAAATGTTTTTGAGATTCAAGCATAGTGTTGAATGTACATGTGGTATGTTCCTTTTTATTGCTGAGTAATATTCCATTCCACAGATATACCATAGTTTATCCATGCTTCTGCTGATGAACATTTGGGCTGTGTCTGGGTTTTGGCTGTTATAAGTAAAGCTGTTATGAACATTATTGTGCAAGTCTTTATGGATACGTTTTCCTTTTCCTTGGGGAGATAGATATGTAGGGGCAGAGATGTTGGGTCATAGATTACGTGTATGATTCATTTTCTCAGTAACGTGTGAACATTTCCGTTGCTCTACATTCTCATCAGTATTTGGTGTTATAAGTCCTTTTATTTTCTTTTCTTAAAAGATTTTATTCATTTATTTGAGAGAGAGAGTGTGTGCACTCGAGAGAGCCAGCACAACAGGGGGGAGGGGGAAGGATGCAGGGAGAGGGAGAAGCAGACTCCATACTGAGCAGGGAGCCCGATGTGGGACTCGATCCCAGGACCCTTGGATCATGACCTGAGCCGACGGCAGGCATTTAACCAACTGAGTCATCCAGACGCCATGCCCCACCCTTTAAATTTAAAATTTAAGCTCTCTGGAGGGCAAATAATGCTACCTCATTGTGCTTTTAACTTGCATTTCCCTGATGACTCATGGTGTTGAGCACTTTTTCGTGTGCTCATTGGCCATTTGGTGTCTTTTTTTGTCAAGATGGCAGTAGCACAAGATGGGGACAGCCAGAATCCCTCTATCACGGAGCAGCACAAGCTGTGATGTGAATGAGACATGAGCTTCTGTTTGGTGAATCCGCTGAAACGCCATCCCATTTGTTTCAAGAGTTCAACTGTATATTAAATGACGCCTCCACACACTTAATTTAAAACAATCAGGTGAGTGGTGGAGGAGGGGTTGATCCTGAGAAGACAAGAACTCAAAGGGATGCTGAACTGACCCTGAACGTCCAACCAGGACTCACAGGCGGACAGGGCTCTGGGACCCGACCTTTCGTGATCGGATTTTGTCCTAGACCGAGCACGTGTAATAGTCACTAAATTGCGCTCCTCCCTGGATGTCATCAGGCTTGAAGTGAAAATTTAAACTAAAGCAATGCAGATGGGCTGGAGTTACCTAACAGTGTCCAAAAACAAAAAAAAACAAAAAAAACAAAAACCCAGCTCCTGTCCTGTTAAACCAAGAGGCTGGGTCTCAGGCTTCAGTGTCGTCAGCTCCAAAGCGGCCCACCGCCCGTGGTCTGGGAGCCACTGATTCTGGGCCCAGCTGCCTTGCAGAACGAAATTGAGACCGCCAGGAAGTGTGCTAGGCACAGGTATTTCTGAACCTCTGCACTATCCTTGGCTGAACCTTCCTCCACTCCTCCAGGCCTGCTCAGCTCTATTTGAAGAGCTTGCAATTTAAAGAAGTGAAGAACCAGCAAATACATCGGGTTGCAAATGAAAAACATTTTCTCCAGGGTTAAACCAAGTCCTGGGGTTAAGACTTGTGAGTGGAGCCCACCTGCTATCCTTTTAAATAGATAAAAGACATTTCAGTCTCTGGGCATGAAATACTGGAGGCCCTCCCTGCTCCCCCTTCAGCTCTCCTATACCCTGCTCCCCCCCACCCCAAAACCCTATAATTAAAAAGGCTCTTTTCAGGCTGGAATACAATTCGAGCATAATCATTATGAAAACCCTGCCCTGTTTCTGTGGTTACTGACAACTCCCTTTGTGTAAATCTCATTACATCAAACCAGGGACCCCCGATTTTGGGGACAATCCCTGGGAAGAAAAAGCCATGTTGATTTTAGAAATAATGTTGCAAATCTCAGGTAGGAGACCCTTCCAGATTAGAAAATAATATTATTTATCTCTCTGACGCCACTGACAAATCAACCATGAAAAATTGATAATGGCTTTTGTCGCCCCACGTGCTTTTTCTGCCGTGGCGGTGTTCTCACGTTCGGCTTTCCTGGAGAAGGTGGCTTTCTCTGACAAGCTAGCTTATTTTTCTGCCTTTAAGAAGACAAATGAAATCACTGAAAACATTGCTTTAGCGATCATGTTCCCTTCATTTTCATCCTATACATTTTCAATGCTTAGGAGAAATTGGCTTCTCATTTGAGAAGAATGATTCCTACACAAGCTGTAAGCAGCAGTGGGTTTTCCTTACGCCCTGAAAAGCCTGAAAAGTAAAGTGGTTCTCATATCAAACTAAAGACAACAGTGAAATTCTGTATCTTACAGAGCAGCATACAATATAGCAAACTTCCACTTTCTCTCTGGGCCGAGGCTACCATCCGTTTCCCCCTTGATTTTGTTCTTTCTATTCCCATTCTGGAATTTCCCAAGTCCTTAACTGTAAAAACATTTCTCTTGCCCTGTGACTTTTTCCATCGGAAGATAGAAATGGCTTAGGCTTCCTCACCATCAAACGCACAGACTATATTGGGCCCTATACTGGGCGTTCCCAATAAAGAACGAGGGTACCACTGACCCTGTGTTCTTCTCCCGGTGGGTTTAAGCAAGCAAATGCTTTTCCTTGTGTGATTTAGGGTTCTTCCTTGCCACTGTGCCAAGTGCTGGTGACTGGAAAGAAGCTCCTTGGGGACTTCATTTATTTTTATTTTTTCAAAGTTTTATTTATTTATTCGAGAGAGAGAAAGAGGACAGTGGGGGGGGGTAAGAGGGAGGGGCAGAGGGAGAAGCAGAAACCCCACTGAGCACGGAGCCTGATGTGGAGCTTGATTCAGAACCCTGAGATCAGGACCTGAGCCGAAGTCAGACGCTCAACCGACTGAGCCACCCCGGCGTCCCTTGGGAACTTCCAAGTTCCACTGATACATCGGTCTTACAGGGATCTTCCTCATACTCCGCCTTGCTGGAATTCACATGCATTTACTAACCTTAGTACATGGTTGTAGCAATCGATGAGCGATGTGTCAACTTAGGAGAGACAGACACCCAGCGGGATAGTGTAAGTATCATGAGTGTAACCATTCAGGGATCAGCTGGAACAGAGAGTCTGAATGCCACACTCAGGATGCGCTGCTCCCCGCCCCATATCTCTCCAGGCTCCCCCTGCTGCCTGCTGCCCCCCAGCTGCTCCCAACCAGCTAGCTTTTGCCTTGTAAGTCTCCTGTGTCTATTTCATTCTGCTCATTATTACAGAGCATTGTTTTCTTTGTGTTTTTCCTGCACCAGACTGGAAGGTGTTATTCTAAGGGGTGGTCCTCCAGCACCAGCACACTGCTCTGCCCGGAATGCCCATTTATACATGTGAAGAGAATCTCTCTTATCCATTACAGGGAATATTCAACGAAGTACCGATGCCCGAGAATCTAGAGCTCTGCGGCCTCGGTCAGACATACTTTACAAAGATAACCTTCTGGTGGAATAAGCTAAAGATAGAGATAAATAAAGCAAGCTTTAGATCAGAACCAGAAATATCTTTACTCTGAATGAGACTGCAAAGACCTAGGAAGACCTTCAGAGGTTTACGAGTAGAGAAGAGAGTATCAGACAAAGGGAGGAGGGAGGAGAGGGCAAAAGGGAAGAGGATTACAGAGGTACACCCTTTTGTGAGATTACATAGTGATTAGCACAGTGGAAATGAATATTTATGAGGCTGGCGTTGATTATACTGTATTACGGTAGATCATTTGAATAATCATGAATATGTTTCCATGCATTTGGACCTAATGGGATGGTTTTCGGTCTTTAATGAGGCATTGGCGCGTGTTTGAAGAGCCTGGGAGAGGGGGTGGGATCAGAAAAAAGGGAATGAACAAAACAGGTCGCCAGGTTTCAGCCCGTATTTTTCTCACTGCATTGCTCTCATCACTGCAGTCCTGTCTATATAGATCTGAGGGGGAAAAAGGTCTAAAATCATGAACTGGGTGCCCATCGGTGCATAGGCTAAAAGGTTAAGTAACTTTTCCAAGGTCACACAGCAATACAATGGCTGAACTAAGGCTTCCCACATCACTGCCAAGTGCATAGGGTGAATAGACATCCTGGTCCTAGGTTATGCCTACTGTCCTGCCACAATTACTATGGGATTATCCCTTTCATTGGCAAAAATGTAACACTTGGGATGTTCAATGGTTTTTTTGTTAAGTAGTTTGAGGAAAGCACCCATTTCTTTATTCTACCTTCAGTCGGTAGCAGGATGCCAAGCTCCCACAAATGATGGAGGCTGTTTTGAAAGGAGAGATCTCGGGAGGGCAGGTGGAGGGACACAGGAAAAGCATAGCGAGATGGGAGCATGTCTGTGGTCCTCTGACTTGTTGGATGGCAGGGAGGAGCTGTGGTCGAGGAAGGTCTGCGGGAGTGTGGACGGTTCAATATCAACACACTGAGATGGATTTGCTTCTCAGAGAAGACGTGCATGAAACCAGCCCTGCATAAAGCAGGGGCACAAACCAGAATGCCAACTCAGTTATTTTCTACAGAGAGAAACAGAGCTCTCCTTAGTCCAGGCATGCTCGCGTGGGCGGTCCGCGCCAGGAAGAGGCGAAGCAATCTTGCGCCCTGGAGCTGGGTGAGCCTGGATCCAAACCCCAGCTCTTTCTTGGTATCTGCAGTTTGACCTTGGGCAAGTCCTCTGGCTCGGGGAGGCCTGGGTTCCTTGGCCGGAAGCTGGGCTGTGTGGGACGGAAAGACAACAAGGAGCGCACTCAAGGTGCCTAGCCCCGGATGCCGACCAAACACGTGGGAGCTATTATTAGCCTCTGCCCGCAGGCGGAAGCGGAATTGCACTCGGGTTGCGGGAACTAGAGCGGAGGAGGTAAGCGGCTGATTCAGTTGCTGGTGCATATCCTTTTGGAGCCGGGCTACACCACCGCATTAGCTGGCACCTCCAGCCGGGGAAGGTTCTGGGTGGGCGCTGTCAAAGAAGGATGCCGACTGGGGTTTATTTTCCCAAGGTTCTAAGCTAACCACCCCCCTTCGTGTGATTGACACATTCTTTCTTTAGATATGCTAATACCCTCAATTAGAGTACAGTCTCGTCTTGCCTTGGCAGGCTTTGTCTCTTAGAGAACTTTGTCTATTTCACACTTTGATCTGATATTTTTTAATAGTTCATCTCTAAGGAGGCAAACTTTTAACCTTATTTCTGAGTTCCATCAGGGGTATCCCAGGCCGGGTAACCTCCAAGGCCGACCAGGGCCTCCAGGTATCCATTGGACAAAGATGTATTTTTTTATAGCTACTGAGACCTAGATCAATTACTTTTTAAAGGGGGAACTACATCTCACTTTCCTAATCTACAAACTGGGTTGTCCAGTGAGTGAGTTGTTGTGAAGATTTCATAAGGACTGAGTGAGAAAATCTGGGGTGTCCTAGAGCTTGGCGTATGGTGGGTACTTAATAAATGCCTTGAATGAATCACGATTACAGCTACTCTTGCCAAGGGCCAGGCACCTTGCTACCCTTTGGGAATACAACAGTGAATCAGACACAGGGTCCTACCCTCACTGAGCCTGCAGGCCACAAGGGAGAAAGGCAAATAAGCAAGCCTAGTGATGTGGAATACAGGCAATGATGGGGGACATGAGGATGTTAGTGGAGCTCTAGCTGGAGAACCTAAGTCAATGATGAGGCCTCTGAGTTTCCCCAGAGGAAGTGGCCTCCACGCTGTCACATGAATAGTAACAGTTGGCCCAGCAGAAGTGGAGAATCTGAGTGCCCTGGTGCAGAGCTCTCAAGGCAAGAAAGACTTTCTTCCAAGTGGGAGACCCTGAAGAACTATGGTTGTGTTCCTTGCCAGAGGACTTGGGCCTGAGAACAGCCTGGGGAGGTAAGCGAGGGCTGGATTTGGGAGGGGTTTATAAACCACATAAAGGACTTGGATTTTGTCCTAAAAGACATAGAGTGATAGAAGACAGGGTTCCACAGGCTTGGCAAAAATTCGAGCGTGGAGGGAAAGCTAAAGGAGGGCCGTGCATGACTCAGGGCTTTCAAGCTTGGATTCCATCTTGAGCAGTGACCAACGAACATGGCGCCAGACTGCCTGGCATTGAGTGCTGAGTCCCTTGGTGAAGGCTGTGTGCTGGAGAAAACCTCATTTATAAACTGAGATAAATCCCAGGACCCAACTCGTAGGCTCACGTGAGAGAATGTCGGTTAAATGAGGTAATACGTACAGAGCAAAGTACTTTGACAGGATCTGCCATAGAGTAAGTGCCCCGTAAGTGTTGGGTATTGTCTCTGCTAGGACAGCTCCCCTGGCAAGAAGTCAGCTAAGTCAGCTTGCACAGCCGGCTCTGTAACACAGACCTGAGGAATGCCGGGGGAGGGGCAGCTTAGAAGCTGCCGGAACATGGTGACTCCAGGAACTTGGAGCTCCTCCTCTCAGGTTAGTCCTGCTTCCTTACAAACTTGGTTACTTGGTTTCCATAGCTGATTAGAAAAGGAGGAGCGGCCGGAAGCAGGTCGGCTAGGAAAGGCAGAAGGAACTCCTGGCAGCTCAAGGAAAATCCGAGAGGTACTAGGAGACACAGATACAAAAGAACCACGGAAGTGGAACAAACTGGCCAACTGGTCATTTCGAGCCCAGGGTGAGTCCTGCGCACCCAAAGCACGCTGAAGCCTTCACTGCGTCCTAGCACAACCACTGCGAGCGCAAAGGCGCTGTTCGGCACCGAATGTTTGCCCATGAAGGCAGGAGAATGTTGATGAACTTCCGAAATCATCTTATGTAGGACAGACCTTAATAGATTCCCAAGAGATCAAATGCAAAGCGGCGCCATGCACGCCCTCTCTGGCATTTCCGTTCTGAACCACGGCTCCAGCGCGCCTGGCTGGCTAGCTTTGGCACCTGTTTGGCTTTTTCTTTTTGGGGTTGATTCTTGGGTCTTTACAATGTTCTGGGCTGGTTTTCAATAGCATCTATCTAAATTGTTAGCCTCACTTTCCTCCTGTGGCCCACCGTTCTGCTCTTGGTGTTTGGTCCTTTCCTTCAAGCTGTCCCGAGACACGCACTGCTCAGAACTACACCGGAGGGCTGAGGCACAGCAAAGCTGAGAGCAATTAGCTAGAAAAACAACATACATGGCAATTTATTTATATAAAGGTAGATGTTTTCTATCTTTATATAAATAAAAGTGTTTTTTGGTTGTTTTTTTTTTAATCTTTTTCTCCAGATGGGGGGGTGTGTGGAACAGGTAGAAGAAAACAAATCTTAAGTTTCCTTCTGGGTGGAAACTGTTCAGGTGTAAACCATGGCAAGAAGCACCCATGTCCTGCTGCTGGGTGGAAAAGGTGTGCTTTCTGAGCCGCAACCGTCTCTCTGGCTTCCTGCCTCTGGAAGAGACCCCTACGAGGAATGCCACGGGTCACGAGAGTTACTTAGCTGAGTAAATACACATGAGTGATTGGGGGAGAATTACAAAGTCTCCTCTAAGTAACCGAGTCAAAGCTAACAATACTCAGTTGTCAGAACATCAAATGAAGCTGCCCAAACTATCACCCTAGACATGTCCAAGCATTTTCAAGACGAGCTGTTGAGGACAGTATTTGATGGATGTAGTTTTGTTTTCTAGCTTATGGGAACCGGAGCTCAGTGGAGGAGTAGCAGACTGAATGCAGTTGGGGAAGGAAATCCTGTGATTGTCGATGGGGGATGCTTGGCTAGACGAGGAATGGGTAGGGAGAGGGGGTATGTTTAAAAAAAAAAAAAAAGGTTCTGTTTTTACGGCTACATTTATGGCTCAATTCAGATTTGTGTCAGTAGGATTTGTAAGCCGTCCTTTGCGTGGGGTCTGGCAGGTTGGTATGTACTGGTGGTCTTAATCCAGTATCTGGACCCGAAAGCAAACGTTTACATCCTTGGAATCCCCGTTACAATTGAAAATTTTCCAAGGAGACAGCGGAAGCCAGATGGGAATGCGGCGTGCTTTGCCCTGTTAGCATTAAGTCTTCGGTGCCCGTAGCGCTTTGTGCTTCCTTCCTTCATTCCGTAACACTGACGAGTGCCTACTTTGTGCTAAGCCCGACGAGGCCCAAGAACACTAGATGTGGGGGATTTGGAGCAGCGAATCCGACGGAACACATCTCCGCCTCGTGGAGTTTATACTGGAGTGGGAGGGAGAGATCCAACAGAAGCAGGGCTCTCAGATTTAGCAACGAAGAATACAAGACACCCGGTTAAATTTGAATTTCAGATGAACGATGATGATTTTTTAGTGTAAGTAGGTTCTGAGGATGGCATGTATTTTATGTGGCAATCTTAAAAATAAAGCCAGGTGGTGGCAATTCTACGGGGCAAATAAAGCAGAGTCAACGGCCAGCTGGAGATATAAGGAGACGTGAGGGTGCCCTTTTAGTTGGGGTCAGAGAAGCTCCCTCGGAGGAGGTGACAGTGGAGCGGAGAGGTGAGGGAGGGAGCCAGGCAGGTATCTGTGGAAAGAGCATCCCAGGGAGCAGAACTGGACCGCAGCAGTCCTGCGATCCAGTTCTAGCTCCAAGACTTGGGCTCTGCACCAGCAGGCGCTTAGTAACTGAAGTGTGCTGTTCTAACGTGGGGTCAGCCCACAGTTCTGTTCACGCTCATTCGCTCATTCTGCCATATGCCTTCCAAGTCCAGGTGGTTGGGTGGAAGAGGAGAAAGAGTGGGAATGAAGCAGGGGAGTATGGGGGATTGTTGAGCCTGGCCTGAGGATGGAATTCAGCCTCAAACTCCACGCTAGGCACGGCAGGGAGGAGACCTTTGCGACCTTATGCTAGGGACATCGCTCCATGCTGGGAAGTCCCGCTGGGGTCTCTAAAGGCAGGCCAGTCATCAGATGGAAGGCCCGCTTTCCACTCTCATCCTGCAGGCATCAGAGTTTGGCATGAGTGTGAGTGACCCTGTTATTACACTGGCAAGTACACCTTGGGACTGTCACATCCATAGTCGGGCAGTGCCCTGGACAACAGAGAAAGGATGGTTTTCCAAATGCTACCCAGAAAGCCACAGGTCTAGGACGAAGGGAGGCCTTCCCCGGCTTTCTATTTGTTCATGGGCATTTGCTATTTCATTTTAAGGGCTTATTCACATCTTTGCTAGGAACAGTAATCAAAAAGGAAGGTTTTCTTCCTTCTGTGACAAGTTTCCTAGCAGAAACAACAGAAATAATTTAACACAAGATAAAGAGGTTAGGAGGGGCGCCTGGCTGGCTCAGTTGGTGGAGCGTGTGACTCTTGATCTTGGAGTTGGAAGTTCAAGCCCCACGTTGGGTGTAGACTACTTAAAAATAAAAAAAATCCTTTTTCTTTTTTAAAAGTTTTTTTATTTATTTATTTGAGAGAGAGAACAGAGAGAGTGAGAGGGAGAAGCACGCTCCCCGCTGAGGAGGGAGCCCAATGCGGGGCTCGATCCCAGAACCCTGGGATCATGACCTAAGCTGAAAGCAGACGCCCGACTGAGCCACCCAGGCGCGCCTAAAAATAAAAAATCTTTTTTTTTTTTTTTAAAGATTTAATTTATTTATTTGACAGAGATAGAGACAGCCAGCGAGAGAGGGAACACAAGCAGGGGGAGTGGGAGAGGAAGAAGCAGGCTCATAGCAGAGGAGCCTGATGTGGGGCTCGATCCCTTAACGCGGGAATCACGCCCTGAGCCGAAGGCAGACGCTCAACCGCTGAGCCACCCAGGCGCCCCAAAAATAAAAAATCTTTAAAAAAATAATAAAGAGGTTAAGAGACTAAAAGTTAAAACACAATTCTTTTCCCAGATCTGCCCAGTACGTCCCTCAAATCCTACTTACCTGATTATGCTGGTGTCCTGTGATGGTCTTGGATTTACAGATAGCAAGATTTGCCCCTCTTTTATGGCAAGACTCTGGATTTGCGAAGGATAAAAAGACCACACCTTTTTATTGAGGTTTTTCTTATTTATCCAAATGCTTTATTATTTGGTAGGCTCCAGAGAGGAAGGCTTGGGGATACTTCCGCGAATGTTCTCTTTCTTCTCCAGTCACCTGCCCTTCTAACCTCCCGCCAGAAGGAACAACTGGCTACTCGACCCCAACCAGTACCTTGAGAACTGAAGCTACACCTTCGTATCTGCATTAACATTACTTTGCTATTTCATTGTCTTTTTTTTTTTTTTTAAGATTTTATTTATTTATTCAACAGAGATAGAGACAGCCAGCGAGAGAGGGAACACAAGCAGGGGGAGTGGGAGAGGAAGAAGCAGGCCCATAGCGGAGGAGCCTGATGTGGGGCTCGATCCCATAACGCCGGGATCACGCCCTGAGCCAAAGGCAGACGCTCAACCGCTGTGCCACCCAGGCGCCCCTCTATTTCATTGTCTTAATTAGCATTTCTTTCTTCTTCCAGAACTCTCTTGCCCAAGCCAACTGTTTGATTGTTTCTTAAATGAATTTCTCCAAAGACCCATCAGCTTTTCAATGGAAAGGATACCAGAGTTTGTGCTCTAAAATTCTTTAAATCCCTCTCCTTGCTGTTTCCACCAATCCTGGACTCTTAACACCTCTTAGCCAAATTCCTGCATTGAGAGACCCCCCTTAATCCCACCTTCCAGTTGTCTATAAACTCTGACCTGACATTACCCCCTCGCCCCGCCTCCAGACGCTACCCAAGTTTTCAGTGAACCCAATCCAAGCATCAGTAAATAACATCATCACACTGTTCTCGAGTTTCCATCTCAGCCTCTTACCAAACGTAAAAGCTGCCGGGATTGCATCACTCACAGAGAGTTCCCGGATCCTCCCTTTCTGGCCACGCCTCTTCCCTCCTCTTTCTCCCATCTTGCCCATCCGAGTGCAGGACACACAGTGTTGTCACCTCAGCTGTAGCCATGGGAAGTTCAGAGCATAAGCCACAAGCAGGGAAGCTACGTCAGGCACTAGACACCCCACACAAAGCTCAATAGCTTTCCAGAGGGCACAGTGAATAAGCCCCTCCGGGTGCTGCCATCTGTCTGGATTCTTTTAACTAAGCTTACCCTCTCTATACCTTCTGCATATTAAGTGGAAGAGGACTAACGAACGACCCATTCTTTTGGGGCATAAAATAAACCCTCTGGCCCCTTTGAGGCTGTCTCCCTTAATGAAATGATGGTCTGAAAGATTTTCTCCATTTTGGGGATTTTGCATGGGACACCTTTCACCAGCCCCTTCTTGAACTTCTCTCTTCCCTTAACTTCCATGATGCTTTTCCCCTTTCCATAAAGATTGGGTTCATTTGGCACCACATGCAATTTATAGACCCAAATCTAGGCTGTCAGTGCAGTGAAACTAAGGGTTTGCCCTGTGTCCGGCAGAAGTTGAGCTTGCCCACTCAAGGACGTTTTTTGAACCCACTGGCTCAGTCACACACATATGTTCACTTATAAATTCAAAACAGGGAGTACTATGCTAATACGTCATTACGTTACAAATTATACACAAAAATAGAAGTCAAGGGGCGCCTGGGTGGTACAGTCCTTAGGCGTCTGCCTTCGGCTCAGGGCGTGATCCCGGCGTTCTGGAATCGAGCCCCACATCAGGCTCCTCCACTGGGAGCCTGCTTCTTCCTCTCCCACTCCCCCTGCTTGTGTTCCCTCTCTCGCTGGCTGTCTCTATCTCTGTCAAATAAATAAAAAAAAAAAAAAAAAAAAAAAAAAGAAGTCAAAGAAGGTTGAAATTGTGATGGACCAAACAATGTCATTACAATTTACTTCTCTTTAGGGGCGCCTGGACGGTTCAGGTCAGGATCTCAGAGTCCTGGGATCAAGCCCCTGGTCTGGCTCCTCCCTCAGCAGGGAGTCTGCTTCTCCCTCTGTCCCTCCCCACTGTTCCCTCATTCTCTCTCTGTGTGTCAAATAAATAAAATCTTTAAAAAAATTTACTTTTCTTTAGTAGCAGTATGAAGTATTTCGCTCTCATTAAGATTCTGAATATTGAACATGCTTCTTTTTTGGAAATCTTGGAATAACGTATTATGATAAAGCGATTTGAAGATTTTGTTCTAAATTCAGTTTACTTCAACCCTAGTTGTTCTCATCGCTGTCCTAGTGGGAAAAGATGCTTCACAAAGTTATGTACCCTTGGAAGAAGTTGATTATTTTCACAATATACTTAATAATAATGCCCTTCTTTTTCTTTTTCTTTCTTTTTTTTTCCTTAAAGGTTTTAAAGTAATTTCTATACCCAACATGGGGTTTGAACTCACAACCCAGAGATCAAGCATTGCATGCTCTTCCAATTGAGCCAGCCAGGTGTCCCATAATGCTTGTTTCTCAATTCCACCTACCAACAAAGCATAAGGTTTAGTTGACATTTAGTTGATGAATCTGTTTCCCCAAGTCAGTCCATCATTCCTGCAAGGAAAATTGGAAGATGTTGCATTTGCATTTTTATATTTTAAATAGACTCAAGCACACTGAAACTCTTCATCTGGGAACTGTTGTTAATGGTTTAGAAAATTGTTTATGACATTGTAAGTGTACGTATCTGATAGCTGTCAAAGGTAATACTAATACAGAATTTTTAGCACCCAACTATGAGTGATTTCCAAACATCTGTTTCTAAAATGCTCTCTCCATAGCATGAGTTTCTTCTTGAAAGCAGTCACTTTCTTTCTTGTGGTTAAAGTGTTTTTACCTTAAAGTGACAGATTAAACGTTCTTTGTTCTAACAAATATCTCTGCCAGATAGCATATTATAGACAGCATTTAACAAAGAAAAGATCAGCAAATTTGAAACTCCTTTTTTTAAAAGGACAGTGAATAAGTCATCTTTAAGTTCTTTGCCATAACAGCAAACTACTGCGTGATACAAAGTATTCCAGTAGTCATGCCTTCTCTTTCAAAGAGCAGTAGAGGGGCACCTGGGTGGCTCAGCCAGTTAAGCGACTGCCTTTGGCTCCGGGCCTGATCCCAGGGTCCTGGGATCGAGCCCCGCATCTGGCTCCCTGCTCAGCGGGGAGCGAGCTTCTCCCTCTCCCTCTGCCTGCCACTCCCCCTGCTTGTGCTCTCTCTCTGTCAAATAAATAAATAAAAATCTTTAAAAAAATCAAAGAGCAGTAGAGTCCCTGTAAAGGGACACTTGTAAAGTCCTTCTTACCGCCCTTTAAAAATGAAATTAACTTCACTATCCTGTAGTATAGGGGCCAACGGCAGGCCACCCCAAGATGGGTCATATTGGCTTGAACATTATTTCCAATTAAAAGCAATCCAAACCCAGCCGATTCAGAAAAAGCTCTTTACCTCCCCCTCAACTGCCTCGCTGTACCAGGAAGAGAGGTATTAAGAGAGATTCCTCTTTACCTAAGAAATGTATCTGCATAACAGAGCAACCTTTGTTTTCCAAACATCTCCTCTCACTTTCCCCCTGAAGGGTCTTTCTCCCCTTTGTGTCCTCAGACCCTATCCCTGTCCTTAGCTTGTAGGAAGCATCATGCTTCCTCACTGGAATTCCAAGTCTGTGTGGATTCCCCTTATGTATGCTATTAAATCTGATTTTCTCCTGTTAATCTGTCTTATGTCATTTTTATTCTTAGTCCAGCTAGAAGGATCTTGAAGAGCAGAGGGAATTCTTCTTCCCTGACAGTAGCTATCTACAGACTTCTGGCTGCAATTTCTTGGCTGCAGTAGCTATCTGTGAATGATTCAGTGGTGAATTTTGAGTGTTGGAATTTTTGTAATTTAATCCCAGAATTTTAAATTCCTGTAGAGAAGCTGCTTTTTTAGTTGTTGTTACACAGTTAAAAAAAATTACATACATGGGGCCCCTGGCTGGCTCCGTTGGAAGAGCACGTAACTCTTGATCTTGGGGTTGTGAGTTCGAGCCCCATGTTGGGTGTAGAGAGTACTAAAAAAAAAAAATAATAATGATGATAAACCTTAAAAAATTACATGCACATATTATTTTGTCTAAAGAAGTCATTTATTGTTGAGACTGTCCCTTCTCTGCTTAACTTTTTATTGAGTGGTTCATAAAAAAGTAAGTTTTTTTGGAAATGTCCTCACTGGAACAGGATCAAACATGTACCCTAAGCAGCGGCATGTTAGAAATAGCTGTACTTTTCTTTCAACAGTAGAGCAATCCTCCCACACTGTGTAATTTATTCTAATACGTGTTTCTTCAAATCTACAGCAATATTTTCGAAGCGTCTTCCAACTGTTTGCTGACAAATGAATGTATTTTATTTTGCAGTCATATTTTCTGGTTATTATTTTCATCTTTCAACATTTGTTTGTATTTTCTACCTTTCCAGGAATAACCAATGTTTCCCTAGTGAGATGTGGCTTTGGGTCTTTTGGCATCAAATAAATGTATCATTAAGTTTAGTAAAAATTGTAAAGTACTTGATCATCTCTTATCTCCAAATGTCCTTGGATAAAGAAATCAACAACCTCACTGGTGTTTAATCAATCTTGATGTTCTAAACTCCTAATTTTTAAATGTCTTTCTGTGTGTGGTGGCTTTGGAGAGACCTCAGTGAGCCAAAGTATCATTGTGCCTGATATCACAAGTTTCTTGTCTCATAGAGAGGGCCAAATACACCTCAAATATTGTGTGAGAAAGATAGTTCAGGGCTACACATCAGGGATACCCAGACTCCGCTTGCGTGTTGAGGGAGAGGTCAGGGAAGACTTCTCCAGATGAGGGACATAAATGAGGCCTAAAGATAGCACAAGGGAGTGAGTTAGACAAAGGGGGTTGGGGAAGGGTGGGAGATCACCCAGAAAGAGGAAATGGCAGGGAGAAGGCCTGATGGTGAGAGCAATCAGGTCTCATTCAAATAACAAAAAGTTCTAGGAGGCTGCATGTAGGAATGGAGGAGGGAGGGGCAAGGGATGTGGATGGGCAAAGGGGTTGCCTTATTCACAGAGCCTGTACCCTACTCAACGGAGAGAAATGCAAAGGTTGGAGCGGAGGGGCGGCAAGATGATATCTTTAGAAAGTTTCCTAGAGAATGTATTGGATGTTGGCCAGGTTGGAGGCACAAAGATCAGCTAGGGAAAGGGAACTGAAGCGACAGGCTAGGCATTGAATCCAGGGATGGATGTGGAGAGAAGGGACTGGAATTATGAGATACCTGAGAGGTAGAATCCATAGCCCATAGTGATGGAGTTGCCGAGAGGGAATGGAGTCATCAGAGACGAGTCGGTGGGGAGATGGGTCTGGTTTGGTGGGTGTCTGGGGCTGAGTGGCCTGGAAACAGGCTCTGGAAAATCTCTGGAGGTAGACATATGAGAGGGAGTGAGGCAGGATTAGGCAGAATGAGAAACTGAGCCACAGAGCTACAGAGACCAAGGCCTCAGCCAGTTCACAGGGAGCTCTGGAACTGGGTGGCCCCTTTTTTAAGGGGCCAGATTGGGCAAGAGGCCTAAGCCTTTGTATCTCTACAGCAGCCAGACATGGGTTGCTTGCTACCTGGGACCAGGGCCTGGGGGCAGGGGTTGGAGGGGGTGGGGCAAACTTAGTGGAGGCAGCTCCCAGGAACTGGCACAAGTCAGGACCAAGGCGATTTGCCAGGAGGGACTCAGGGGTGAGTGGTCAGCAGCCAACATTCGCAGCAGCTAGGGGATGGGGGCATACATTCTGAAGAGAGGTTCTGGACAAAACACTGTAGTATCCCTTGCAGTGGGAAAAGCTCTTACATTTACTACGGGACATGTTTACTTTTAGATGCCTGTGAACTTACCCATTCCTTAGTTCACAAGTAACTGGTTAATTCCTTCCTTCCTCCCCTCCCTGCCCCTCCCCTTCCCTGCCCCCTCTCCTTCCCTCTCTCCCTCCCTTCCTCCCTTCCTTCCTTCCTTTTCTCTATATTCAGTGTGGGGCTCAAAGTCACCAGGCAAGTTCAAGAGTCCCATGCCCTACTGAGTGAGCCAGCCAGGTGGCCCAGTAACTAGTTAACTTCAGCTGTGGGGTATACAAGGCATTGTGCTAACTGGTGGGGATGGTGGGGGTGTTGGGGGCGGATGCAAAGATGAAGATTCCAACAGCTCATTGCCCAGGGAGTCTTTGTTCTGGAGAGGACCAGTTCTTCTCCGGTGGAACAGGGTCTTCATTTCCCGCCTGTTCTCTTCTCCTCCTTAAAAGATTAACCAGATGGCCCTTCTTTTCCTCAGATACCTTTCTAGCTTTCCCTCCCTTCTCTTAGGCTTGGAGAGTCGAAAACAAGCCCAAACAACAGTTCCTTTCAAAGATCCTCAGACGTGATGTAAATGGTACAAAGCGGTAGGAAATCTTACAAAATTCTCAACAGGTCTTGTCCTTTGGCCCACCATTCCTGAAGACGATTCTGTGCTGGTATACCAAACTCCACACGTCTGCCTTTTCTTGGATTCTCGAGGGTTCATAAAACACCACTTTCCTTGGTCCCTGTCCTTCTCTTTCCGTGGGCAAGGGCTGGCTTTCCAGCAGTGAGGCCCTAAAGCGGCAGAGTAGGAGATAAACCTCAGCCGATCCAACGAGTAGCCAGGACTCAGGAAGCCATTCAGATATCGAGGGGCCTCCTACGTAATGCCCAACTTTGAACCGTTAAATTAATTAAACAAGGAGGCCAAGAGACTGAGGCGGCTCGAATGACAAGGTGGCCCACGGAGGCAAATCAAAACCTAAGCCTGTAAATACCTCAAGGTTACATAATGGAAAAGCGAAGGCCACCCAGTCACAAGCAGCCGATTGGGCTGTCGGCTGTAGCCAATCACATAATTTCCTCTCTTTGTTTGGGTACCTTCTCTGTCTCTCCCCGGGTTCCTCCTGTAGGTGGAGCGCTCTCAGCCACTTCCGGTTTGGCACTGCCCAATGTGAGTTGATTTTTGCATAAACTCTTCAAATTTTTAACATGCCCCAGTTTATCTTTTCACAGACAGACACCCCTTGTCCCCCACATTCAGGTCTCTGAGTGAAAGCGCTTTGCAGGCATTTCCAAACTAAGGGTCAAGAAAGGGGATGTGGCTTTGCTACCGAAAATCTATTTATAAAATCACCAACAAAGGATAAGGGGAATCCTTTCCTAGAACTCCCCTCGGTCTATTTCTGGTAGGCTAATATTAATTTAAATCTGAGTATGGTTTCTTTCAAGGGTATGTTTCTGGAAAATACAAAAAAAAAATATCCCAATTCTATCGGTATTTTGATGTCAAAAAGATGGATTTTCTTTGCTGGTCACTCGGCTACCGATCTTTAAATTATAATGCTAGTGGTGAATAGTGTAATCATTCCTTTAAAAACAAGCCAGCAAATGTAACCTATTAAACTCTATAACCGCCTAGGCCGACCTTCATTTTGAGGTGAAAAATGTGTAGCACAGGTCAGGAGGCTGTCAGTTTAGCAGTGGTTTGCAAGGCCTTTGATGGTGAGATAAAGGAAAGGTTTTTCTTCTGGTTTTTGGTCTCCTTTTCCTCAAGGAACACACCTTTTGTGTGCTCTAACAAAGGAATTTCCGAATTCATAGTGGAATTCGGAGGTGAAGTATTATGTGTAGACGGATATCTATATGCGTTTGCAAAGCCGGTTTCAAACCACAAAAGGATTTTTTAAAAAAGAAAAGCTGGAATTTTGCAATATACTGATTGGAGGAAAAGCTAAGACGTTGAGAGTTAGCAGTAAAAACAGCAACAAACAAAATCCCAAAGGATTTGGAATTCCTTTAGTTTCTATTTGGCATAAGAATAATGTGATTTCTTTATTGTGTTCTTTCTTATCTACAGCACTCAAATAATCGTTTAGTTCATTCGTGCAAGTCAAGTTACTTCTATTGTTGCCCAAAGCGGAGCGGTGCGCAAGATAGCCTTACAGACGTAGAAAAATAGAATGAAGCTTTGTGTTGTTTTTTTTGGTAGAGGGTAGTGTCATTTTTGAAAAACTTAACACTAAAAAGTGTTGTTTTCCCTGCTGTGAAACTCAATAATTTTATAGAATGGGCTAGGATGGGTGCTTTGCTTTTAACTATTGGTCTACCTGGCAGAAAGGTTTCTCTGAAATCTTTGTAAACATAGAACTGAGACGATGTGCAAGAAATTATTTTTTTTTTAATTTTGGTTGTTTATGGTTTTTAAAAGCAGATGCAATGTTATCTGTCGCCGTTTGTGCAAATGATGAATTGTGCTTTCAAACTAATTTCCTCCAGCGAGTTTGACCAAAACACTGGGCTTTGTAAAAAGCTCTGCTCAAAAAGTATTTGGCATTACGAGGCCACGAGGCAGTTGTACAACTGAAGCCTCTTTATGATAAAAATAAGAAGTCCAGAGTTTCGTCTTGGTAATACAATTCTTGCAACCATTCAAACACTGCTGTGCTGTGCTTTCAACTCCTAAGAGAAGGAATGGGGGCAGGGCAAGGGAGTATTTTAAGTAAACAAAGATTCCAAATCTAGGGAACCTAGGATTTACTGGGATAGGTGCATTATGGAATTTCATATATCGGAATATGTGTCGTGTATCAAGATTTCAGATAAGTAGGTCCTTGTACACTCTTCAATGCCTGGAATGTTTTTACATGCATGCTAATAAAGGCCCACCTTTGGGAGAAGAAAACAGGCCTCCTTTCAAATGAAATCAAGCCCAGGTAAAGTATGAAACTCAACCCACAGAGCTCTGGCACCGTTTTCAGGCTAAAAGAAGATGAGAGTTTCAATTTCATCATCTTGTAACACTGGTAAATGTGATGCCCTGGCTGACAAAATTTGCAGATTGCAGAGGTCTTTCTAAACACGTGTAAATATGTGTGCCAATTTACGTGCAACTCCAAACAATTTGCCGTTTGAAATGAAAGACCAACAACTCTTCCGTGAGACAATCATTTGGTTCATTTACATGAAAAGTCTCAAATAGCAAAAATGCTACTTTCAATTTACATCATAGTGTCCCCATAATAGAGAACAATGGCTTCCTCAGTGGAAGTTAATGCAAAGGAGAGGCATACTGAGATTTAAACACACACACACACACACACACACACACACACACACACACACACAAACCACCACTACCACTTTTCAGCACACTTTGCAAATATTAACCAATTAATCTAATTTAAAATATAATACACAGCAACAGCTTCCCATGCTGGGAGTCTTCAGTGCTACTCGAGTAATATCAGTTATCTTTAGAGTCCATCCGTTCACACACAAGTGAGCCTTTTTAAGAGCTTATGGTGACATTTTTTTCAGATCCTTCCATTTTGTCCTAGTTCCAGGGCAAGCACAATTAGCTTGACATGGGGTTTCTCTCTCCTTTCAAAAAAAACCCCTTTCAATTGAGTGCACGTCTGTGAAAGAGGTAGGACCCAGGACTCAGGGCTGGAGAAAGAGCATACCTGATCTGTTGGTAACATATTGTCTCCTTCTTGGACGTGTTAACGATCATACACACCTCTGGGGTCTGAACGGGGTTTATATATGTATCTTTCTGCGTTCTGTAGGCTATGGCCACCTGCTCTATGTACAATATGTGCTTGCTATATTTGTACACCATCTCCCTTCTTGAATTTAAAGACCTAGCTATTACATCTTGTTTACTCAATATCATTCCCCCATTAAAAAAAAAAAAATCCTGCAAGAACTGAACATGCCATGTTTCAATCTGGCCCCAGTGGCTTTTTCTCGGAAAGCAAAACGTGTGTCTTTTACACCAGGGCTTTCTCCCCACCCCAGGGGGTGTCTTCCATTCTTTTGTGGCTCAGTTTAAGGCGAAAAGGGCTCCAAACCACTAACTAAACAGAGGAGAGCCCCTTCTTCCACCTCCAGGGAGAATTTCAGATTTAATTTATCTGAAGATAGCGTGCTCTCTTCTTACTTATTTGCCACCATTACGAGGATAACAAAACACCACCTTGGCTTCAAGATCCTGGGTAGAGGCTCACGGTCTTTTTCAACCATCTTTGGCGAGGCCTTGCTTCCTTCCACTCGAGTAAGTTGCGGCTTGGGGCCATGGAAAGGACTGGGTGAGAGCCCGAAATGTCGTTTGAAAAAAGAGAAGCCCTCCCTCCATCCCCTCACCACCACCACCCCGCTCTCCGGGGCGAAGTTGCAATCCAGCAGCCCCATATGGGCGAGACTTGGCAGGTCCGCGGGGCTCCTCTCGCAGCCGCGGAGTCGGCGCCGGCCGGGCGTCCGCGCCCGCCGGCTGCGGGGCTTCGCGCTCTCGCCTCCCTTCTCCCCGAATCCTCCCTTCCCCCACCGGCCGCCCCCTCCCCCTCTGCCGCGCTCCCTTTTGTTCGCTCGCCGCTCGGGCCGCCGCCGCCGCCGCCGGGCCCGCACCCCCAGCCGTAGGCCCCGGCGTGGCGCGCCGCCCCGCCGCCGCCGCGCGGCCTAGAGCGCGCCGCCCGGGGAGGCGCGGGGCCCGGGGCCGGGCGCACGGCGAGGCCGCGGCGGCGGCGGCGGGGCGGCCCGGGGGCGCGGGAGCCGGCAGCCCGGGAGGCGGCGGCGGCGGCAGGCGGCAGGCGGCGGCGAGGCCGCTCCACCGCACACGCACACACAGACCCCGGCAGCGGGAATGCAGATGACACGCCCGTAACATGGAAGCCGCCGCCGCCGCCGCTACGACGACAGCAGCAGCAGCCACAGCAGCAGCAGCCGGCGGCGCCGCGCTGAACAAAGGTCATCCGAGCTGCGGCCCAGACGCCCGGGCTTGACCGCTGCGAAGGCCAACCCCGGGAAGGGGGTGGGTGTGCGCCCGCGGGGCTGGGGGCGGCGAGGGGGCGGCCGGGGGCGAGCGAGGGGCGAGGGCAGCGCAGGACGGGGCGCGGGTGGGCTGCGGGGAAGAGGCGGGCGCGCCGGCCCCTCGTGCCCACCCCTGCGGGCCGGGGTGAGCGCGTGAGGCTCAGGCCCCTTGGCCTGAGTGCAGTGGCCTGTCCCACCCTGGCCTTGGGGATGGCCGGCCTTCGCGCCCCGCCAGCTTCCTTGGGGGGGCCGAGGACGAGCCGGTTTCGCTAGGCCCCACAGGTTCAGAGAGGGGGGCCACGTGAGCGCAGGAGCTCGCTCCTACCCCCTCCAGCGCTGGCGGTGCACTGAGGATTCCTTAAAGGCCTCGGTGCCCCTCTTTCTCGCTGCCCCGTAACTTGCCCCCCCACCCCAGGCATCCCTAGTTTCCTGCCCCGAGGTTAAGGGAGTTGGACTTCTCTTCCCCCCCCCTCCCCAGGTGCTTGAAAGAAGAGAAGGTTGGAGGAGGAGGAGACTGGGGGGGCTGCTGCTGGTGGTGACAGGGCTGGGAGAGCGAAGAGAGGGACGGGAGGAGGGGGCTGGGTGGGGTGGGGGTGACAGGCAGAGAGGAGCCTGGTCAACAAGCCAGCACCACTCTGCTAGGAGGCCGAGGCCGCTCCTGCAGCCGACGCATCCAGTGTGAGGAGACACACATAGATTGCTTTCTTGGGGGCTCTTTGTCAGCCACCAACACAGAGAACACACACTGACACACACGTACACAAAGATGTGAGCCAGGTTGTGGGAGGTAAGTGGGGAGAGGAGAAGGAGGGGGAAATAGTGTCTGCGGTGGGCTTTGGGGTGGAGGGGCAGGGGGGATGGGCCCTGAGGGGCACTGGGGTGCTTGTGAGGTGAGCATTTCCAAGGCTGTGTGCTTGTGTGGTGGGGGGGGACACACGATGACCTTCCCCTCCTCACGAAGACCTAAAAGGGAAAAGCAACCCCTAGCGAGATCCCCTCTGTGCTGATGATTTTCAGGGACTTGTTGGCAACTCAGCGAGGGTTGCCATAGCTTTTTTATGTAGGGTGACCAGAACCGGCTGAAACTGGTTTGAGGCAGATCAGCTCCTGAACACAATGCAGTCACTGAGCTACTACAGTGGGATAGCAGCTTCCTCCCTTCATGGCAGCCAAAAGCAGAGGCGCTTGCAGGAAGGTACCATCCCAACACAGTATGTGAACTCACACTTAGACACCACACAGCACTGGTACGTGACTAATGGAGCCCTAAAAGATTCTGTGTAGAGAAGATGGAAAAAAATGTGCAGGTTTGCAAGGTCTGAGATTCCTTGGGCTTTTCCTGCCTTTTTCTTTTGCTTAAGGGATGGACAAGGAGCTGAGATTTATGACCCTTATTAAAGAAAAAATGTGCCTTGCTAGGGTGGGGACACTTGGTTTATGCAAGTCTCTCTCTCTCTCTCTCTCTCTCTTTCTCTATGTTTTTAACAAAACAAAACCAAAATGAACTGATGGATTTGTAATGGTAGTTTGTTTGTTGCTGGAGAATGCTACTTTGCATGCTTTCTTTTTTTTCTTTTTTTTTCTCTTGCAGGGTATGTTCTGTTTTGTGCTTTTCCTTTTAGAAGCTACTAAAGGGTGTTGGGGATACTTCTGACTATTATGAAGGCCAAAAGGTAACAATATTGTTCTAGGAAATGAGCATAAATGCGGTTCCAGTGATGCAGTAAGGCATACATGCTGTCTTTTTTTTCCTTGTAGGCCTGTTGACTGGGGCTGCTTTTAACCCTTTCGTATTTGCAGAGAATGCAACCGTGTGACAGTAACTGAACATTGGGCCAGAGTCTTTCCAAAAGGTCAAGGTTCACAAGGTGAGATATTTTGAGCATGAATTTAAGTGTTTATTTGAAGATCCATGCAGAGACAGACGGACAGAGGATTGGTACCCTGGAGATAATTTGGGGTTCAGAGTGGAGAAGGAATGCTCTTAATGTTATCCAAGTTTAATGGGATTAGAGTGACTTTATGATGGTATTGCTATCAAGACAAAATCAGAATGACTTCATTAACGCGCATGTGGTTAGTCCTTTAGAAGAGGCAGGCCTGGAAAGAGGCAAGTTTAGAGAATGGTAGGCATCAGGGCCTTGTGGAGAATGCACTGCTTTGCATAAGACTAAAGCAGCACACATGTAGCATTATCCTGATGATGACAAAAAAAAAAAAAAAAGGAAGGAAGGACTTGGCCAAATCGAGGCAGCCTAGCCTCCTTTTTAGGATTTGAGGAGTCTGAAGGTAGATTTGCCTTTTGTTCATTCAACACCTTCCTTTTACCTTGCGCTGTGTGTTAACCTGAAAGGTTTTTCAACTCCGAGTCAAGTGGTGGAATGGCTTTTATTGATTTTGGGGGCTGTTGACGGTGAGTTTGCCATTGGATTATTTGTGGCATACATTTTAATGTGGAATGCTAATGCAGTACCAGGAGGAAACCGGCTAGTCTGGCTTCATCTGTGAAAAGATGCCTGTTAACTCAAAGCTTTATAGCAGTGGATGGTGGAAAATGTGTGATGCCTTAAAGAGCTTGTAGTTCGATTCGAGCTAGCATTTTTATGCACCCCCCCCAAACCAGAGGTTTTCCAGGAGCAGGGAGAAGAAAGCAGTAATGAGTCTAGCAAAGTGCAGAACAAAGGCAGTGAGCACTTACAGGGGGAACACTGAACATTTTGCCTTGGGGTTCCTGGTGAAAAGAGCTGCAACTTCCCCAAACAGGAAACCAGCAGCTCCAGAATCCTCTCCAGTATGAACTCAACGACAGATAGAACTCGTTCTGTGTCCTGGTTTGGTAGCAGTACAGTCAAGAGGAGCCCATAGAGGACAGGATTGAAAATACATTTGTCCCCTACTTTGAAGAGGGTATTTTGTTCCTCCTCGATGGGTGCAGAGACGAGTCTTTTCAGAAATGCCGAGGATCTTAGAATATGTTGTGTGCTGATAGTTGGTGGGCAGAGTCTCTGCAGTGAAGGGTGTCAAGTATGCAAGGGTTTTTATTGTTAAGGATTTTTTCCTGTGATGGCAGAGCATTCAGTGTGTGATATAAAGCTGGCAAAAGGGAAGTGAGTGCGTGGTTAGCTCCGAATACTTTGTGTAGTATTTAATAAAGATAAATGTAATCTCGGCCTGATACACCAGTAAAATAGCTTACACGATGGCACAGAATTCTTTACAAATCACTGTGCTAAAATTGGTTTTCAGTTCTACATCATTTTCGACTGCTAGAGGCTCTGTGTCTGAGTGTGGTAGAAATCTGCTTGCAAAGCAGATCGCAGTCCACGTTGCATGGTATGCTGCTCCTGCTTTTCTGCTGCCAGCTAAAACTCAGATGGCTAATATGATAACCCTTAATGAGCTTAATACAATAAGATGTTTTATAATTTAGTCCTTCACTCCTGGCTTTAGAAAGTCAGTGATTTTTATTTAACTTTGACAGCTCACCCCTTGCAATGAATGTTCCTTGATAGTATGTTTTAAGAGCCCTTTCTGCAAGGCATTGCATGTCACAGAATGTTCTGGTTTACTCTCTCTGTGGTTTTCAGCTTTGTTACTCCTCCTCCCCCCAGAAGGCTCCTGGAAAATCGCATTTGTTTTGCATTTAGGCCCGGCTTTCCGGCTGCAAGTGCTGCTTAAGCTTGGCGAGCTGGTTCTCCAGGGCAGCAATCAGGAGCTCATCTGTGGACTGAGGTTTGTCTCAGGTGGCGATCTCCTGCTGAGGTATAACAATGTAGCAGGCCCAGGGCTCCGGGGACTGGGACTGAACAGGAAGGGAGAGTTTTCTGGGCTCGGGAATGTGAATGGAGGTGTGGAGAAGGAGCAACAGCATTCTCCTTCCTGGGAGAGCCAGGAGGGAACAGGGTGGCATCCACCCTTGGGGCCGGGCCTGTGCCCTTGCTGCCACTGTCGCCACGCGGACTGCCCCACCTGGAGCCTGCCAGGGACTGCCTGCGGCCGGCTCTAAGGATGACAAGCCGGCCATTCTCTCTGGAGGAGGAACGTGTGGGTTTGGCTGATGAGGGTACACTGGAAAGAAAGTGTCACCGGGTGTTGAACCTTTGTTTTCATCATTTGCTTGCTTGCTTGGAATTATTTTTTCCACGTTAAGAAACAGTAGACCCAGGGCTTTTAGGACTCTCAGCGTCCTGGTTCTGGAGAGGAGGCTCGTTTCTCTCCTTCTCCCCCCTCTTTTCTCACAAAGAGATTCCCCACCCGCACCCACCTTGACTCCTTTTTACAGAAGGGTTTAGGAGGGAGGCAGCTAACATGGAGATGGAATGTGCTGCGTATACGTTTGACTAGGATGAGTTAGAATTTTCGGATTTCTGTCTCCCGTCTCCCTTTATTTCTTCCCTTGAAATGCTTTCTTGGGTCTATCTTCTGTTGGGTTTGAATAACCTCCCTTATCTGCTTGCTAGAACTCCCCATCTTGCTGTTCACAGCAGGAGCAGAGCTTGCCCTGATGTGGGACCCCAGGACGGTTGCCAGTGCAAGGGAAACCAAAAATATCTGGAAAAGATGTGGGGTTGCTCCCTGCTCATTCCCCTAACATCTCTTCCTCGTCGGTGTAGTGACCGCAGCAGCAGTAAACATTGAGGAGATCTACACCTGTGTGTTAATTCTATTTGAGGGGTGATCTTTAACCAAGTCATGGTTAAATAATTAACTTTTTTAACTTTTACATTTACATACAGTCAAATGTAGTCTGTGGTGTATAGTTTCATGGGTTTTGACGAGCGTATGGCACTGCATATCCACCACCACTATCCACAGGGAATGGTTCCATCAGCCCTGGAACTTTCCTCCTGCTGTACATCGGTAGTCAGATTCTTCCTACCCCGACCCTTGGCAACCACTGATTGGTTCTCTCCCTGTATTTGGTCTTCTCCAGAATGCCATACAAATGGCTTCTTTCACTTAGCAAAGTACGTTTGCGATTCATCCATGTTGTCGTGTGTGTCCAAAACTGGCCGCTTTTCTGTTGCCAAGCTCTAGACCACTCTATGGACATACCACAGCTTGTTTATTCATTCCCCAGGACGTTGGGGTTGTTTTTGCTTGTGGGTGCTTATGAGTAAAGCTGCTGTAAACATTTGCATACAGGCTTTTGTCTGAACCTAAGTTTTTATGTCTCTTCCCTAAATCCTTTGGGGGGGTGTGGCATGGCCTGGTCATATGGTCAGTACCGAAGAATTAGAAGTCTGAATGAAAGCACATTCAGCTCTTCTTCGCAGCTCATGAGAGAGATCTGGCCTTGTCAGCTGCAGTTAAGACTTCCCAAGTAAGAGATTGCAGGGAGCATTATCTGAAGACACACGAGAGATGATTATGATAATAGACCACTCACTAACGGGATGACATGCTTTATAACCCAGAACTAATCGGAATTAGCCAGAAGTGGAAACAAAAAACTGCCAGTGGTAAAATATCCTTTATTTCCTACAGCAATTATTTTTAATCTCTTCAGAAACATTTGGCAGTTTAATTTTTACATTTGTCTTCAGGTTCAATACCATGCCAAACAATAACAGAGTCACAGTGTTGGAGAGCGGTACCGAAGATCTTTGTTGAAATCTGAGTTGCGTAAACAACGTATTATTAATTATAATTTGTCTTGAGTTTTTGACTGCCAAAATATGGGTGTTGTTTTAATATCTGAAGTCACTGTTCAGGTTTGATGCCTTTTAAGGAAATGAAAATATTTAAGCAAAATCTAGGCAATGAAATAGGGAGATTTGGGGAGCCTTTTTTTTTTTTTAAACTTAAAAATTCTTAGAGGATAAAATAATGTTCAGGAATGGGAAGAGCAAACAGACCAGGATTATGGTGCTGTAGGTAGAGGAGAGCCCGAGAAGTGGGAAGTGATCTTAATTTGGGGATTATTTCATCGGTTTTACAGGTACTGCATGTTTCCTAAGCACCAGACATTGTGCTAGGCACTGGGAGTAGCAAGGACAAAGGAATCCAGAGAGAAAATTCTAGAGGGAAGTCGCCTACAGGTGCTATGATAGGAATGTGAATGGGCTCCCTACTGCCCAGTGTCCAGAGGGAGGAGCCCTTGAGGAGGTGGCTTGCGTGCCCAGCAGTGAAAGACGGCGTAAGAGTAGGGACAGCAGGCAGAGACTGGGGGAAGAGCAGAGTCCGATGGGGCAGTTTATGGAAAGGCCCCGAGCGAGCCTGGTGTTGTGAGCGTGGGCGGGAGAGCAGGGTGGGTGTGGGAGAGGAGGAGATGACATCAGGAGGCAGTCAAGGGCCAGACTTCTCTGAAGGTCATCCTATACAGTGCACTCGAGTGAGGACTTCCTTGTGTAGGTGGTATGAGCAGAAAGCCTTACTCGAAATGACAGAGGTCTCGGGGCAGTGTCTGAGGAGGGAATGGAGACTCTCCAGGCTGGAGGCAGGGAGGTCACATGAGGGGACCACCGTAGCAAATCCAGGAGAGAAGAGGGCCTGATCCCAGGCGTTGCAGTGGGATGGAGTGGTAGGTGGGGCAGGTGTGTGTACCCAGTGAGAAGGGGGGTGGTGGAGAGGGAGGAGCAGAGGATGGCGCCCAGTTTGCTCCTTGAGGTTACTTGCTGCTGGATGTTCTTGTCTGTGAGATGCTGTGTTCAGAAGGCAGAATAGGTTTGGAGGGTGGATGTGAGGGGGCTTCATGCAGTGAGTTCAAGTTTGGGTTGAGTTGTCCATGGAGGTGTCCTTTGTTGCCTGGATCGGTTTGGGCTGGAGGTCTAGACTGGGAGGAATGGGCGTAGAACAGTAAAGGCACTGATAAGGATCAGGTTAGAGGTGGCGTGGTGACGGCCTACGTAAGAACGCCTAATGGAGAAGCTTGGGACATAGGTGAGGTTCCCTTGTAATTAGCCGCTTTCTCCTGACTTCACTTACCGTGGAGAGAGGAGAGTCTGTACGTCAGAGGCGGTGAGAGAAATAGGTCGAAAAGAGTACAGTTTTACTGGGCACTACAGGGTGACGATGCAAATCAGCAGGAAGAAGGAACAGAGATGTTTTTGTTTTTATTTATTCTTTGAAAAGGATGAACTCGAAATAAAATGAAAGTATAGTGCTGAGAAGAATCTTTTGTCTCAATAATAAATAAACACAGTTTAAAGAATTCTTTGAATCACCTTCTGCAGACAGGAAGTTCTGAATTTTTCCTCTTTTAGGATGAGAGGGGGAGAGCAAGTTCTACTTGATCTAAATCTGGAGACTGAAATAAGTAATATTTAGACAAACTCAGAGTGGCCTTTTTGGCTGTCCCAAGTATTCCCTCCTAAGTGGCCTGTAGTCGACAGTCGTTAGGGACGGAGAATGCAGGTTTTGTATTGTTTTCAGTTAGATATTATTACAACCTGAGGTAATTAGAGATTCCAGCCATCTTGCAGGATTTAGAGAGGCCTAAAGATAAAATCAAGGTGTAGTTCTTGAATGTTTTCTCAACTCAGCCTTTTCTCTTTGGGACACAAACTCTGGCTTTCCAAAGTTTGACTCATTGGTCTCATTATGGTATTGATTTTGATTATTTTCTTCTGTGAGGAACAAATTCTTTCTAGGGATCTGAATCGTAATTAGATTGTTGAAAAACTTACTAAGTCAGAAAATTGAAAGGCCTGTGTTTTTTTGTTTTTGTTTTTAAAGATTCCCTAGCTGGAAATACTTCAAAGATTTACACTTCTCTCCTCCTCTTCTGCAGTGAGGCCATAGTGGGGAGGGGGAGGGGTCGGGGTCGGTAGGTGGGCCTAGAACCCAGCACTCTGGGCTCCCAGTCTGAGGCAGCTTGCGTCATCACGACTGTCTCTCTGCCCTCCAGTGTTCGGCATATGCTAGGTGGTGTACGCGCCAGCCCATGTACAGCCCTTACGTCATGCGAACCACACAGGTACTCACTGGTAAGCTGGTCTTTAACTGTTTTGCTGATTTAACACAGCAAGAGTGGGAGAGGTAGTTTGAGGTCTCTAGTTTGAGACGTGATCATGCCTAGTGTTCTAGTTAAGTCTGGGGGCTCAGGGCACGAAGATTTGCAGTGGCCTTTGCCTGGCTCTCGGTGACGTACATCTGTTTGTCTTGCTCTCGGTGACCCAAAGCTGCATTCTGCCACTGTGGGACCTTGAGCAAGCTCCTTAAATTCTAGGCCATGGTTTTCTTGAGGGTTGTTACGAAGATTAAGTGCATATAAAGTGCTTAGCAGAGTGCCTGCTACGGGGTAAGTCCTGCCTCAAATCTTGGCTGTTCTGGGTTCCTCAGCTTCCCTGGTTTATAAAGGGGAAGGGCCTGTGCGCTGACCTTCTTTTCTCATTGTAGAGGGCGTTGTTTCTCCTCTCCTGCCTTTTAGCTCATTTTTAAGTAGTTTTGCTTTGGTTTGTTTTGGCCCGTGAAAATCCACAGTGAGTGTCTCCTGCCTTGTCTGTAATGTCTTCAGTGACAGCTGCCCTGGGTCTGGTTTTAAGTGGCGGAAAGGTGGGCAGGAGAGTAGCGTCCTTGTCCCCACTTGGCTGGACGTTCATTTGTAGCTGGAAAATGTTGGATGGATTTTGTCATTATTACCTCGTACTTCGACTGTCCTTGCTTCCAGAAAAATCCAGCCCAATCAGTGATGATTGTAGTCTAGTTGATGTAATTTACATTAACCAGAGTTAAAAGAAACAAAACCTGATTGTGAAAAGGTGGCAGGTAAGCCACAGCCTCTGCTCCGTCCCTTTTCCCATGGCGCTCTGCTTCCCACGTTTGCTTCGCAGCGACCAAATATTCCTTATCTTGCACACTGGGATTTGGTGGTGATAGAAGATTGAGTGGAGGAGGAATCTGCGGGTGATATTTTGATGTCTCAAACTTCTCTGTCCGCATAGTGGGCGATAGCCCCGTATGGCTGCGGAGTGCTTGAGTGTGGCTCGTCCGGGCTGGGATGAGCTGTAGGTATAGAATGTACACCAGGTTTCGAAGACTTACACAAAAGAAAAAAGGACGTAAAAAAGTTTTCAGATTGACTACATGTTGAAGCAAGGCTGTTTTGGTTTAATACAATTTATTACTAAATTAAAATTATTAACTTAACATTTATTTACCCCCCTTTTTTTTAAATGTGACTGCTAGAAAATTTAAAACTATATATGTGGCTTTCATTCTTTTTCTATGGGACAGGGCTGGTCTGGAATGTTGGATGGACATCTAAAGAAATGGAGCAGTGAAATCTCTCTGGTGCCCCAAAGTGTTGATGTTCATTGATGTTGAGTTCCCCTTTTGGTTGGAAAAGATAGTGTAAGGACGATGAGATGTCTCCTGGTTAGAGAAACTCGTGCTCCCCTGGTTTGCACCCCTTTTCTCTCCCACGTATTCCTGGTTCATCTCTCTGCATTCCTGGATCTAGGCACCCATGCCAGCCTGGTGTCTGCTTCCGAATGGACAGGGAGCCCGTGTTTATCACAGGTTTACCATGTGCTAGATGTTTACACTTAACGTCCCCCGTGCAGTGTAATTACCATCCGTGGTGAGACTCAAGAGAGGTGAAGTGACTGGCCCAAGGTGGTACCACTCGTGAGTGACAGACCTTGGATTTGGGCCAGGGACGAGCTGGCTCTGAAGTCCTACTGCCTTTTGCAAATAACGGGTCTTGGTTGGTGCTCGTGTCTTGTACCTCTTGCTCAGGTCCCATGCCTGGTCCTGGGTGCCCTTGTTCTGTAGATAGCATTTCTCACGTTTTAATCTGCATACAAGTCACCTGGGGATGTGTTAAGATGGTGCAGGTAGTGATGCAGTAGCAAGGGTCTCTGCTGTTTCCCTTGGTTTTGCACCGGCTTCCTCTGCTTCCAGAGTGATCTGATTCTCCAAAGCTTGCCTCACTCTGCGGGGGCTCGCCCTTTGGCTTTGCATGGGATGCCAGCGAGCGCAAATGGGGTCAGAACTGGTTTTTGGTCGTAGGTGCCGAGACTGGCATGAACACTGATTCCTGTGTACACACGATCTGACCTGATCAGTTTATTCCTGTTCCTACGCAACTGCATTACTCCTCCTTTATTATCTTAACCCCTTTGACACCTGTAGTCTGATAGAACAGAAGATGATGTTAATATTGAGATATGTGTCAGGGGTATCTATCTTAAGTCCATGTGATGCAGACTGGCCTTAAATTGACACTGGGGGGTGACTGTGCCATGTTTGGTTCAGAGAGTCAGTATCTGATGAGAGATGAGGACTCAGAGCAGTTGTCCTGCCACTAGTTCTGCCTCCGTGCCTGACAAGGAATCGGGGTGACTTGTGACTTTTCCTTAGAATGGGCGTTACAGTGAGCTGCCTCACACGAGTGTGGAAGCATGGCTCGTCGACGCCACTGCTTCTCCAGCACGTGAGGGAGGCGACCACCCTGGAGTCCTTGCATCAGGAGGTCTTGGGGGAGGTCTTGGTCTTTGGCCAAAAAAGAAACTGCGTTTTGGGAAGGCACTTGGTGTATTGTGTGTTTGAACTCCAAGGGGCTGTGCAAAACTTTATAGTGTATTTTTTTATTTTTTTAATTTAAAAAAGTTTCAAAAACATTTTTAAATTTTTAGAAAATGATTATTTTAGAGAGAGCGTGCACGTGTGTGCGCGCTCACACAAGCAGGGAGAGGGGCTTAGGGAGAGGAAGAGAATCCTCAGGTAGATTCCTTGCTGAGCATGGAGCCCGACATGGGGCTTGATCCCAGGATCCTGAGGTCATCACCTGAGCAGAAATCAAGAGTCTGACACTCAAATGACTCAGCCACCCATTAAAATTAAAAATTTTAATTTTTAAAATTAAAATAATTTATGTATTTAAGTAATCTCTACGCCCAGTGTGGGGCTTGAACTCACAACCCCAAGATCAAGAGTTGCATGCCCTTCTTACCAAGCGCCCCCCAGTGTATGTTTTAAATTCGGGGATTGTGTTGATGAAGCTAATTCTAAAATGATGTCTGTTACATGAGCTAGCTTACCATCCCCATCTCCCTATAAGAAAACTCCGTTTCACAGAAATCCTAGTTGAATTTTAGATCTTATTGGAAATTTGGACTCAAGAGTTCTATGATATATGAATCTGGCACACTGCATAGGATTTTTAATTGTTGGCTAAATCTGTCACCTCCGTGCTTGGCGCAGAATACTGTGCCTGGTGTGGGGGGGTGTCTGGCTGGCCCGTGACTAGCTGCTGAGCAGTCACAGGTTGCTGGAAGGGCAGTGGGATGGAGTTGGGGGGATAGCAACAAGGCTGGGTGTTCAGGGTGGGCAAAGCCATGGGGCCAGCCCTGGAAAAGGGGTTGGAACTGTGGAAGTTCATCTGAGTTGGGGGCGAGTTCAGAATTCGGTGGGGTAGTAAGTCCAAAGCCTTTCTGGAGCATGCCAAGTGTCCAGATACGTTAGGAGTCAGAGACAAGATAGACAGACACCCAGAGGTTGTCAGAAGGCAAAGCAAAGATGGATGGATGGTCACAAGTCTACTGGACAGGCAGGAACGAGTCGGTCTGTGAAAGTAGCAGTTGGATCATGGGGACTGTGTGTGCACAGAGGCAGGGCCCACGGAATGACTGTGGGGCGTGTGAACAGGTGAACGGGTGAGGGCAGGATGCGTTACCGTTGCCAGTGGTCGCTGGATAACTGAATCAGAACCAGTTGTACACGGCAGCCTTCATGGGACGTGGCAGGTGAGGACACTTGTTGCTCAGGTGGCCGAGGTTGGGAGAATGGATTAGGAGAAGCAGTAGCTCCTTATAACCAAGATTCACGTGGGAAGGCGTTAGAACACTAGATTGGAGTTTACCTGAGTTCACAGGACACGTGATCAAGACTTAGCTTTTCAAACTCACACCAAAGGAAAAGGAGCTGTTGATGAGGCTGTGGCTGCTGCCCGGGGGAGCTCCCATGTCATCTTGTACTGAGCTTACTCCGCGTTCTTTTCAGGGCCCCGTGGCCTCTGCTGTCTTCTTGTGCCTCTTCCCTGGTAGAGCTGTGTCCTCTTTCTGGTGCACTTGGCAAATGTGGCTGTCCCACAGCCCCTGTGTTCCCACATGCTCGTCTAAAGAACTAGTAACATCACCTGTATTGCTCAGTCCCACTTCTGGTTCTCCAGACCGTGAGCTAATCGGTCCTGGTCTGCTCAGCTGTGGCTTGGACGGCAGGGTTACTGCTAACCTTACATGGGTGGTAGTTTGCACTGGGCTAGTGAAACACCCCTGAGGGATCTACTACCCGACAAGGGGGTGGTCTTACCCTGTTTTATGCCTGAGAAACTTGAGCTTCTGAGAGGTTAACAGATACGTAGAGGCTGAGTTGTTGGGAATTGGCATTCGTGCCTGGATCTTTCTGACCCCAGTTCTACACCCTTTACCATGCTTCAGTATAGTAGCTAAGGTGTGGGATCTCTTCTGAGTATACAGCTGGATCCTTTTGTCGATTTTCTGTTTACTCAAAATCACAAAAACGGTATGTTTAGCTTAGCATTTGCTCCATAAATGCGTAGCAAAGGCCAGTTGAGTTATGCACCAGAATGAGACACTGGAGGTAGGAAATTTGGCTGCGTGGCTAGAGGAATTGTTCAGGCCTAATGTTTAGGGTCTCATGGGTACATAGGTGTATATTTGAGGCCTCTCCTAGGTAGAGGGGGGTGTGTGTGTGTATGTGCGCATGTGTGCTTATGCTTGGGGCCCCTCCTAGGTACACACATGTTTGGCAAAAGGCAAGTCTGGTTTATCTGGCCAGTGTTAATTTTGGGAAAGATGAAACACATAGTTTTGCACTTGACTAGTAATAATTGGGCTTTCATGGTTTGGATTTGAGATGAGTCATAGAATTGTAAAACATCCCTGTTCCCTGTCTGGAGCGTTGGGATATTGTCGACCTCCCCTGGAATTTCACATGTGGCTCTAACCTCTTTGGTTACACAGTGCTCCTGTTTCAGGTCATTGAGGGTAGGAAGCATTTGTTCTGCGTTTGTTGTGCTTCTTAGAAGACCTTGCGGGGCGGCCTGTCTGCAAGAGGCACTTCAGGATGCCCGTTAGATCCCGGGTAGTGGTTGGGGATTCTAGTGGCATCGATCTTGTTATCCCCTGTCTGAGAGCACAGGAGTTGTGGCTTCATTTCTTGTAGGGCTTTCTCTGTGCTAGAATCCTCTTGCTGACCTTGTTTTGATGTTACAGTGACTCAGAGTAATTAGTATGTAACTATATTCTAGGTATTCCGGGTAGAAGTAAGTACCTCCCTAGATTATTGGTTTTTTTTTAAGATTTTATTTATTTATTTTAGAGGGAGAGAGCAGGGGGACGAGCTGAGGGAGGGGAACAAGCAGACTCCGTGCTGAGCACGGAGCCCGACACGGGGCTCCATCCCACAACCCCGAGATCATGACTGGAGCTGAAAACGAGAGGCAGACGTTCAGTCGCCGAAGGCAGCCAGGCGGCCCTGGATTGTTTTATTTAACCTTCACAATCACTCTGCAAAGTGGATCTTATTTTTTTCCATTTTACACATGAGAAAACAGAAGCTGAAGAGGTTAAGTAACTTGCCCAGAATCTTGGTAACTTGTAAGGGGAAGAGCTAGGACTCACTCCAATTTGTCTTACTCCAAAGCCCATGCTTTTAACCACGACAGCAAACTGTGGTTTATAGGTGTCATTTCTGCAGACAGTCGATGGCAGGCTCGAATATCTTTGAGGTTCAGAGCTGCTGCTTCTGGGTCAGCCAGTATTTCTCCTGTTGTCAAGATCCGCGAGGTGTTGCTGGCTGGCTCCGTGACCCTGTTGTGGCTCTGGTCGCTGAAAGTAGGTAAACCTTGAGAGACACCTTGCTCCCTTTCCTGATTTCTCCTCCTTGACCACACATGTGTGCCTGCTTGTGCGCCGGTGCATTTTACAGCACAAATAGCCTCCTTTGGCCGTAACCGTAGAGCCAGTCAAACCATGTTTTTATCATCACTTCGTGGCGTTGAAGTTTAAGGCAGAGCCCGTTCAGAATTACCTTATTATTCTTCCTCTGGATTTGGAGATTTGTTCGCTTGCTCTTTCTGGAGTTGTCTTGGGGTCGATGCGGAGGTGCCTGTGGAGGGGAGCTGCCGGGAGAAACATGGGGTTCAACATTGTTCGGGAAAATGGGCCAGAAGCATCTCCCGACGCTCCACTCCAGAATGCGCTCCTATTTGCTAATACCATCTCCTAGGGAGAGCAGCTGCTTACAGTGTGTTTCAAGTGGGTCCCAAAGATGTCTCACCCAAAACCGGCTGGCCTCCAGTACTCTTGGGGGGTGCTCCCAGCCTGGGTCCCCAGAATGAAGATTCTCCCTGGAATACTTCAGAACTTTGGGAGTTCACAGCAGCAGTTCAGGGGGAAAAAAGTGTGTGTGCATGTGTCTGTGTGCACAGATGCATGCATCTAACCCAGCATTTCCCGCATTCCTGGGCTGTGGTGGAATCCCTTTTTGGTGGAACATTCCTGGGTGAACATCCTTCAAGCTGTTGGCTGTTGGTGATGTGAACTTCGTGAAAAATGGGAGGGCCTTGAGAGGAGTAGGGCGAGGGCGTCCTCGATCTCTTCCTTTTCGTATAATCTAGTGATTGGTGAAATGATGTGTGTTTTTCTGCTTTCCGTCCACTCCAGCAAGAGAATTTGTGAGTGAATTTATTTGTAAGGTCGACAGCCAGTAGGCCTGCTGTGAGTGATAACTTGGAGGGGGGGACTCTTAGTTGTATTGACAGATGAAAGTAGGACCTTTCCTAATTCCAAACACGTTTGAAATGAAGCTGGTGTCTGGTGAGAGTCGTGGGATACTCCGGCGATGGCATCACTGTGGAATGTGAGAGCCGTTGTGATCGGGATGCAGGGGGCCCCTTGTGCACAAGGGCTAGCCAGGCCCTGACCTGCCACCGTCTCCACCTGGATGACTAGGGGGTGGGAGGAAGGCAGGTTTATGGTGATTTTAAGAGGATTAGGTCTTGGTGAGAGGAGGGCAGGTTGATGAGGGGAAAATCTCTTGTTTACTCAGAGCAAGGTTTTTCAGCCTTAGCCTACCGACATTTGGGGCTGCACAGTGCTGTGTTGGGGGGCTGCCCTGGGCATTATAGGATGTTTGCCAGCATCCCTGAACACCGATACCCACCCCTCCCCCAACTTGTGACAGCAAAAAATGTCTCTGGACCTTGCTAGATACCAGTGTTGGTGGTGGTGGAAGAGAAGGGGCAAAATCGCCCCACTTGAGAACCGTGGACTTAGAGCCTTGTAGCAAGAACAATACTTCAAAACTTTGGGTACTAAGAATTCCCAACAAAGACCTCCAAGGGAAGCCAGCCAGCAAGGAAGCATCTTGAAACTATACAAATCCCCCAAGAAATGCAAGATACCTTGAGCTGCTGGGTTTCTCTTCCGTATTGTCTAATGCTAGAAGTCTCAAATGTTTGCAAATATTTTTAATTTAGTATTCAAGATGAAAGAAAATTGCTGGTGAAAAGAGTAAGAAACCACAGAAATTGGGTCTGCTGGTCTGACTGCAGCATTTCAGGGACAAAGGCTTCCACGCAGGATTTAGGGTTTATGTGCAAAAACCGAGGCGGCTTATTCAGGTGACAAAGGAAAATTACTTTGAAGTTCTCCATTGTATACTCAAAATATCACTTCTCATTTAGAAAATCTATCCTTTGCTTCAAGCTGGAATTGTAGAGATGCTACCAAAAAATGTGGTATTTATAAAATGCCAAAGGAATGCTAAAGCTTTTATGGATTCTACTCTTGAACGAGGAATCCTTTGTTTTAGCACTTAAATGGGCAAGTGATTTCTTAAGTTTGATATGCTGGAATTCACCAAACATGTTTCATTCAAAAATAAAAACTAATAGTGGAGAGATTTAGATTTTTTTTTTTTCTTTCTCATGAAACCATTTGAATAACTCACTTTAAGCAGAGGCCGTAATGAACTTTCCTGAAGTTCATTGATGGTGACAGGGTTAGCCCAGACCCTTTCAGTATTTCTATAAACTCATTGATGAATTAGCAAATCACCAGCACCAGGTTCTTTTAGTTAAAAGAATGTAAATCCAGTGGGAAATAGGGCTAGAGCAAAAGTGCCTTTGACAGAATTTACAGGATTGATGACTGACTATGCCTAAGTTCACAGGAGATACTTTCATCTGCTTCCCTGTAGCTATGAGATTTTGAAGATGCACACCTACACCTGGCGGATGAACTTCGAGAAATATTTCCCCCCCGCCTTCCCATCCGCTGCTCTTTTCTGGATTCCAGTGACAGAATGGTGTGCGTCCTAGCCCTTTCGATGAATTTTACATATCTCTTCATTTTACATATCTATATGTAGAAACATATAAAATACAATATGCTTGCTTTTTTTTTAAATTTTAGTGTAATTTAGATACTGTTTTGTGACCTGATTCTTTTTTCGCTAGATGGTGTACCTTGCTCGTTCCACTTCAGTGCCTGTAACACATCTACCTTACCTTTTCTTAAAAAAGATTTATTTACTATGGAGAGAGTGGGGGAAGGGGCCGAGGGAGAGAATCTCCAAGCAGACTCCCCACTGAGCAGGGAGCCCAATTTGCGGGGGGTGGGAGTGGGGGTGAATTTGGGCTCGATCCCAGGACCCATGAGATCATGACCTGAGCTGAAACCAAGAGTCAGGCTTAACCGCCGGCACCACCTCGTCTACCTTACTTTAATGACTGCGTAATGCTCCATAAAAAAAGGATGTAATTTAAATAATGTGAATGTATTTCACACTATTGAACTATATACTTCAAAATGGTTAAGGTGGTAAATTCCACGTTATGTGTATTTTACCACAAGTTTTTTGAAGAGGACGTAGCACAGTTGATTTAATCATCTCCCTTCTGGTGGACATTTACCTTTTTTCCAGGGTTCTGCTGCACCAGACGCTTTTTATACCAACACCTCTCACTTTGGAAGATTTAATTTTTTTGGTTTAAAACGTTGCCTTCGTGCCCTAAGGTCAATGACACGTCATCCAGATACAGGGAATAGGATCCTTGCCTTTTTCTCTTTGTGAGGGGGGGAGAACCTAAGGAAAAGAGCCTCCCTCCCCCTTTCTGGACTTTAAGGATTTATTGGTTGTGGGTGTGCTGCTGGAGAGTGAGAATCCCGTGGTGATCTCCTTAGCTGAAGCTTCTCTTTAATTATTCGCAAGCTCAGTGGGTGTCTGTCTGGGCAAGCCCTTGCCCTGAGCGCCATTTTATTGCACCAGGTATCTGCAGAGAGGTCGGGCCAGGTGGATTACCTGGTTTCCAGAGGAATTCCTGGAGGTGAAATGAAGGACAGCCCTAGGGAGGCCGTGTCCGGCCAGATCTCTGAGTTCTGATAGCCCGGGTTCAGGTCGCCCGCTGTGGTTTGGTATTCAGTAAACTCTTCCTCCTGCTTGGAGCTTTTCTAGCGGAGCCCTCGCTTTGAAATGCTAACCCCAGGGCAGCCCTGCCCTTTAAATTGACATTCTGCTTTCTAAAGAAAAACCCGAGACAGGTATTTTTGGAAGCTTTGTATATTCAGTAAGTAGATATTGCACTGCTCAAGAACCTTAGCGCTCCGGGCAAGTCAGCACAATTCTATTTTTGACTCTGGAGCAAGAAAAAGGAAACAGTGGTCATGTGGAGGGACTGGAGGGGCTTAATTTGGGTCTGTTTGATACAGCCTTCGTTCCGGGGTGCTGCATCCCTGCGTCATGGTCATGTGCCTTTTGGGTCGCTGAGATGGTCTGGTGGCAGAAGAGGGAGATAGAAAAGGGGTCTGAGCAGCTGTAGCCGTGAGGGACCCGTCTCCTCCCACCTGGGCCCCCACAAAAGCCACAAAGCAGAGCGGAAGCCCCAGGCTTGAGTGCGCAGGGAGCGTCTGTGTCATGCGGGACCAGCCAGTATCGCTCCTCGCGGTGAACGCGTCCTCTTCCAAATCCTGGACCCTGTCTGAAGGCCCGGGACCACCCTGAGCTGGGGGCGCGCTGTGGTCAGTCCCATTTCCTGAGGAAGTGACTGAGGGAGCTGGCTTTTGAAGGCTGCTCCACCCTGGAGCCCCAGGAGCCCAGAGCAGTGGAAATCACATGCACATTGATTTTTCCTTTGGGCAGGGGCTTTGACATGAAAGGAGCCCTCCGCAGACGTTTTTGTTAGGTTAGTGCTTTGCTTTCAGAAATCATTTTACTGCTGGGCTATTGTAGTTGTCTTCCTGTGGATGTCCTATACTCTGGGAAATCAGAACACTGAAGGAGCAGAACTTTCTGTGTCTTCCGTAAGGGTTTTCTGGGGTTATGTTCTGGTCTCAGTTAAGAAACGCAGTGTATTTTAAAGGAGTTTAATCGCTTAAATAATAAAACACAATCTTTATGGGATCTTTAATTTTACACAGGCAGACCCAGGATGGAATTCTTAGCTAGTTTTTTTTTTTAATACTTAAAAAAAAGAATTTATTTATTTGAGAGAGAGCATGTGTGCGTGAGCGGGGGGGCAGAGGGAAAGGATCCCAAACAGACGTGGGGCTCAATCTCACCCTGAGATCACGACCTGAGCCAAAACCGAGTCAGATGCTTAACCGACTGAGCCACCCAGGCGCTCCTTAGAGAGTTCTTTAGTGGAGGAAATGTGGGAAACTGGGCATTTTGAAATTTGTATGTGATTTTAGCAAACTACCAAAGAAAATTAAATATTAAATCCATTAACTGCACGCGAAAGGGCCATTTCGAATGTACCCTGTCAGGGCTTGATATCCTGTATTTTCTAATTCTGTAAATAGGAAATCAGGTATTTTCATTTCGAGTTTTTTTTTTTTTTTTTTAAGGTGAGAATGTATATGATTCAGTCTTTTCCTCTCCTGCCCCTGACCCCTTCAACATACTGTGGACCATATTTTCTCTTTTCTTGATTTACCTTCCTTTTCCTTCTTCCCAAGCATTTAGATAACACACACGAGTTAAAAGCTCTGAAGTTAGCTAGGTAGAGGTCAACAAGCCCCGAGGTTCCCTGTTTCCAGGTAACTGGTGCAAATAAAGGAAGGGGTGCTTGTTCAGCTTTACCTGAAATCCAAGGTTGTCTTTCTTGAGCTGTGTAATGTATATCCATATGTTATGTCTTTTACTTTTTTCTCATATTTAGTGCCTCTTCGTATATATTTTACATTTTCTATAAAATACAGTTATTAAGAACAGCATTCACATTAACTTGAACGTTCTATTTAAAAGGACGTTTTTTTCCAGAAGTGGAGCAGGTGCTTAAGAAATATAAACTCCTAAATAAAATTAAGTACCCTTGTCAGTACTTAACTGTTATAACCTGGGCTTATCCAAACATTTGCTTTCTTTCTATCCAGAGGGCAGTTACTGTGCCCAGGGCCCCATTTCTTCCGTGGAAGGGTGGTTATTACCTCTTTAATGACTTCTAGGTATTTCTTTTTTTCTTTTTTTTTTTTTTTGACTTTTAATGGTACCTGGTATCTGCTTGCTAAAATCCCCATCAGTCTCAGTTGCCCTGGTAAAAGAGTTCTTTTCTTTCTCCCTCCTCAAAGAAATGTAAAATGTAACAAAAAGTATAGTATGAATTGCATATCAAGTGCAACCTGTAATATCACCAGTCACTATTTTAACTGTGAATGTCTCTCTGTAGGCACACTCTATTCCCTTCCCCTCCTGTCTTTTTTTTTTTTTTTTAAGATTTTTTTTATTTATTTGACAGAGATAGAGACAGCCAGCGAGAGAGGGAACACAAGCAGGGGGAGTGGGAGAGGAAGAAGCAGGCTCATAGCAGAGGAGCCTGATGTGGGGCTCGATCCCACAACGCCGGGATCACGCCCTGAGCCGAAGGCAGACGCTTAACCACTGTGCCACCCAGGCGCCCCCCCTCCTCTCTGTCTTACGATTTCCTCCCTCCCCTCTCTCCTCTCCCTCTCCCCCTCCCTCCTCCCCTCCCTTTTCCCTGTCTCTCTTCCACCCTCTTCTTCCTCTTCCCTTGGACTTTGTAGGCAAATGGCTCCTTCCTTCCATTTTAGAGGGACCTGAGACCCTTGTAGTTATGCATATTTAAAAATCACCAGATAAATGAATTGTGCTTTATAAATAGGGTTAAAAAGTTTTTTTATGGGGTGCCTGGGTGGCTCAGTTAGTTAAACGTCTGCCTTTAGCTCAGGTCATGGTCTCAGGGTCCTGGGATTGAGCCCCAAGTAGGGCCCCTGGCTCAGCGGGGAGCCTGCTTCTCCCTCTCCCCCTCTGCTCTCCCTGTCTGTCTCTCACTCTCTCAAACAAATAAATAAAATCTTAAAAAAAAAAAAGTTTTCTTATACTTGGGTTTTTGTGCTTTTGCATATGTATGAAGCTTCTTAAAATAAGAGTTTGACTTAAAATAAGTTTGACTCAAGTCAAAATAAGTTTGACTCCAAGTCAACCTTAGAAAGTTGACTAGTGATTTCAGTACATCTTTCTGACTAGCTTTTTATTTCTTTATTGTTAACCCATATGATTTTCTTTCTCATCCTAGCCTGATATGCTGTTAAGTGCCAGCCTCAACCAGTTGGCCCTTTCCCTGGAAGCTTGGTGAGCCTCTGGATTCATCCTTTCCTTGAGCTGGGGGAAGTGGCTTATTGTTTATATAAGACTTTCTTCAAGCTAAGATCCCTTGGGAGAGTGGAAGTGAAAGCATACTGAGATATCAGACATGGATAAATACAGATAAATATATTACACATTTAGGGATAGATGCTTATCCACAGAGAAGCCTAGTTTACTGTGAAATCAAGAATATGTGGTCTCTCGATGGATGGAATGACAGAAGCTAAACATAAGGGTTATGATTTAAGAGCACGAGTAAATGATTTTAATGTCTGTTTCCCTCATCTTGCATTTTACCACATGAGTTAAAAATACGTCTTCAGAATTTTAAAGCAAATGGGTGAAACTCAACACTGTATATCTTAAAGGTTATTTTTTGAAGTGTTCTTATTTTTGCAAGAATTCTCCAAGAAAGGTCTCTCTCGTGGTTCCTTGCCTTGGCAAAATCTCTTCGGAAAATATCAAAATCTAAATTTAAAAGGGTATTCTTGAGCAAATGTATGCACTGAATTCACATGAACATATGTCTGGCATGATGGAAACATGCATAGACATGGAGAGATACTGTTGAATGTGACAAGGCCTATTATGTTAAAAATATACATGTGTGTTTATATTTATGTTTCTGTATGCATTTAGAAGTCTGTAGCCCAAATGTTATCAGAGCTTACCTCTGACTAGTGGGCCTCCTGGAGACTTTTGCTTGTATCTTTGGGTTTTAGAGGACTGGTGAAGAGCGTATACTACTCTTATAATAAAAATGGTTTCAAAACCCAGGGATGCTAAGAAAGGCATTTTGAATAAATGGCAGCCTGTTGGCTAAATCTTTTTTTTCAAAGATGCCACCTGACCATTCAGCTTAAGAGTGCTTCTAATGGAGTGGCAATGTTTACATAGAGATTTTTGAATCTAGAGGTTATATTGGCTAGAAGGTACCGGGAGCCAGAAGTGAAAGAGTGGGGGGGGGGGGGCGGGGAATGCCATGACTGTAACAGATCTCCCATGAAAGAACTCAGGGTTCTGCACCTGGTGGATGAATTGATGGGGTTCTTGACCTTTTGTTTCTGTCGCCTTCAGTAAACAGAAGAGAGGGAGAGAGAGGGTTGGGGGAAAGGGAGAGAGAGAATCTCAAGCAGACTCCATGTGTAGTGTGGAGTCTGATGTGGGGCTCGATCTCACGACCCTGAGATCATGACCTGAGCCGAAACCAAGAGTCAGACGCTCCCCCGACTGAGCCAGCCCGGTGCCCCAGTAGACACAAAGTCTTAAGGAATGCTTGTCTGTAAAGAGAGCAGTTTGGTTCATCCAGGTTATCAGATCAGCACTTTGTGATTTGTACTTCAAAGAAAAAATAAAAGAGTAATTGGTAGTTTCTGTGAGTTACTTTAGACCTCAGTGAATCTCTTCCTGTCATGGAGTATATTAACCCTCAACTCTTAGAAATGAGCTAATCGGGAACTGTATACGTTTTTGGACCTAAGTGCTTATTACTCGATCTATTAGAATTGTCTGAAGACCTGGCTCACCTGTGAAATGGTTGGCCTTAATATTTTCTTTCTAAAGGGTTTGGCTTATGTTTCTTGTGTATGTAAGCCAGAGAGAGCAGTGATGGCGTGGAATCATGGTGGACTCGTTTTTACTTATCCGTCGGTCAGAATGGATGGTTCCAGAATATCCTGAATCTTCAGAAAAGCCCCCAACATGTTCACTGGTTTTATTGTGGCTTTTTCCTTGTCCTGTGTTGACTGTCTTTGGTAGCAAGGTGGGAGAACCACTTCCTCTGATTCTAGGCTCAAGAGAAGGAAGAGAGCGCCATGGCCCCTCTGTGTCTTGCCAGCCCCTTGGTGGCAGATTGCTGTTGTCTCGTTCTTACTGTCCATCACAGGCCTTGTCATTCTCAGCACTTTTGCAAAGAAGCACAAATACGTGATTTTCATCACAGAAGGCCTTTCCTTTGTTTAGGAGGGGTTGAAATAATAAGTGAAAATAATATTCTTACCAATCAAATCCAATAAACCGTGGCTCGTTCTGGGTGTTAATTTGTGAGGCTTTAAGAGTATTGACCTCCTTATCCTTCCCTAAGGAATTAATTAATCATTTGCCTTTTCTGCAGTTCCGATCCTCCTTTTACCCGCTTCATTCCCATTAGACTTGGTCTTCCCCTGCGTTCTGGCACTCCTTGGCATTCTGTGAACTGAGCTCGTTGATCAGTTTTCTCTAGATATTTCGGCAGCTTTATCTAGATTCATACTGTGCCCTACCTGGCATATTTTAGAAGTTAATGTACCTTAAGGCTTTGGGGGTTATTGGAATCATAACAGGTGTGTTGTGGGTCCTGGAGAGAAGTTAATATTCCACAGGAAAGACCAAAAGAAACTGTGCCCAAACTTTCCCCTTCTTCCCTCAAACCCTGTGGCTCGGGGCCAGTGAGCAGAGCCTGTATTTGGGCTTTTCTGTGTAAATTGTCCTGAAAGTTTGACCCAAATTGGCTTGTCCCACTTGGATTGTCTACCAGGGTGCACCGGTCACGCCCAGTATTGGCGGTGCTCTGCAGAGGGGTGGGCGTCTTCTGGATACCTGGCCATCTGTGCTTTGTGTGGTGGTGTCTGCTTGCGGCCTGCAAATGAAGAGACTCATGTCTTTATGGCAATACTTCCCAAAAGACATGGGGCACCTCTGAGTTGCTCTTAGAAGAAAAACAGCGTCTGGAGGTCAAATAGATTTGGTAAATATTTCATACTTCAACCCCTTTTTGTAATTCAAAATGTATATTAATGTATTAAAGATCTTAAAAGAGGGGGCACCTGGGTGGCTCATTCGGTTAGGCAGCTGCCTTCAGTTGCAGTCATGATCCCAAGGGTCCTGGGATTGAGTCCTGCATCAGGCTCCCTGCTCAGGGGGGAGATCTTGAAAGGTGGTGGGGATAAAGATTTAGGGAAGCCTTGTTGTAAGGAAATCAGTTTAAATGTTGTTCAGCCATTCGACTGCAGAATCTTCCTTCCCTCCTAATGTCTATAAACAGAACACACTTTGGGAAACAGTGTGGCGGAGCTGTCTTGGTGTGTCGGAGTTGCCCCTCACTGGCGCACTCGCCCACTGCGGGCACCTCTTCTCAGCCACACCAGTGACGTCGGTCGTATTAGTAACTGAAACGTATTGTGGTTGGGGTTATCTAAACACTGGAATGGATAAATGCCAAAGATTGGGGCTCTGTACCCCTCAGACTGCTGTTTGCTAAAGGTTATAGCACTCTGCTGATGTGTATCCTCCCATTTCCTTAAAGATGGTCACAAAAGGATACTGGATGTTGGAATACATTGCCAAAGTCTCCATTTTCTTTCTTTTTGTCTGTCTGTCTCTTCTTGTCTCCATGCCTTGTGTGGAGCGCAGTGTGGGGCTTGAACTCCCGACCCTGAGCTCAGGACCTGAGCTGAGATCAAGAGTCGGACGCTTAACTGCCTGAACCACGCAGCCGCCCCTCTAAAATCTTCATTTTAAAATCCATCGTTATTTGTCCTCCCCGTTCCTCTCTCTTTTCAGTGCGGATTTTTTTTTAAATTGTGGTAAAGTATGCGTAGCGTAAGTTACTGTTTTAACCATCCGTAAGTATACAGCCCAGTAGCATCAAGTACATCACTGTCTGCAAAACCTTTTCATCACCCCCAGCAAAAACTCTGAACCAGTGCAACGGTAACTGGCCTTCCCACCTTCCCTGCGCGAAACTTCTGTTCTGTGTCTCTGTGAATTCGCCTGTTCCAGGCACCACCTCTCAGTGGAAATACAGCCGTTTTTATCCGGCGTGTCTGCCGGGACCCAACGGAGCCATCCCTGTGTCTGGGATGGAAGCTGATCAGGGCAGGACGGTGCAGCACGTGCCTAGAACACCTTCAGACACATGCGTCAAGGGGGATGCCTTTATATTCCTCTCCCTCTGCAGTTTTGGGTCCCTATGCATCTCTTACTATAAACCACTTTAGATCCTCCCGCAAAGGTATCATATAAGTAAAACAGTGACGTACGATGGAGGTAAACGTTAGAAAGACCAATACATTGGACAGATTGAAGCAGGTTGGGGTTGCTCAGTTAGAGGTGTCTTCGGGAGGCTTTGAACAGGAGGAAGTCAGATGAGGCTCCGGAATAGAGCGAATGGAGGGAAGCCAGCGAGAGAACAAGCTGGGAGACAAGACCCGAGCCCTGTGCGACCTCACATTTTAAAACGGGCAGCCTGGTTAGCTGGAGACATAAAAGGCTACACGACTGCATTCTTCAAAGGGCCGTGGTTTTGTTCTGGGGTCAAGTCTTAGGTTGTAAGCCTTTTTCTTTTTTCTCTCTGTCTCTCCCTCCCCAGGGCTTGAACAGAAACACAAAAAAATTCTCTGGGTTGGAATTTCTCTTTGACATTGGCCCCAGTCTTAAGGGGGTTGTTATTAACATTTTATTATGTGTGCTCTTAGATTTGGTAGATTTGGCGGAACAGCTCAGCTCGTTCCGACTTAAATAATTTTATGAGCTGTGCAGTTTTCTAGAATATACATAATCTAGAAGTAGTTGGATGCCGAAACCTCCTCTACACCTCTTTTTCCTTCCTTTATTTTTAATTCTCACTGAGTAAGGGTCTTCTCAACGCATTGAGGTTGGGGGGAGAGAGACCTAAAAGAGAAAAATACACTTAAAAATTCTTCCTGAATATTCATGAAGCCTTATTTTGCAATAAAAAATGACTATTTCTGGGTTTTCAGTTATATAACATTTTTCCGACAAGTAAGGGAATATGCCATATTTCACTGTAAACAATTTTGAGACCACACTTAATGCAGTAATACCCTAAGGGTTACAATTAGTGAACCGCTTTCTGATTGTGACAGATTTGCATTTGCGTTAGGAAGAGCCACGAGTAGGTTTTTTGTGCTGTTTTGGAGAAACGAGGCTTTGAGGAGCAGAGTGATTTGTTCTGTTTTGTTTCTGTTGAGGGGAGAGATGTGACGTTAAGATCGTTACTTAACGATTTCTAACAGTTTTAATTTTTTGTCAAAGTAATACATGTACATAGATTTGAAAGCATCAAACAGTGTTTTCTAGTCCTTATCCCTGTGGGCAGTTAATTTCACCTCTTTGATTTTCCATTATTGACTCTGGTTTCTAAGTAATAAACCCACACTGCTAACTTCAGACTTCTTCATTTTAGATATTACCTCCCAGCTATCCTGGTGGAAGTCACAAGCGTAGGCCGTGCAGGCAGAAAGTGTGGGTTCTTCTCCGTCCTCAAACATTTACTGTCCACATGTTCTCGATACTTAAACTTTCTCTGCCTGGTATATAAAATAGGAATAATAATAATCGTCATAATAGTCATAATGGCCCCCAGACCCGCCCTTGATGTTGTGGTGCAGAGCCTGGGGCAAGACTACAAAGGAGACCAGCTGGCTAAATATTTAAAAGGTATAATGAAATATTTAAAAGATATATTTAAATATTTAAAAGGTATATACCATATGCCTAAATATTTTAAAGGTTTAAATAAAGCTGTATCTTTGGCCTGGTCCCTGTTCCCACCCAGGGTCTTGAGGCCTATCCCTCAAGACCCAAAGTCTGAGGGCCTCATCATCCTCCCAGCAGCCTTGTGAGCCCAGGGAGCAGGTGGGAGCTGGGCTGGAGCCCCCGAACCCAGCTGCAGAACGCAGCTCAGGCTTCCCATGGAGCCCGGATGGGTGGAGTCTCCATCCAGCATAATTTTCTGGAACTTCTCTCCCACTTAACTTTTGTGACTGAAGGTTCTCAGGCACTTGGAAACCTGTGCCTTCCATGCCCCTGGGAGTCCAGGAGCTCTGGTCCCCCAGGGCAGAGGCTGTGGTCTCCATACACACACCACTCCCCTTCTCTCCCATAATTCCCATTCACTCAGCCAGTGTCCAGAATTAAAGGAAAACCCAAAAACTCCTAAGAGACCAAAGAGAAAAAACAAATCTCTGTGTTTGGTACTTTTGGTAAATGGCTGTCTAAAGCACCAGCCCAGGGCGGGGGGGTCCTATTGTCTGCAGATAAGGTACTGAGGGCCCCACTAGCGGTTGAGGGGACTCAGGAGTAGACCACGCCCAGGGCTCAGGAAGCTCTATCCAGTTCTTTGTCGTACTTCTTCAGTTTTTTGGTGTTACTTTAATTTCGCTGTGCTGTGGACTGTTTTTGTTTGATGTGCTAGGCCCTCAGAGGTAGAGGGTTGCCAGATTTAGCAAATAGAAAATGCAAGATGCCCAGATAAACAATGGAACATACTTCTGCGAAAAGTCGAGTCACTGTTGGTCTGAAATTCAGATTGAGCTGGGCATCCTGTATTTTATCTGGCAACCCTGTGCAGGCCCTTGCGTCCCGAGACTTGGCCCCTTTAGTCTTGGGAGATATTCCTGTATTTTTTCTTTGATAATATCCTCTTTATTTTTTCTTTCTGAAACACTCTTAATAGTCAGATGGTAGACCAACGGGATTGAACTTTTCATGTTCATGCCTTTGCCCTTTTGTTGGCTGGATCTCTTTTCAAGTTCCGCATTCCTTGACTTTATTTTTTTACCCGTTTCATCTTTTATTTCAGTTATTTATTATTTCTAAAAGTTCCTTCTTATTCTTTGGGTGCTTGTTTTCCATAACGCCCTGTTCTGTGTTTTCCGAGGATATTATTTATGTCTGTATCCTTCCACTCTTTGCAGCATTTCTGTCCTCTTTTTGTTTTTTAATTCTTTATTTATTCTGGTCTCTTTCCTGTTGGAGGCTTTCCCTCAGGTCTGGCAGTCTGAGTTAAGGACAAAGGCCATGAAAAGCTGATTGGAAGCTCTACCTTCCTGGTGAGATGGCCCTTGGAAGGGTGGGTTCTCTGAATACTCGAGGAGCTGGACCCTTCATTGCAGGATCCCACCAGCCGGCATCTGGGATTTTCTCACTGCAGCTTTCATTTCTTAGGAGTCTCGTCGGTGCTCCTGCCTGGGGAATAAACTTGGCTTTTGGTGTGAGGGGTGGAGGAAACGAAAGGCCATAGGCCAGGCTTTTTCTGTCTCATACTTCGAGATGGGGGCTCTGAATCCCAAGCCTCCATGGCTCAGATAACCCGGAGCATTTTCCCCCTGCCCGCCCGGGCTGTCCCAGCCTGCAGGGGGCCGGGGAATGGTACAAGGGCTCTTTATCCACTCCCTCTTTGAGCCCCACCCCATTCCTCCTGCCAGACATGGTGTCTCCTTTGCTGAGTCCATGGCCCGAGCTTGTTTGAAGTTCCCACGGACTAACTGTCTCCGTGGTGGCCTCCTGCATGACCTTGGGATATAACTTCTCGACCCTGCTGAGCCAGCTACCACTCCCCTGTCGTTTCTTCCTTTTCCTAAAACTGTGTTGATGTCTTCCGTTGGGTTTGACTCCATTCTCGCTCTCCTTTCCTTGTGGGCATGCGATGTAGGTAATTTGGTAAGGACTTTATTGAGAGACACCGTTCCCCCATGTGCAGCGTACAGGCGGCGGTTTTCATTGTACTCCCAGAGTTGTGTAACCATCTCCGTGGTCACTTGGAGGACTTTTCATCCCCCAGAGAGAAGTTCTGTGCCCGTTAGCTGTTCCTCCTCACTTCTCCCAGCGCCCCCAGCCCTAAGCAGTACGAAATACTTTCTCTGTATTTGCTATTTTTATCTTTTTAAAAATACTTCTAATGTCATTTTTGTAGGATTTCAGGAGGGAAGGGAAAAGAAACTCAGGCATGCAGTCAGCATTCTTTCATGGGAAGCTCTTGCCCTGTACAAAATACCAATATACAAAAACATTCGGCCTGTTTCTCTGCTTCTGCGTTCCAAGGATTGACGGAAGTGTCTTCTGACAGACGTGGGAATTTTCCTCCATATTCTCTCTCTCTCTCTTCTTGCCCTCTTTTGTATTGCCACGTTTAATGTCTTTGCTTGACCTGAACTTGGATCTTTTGGAGCTGGAAATTGCTAAGCCTTCGTGTCCTCTTGGCTTCCAGCCATTTTCAAGTGTCTGAGGAGTGGTTGTCCAGGGGGGTTGACCTGGAGCTGGAAGGTCAGCCTTTGAATCCAGGCCCCCAAGTATCTTCTGGGTGGAGGAAATGGAGGCTGTGTGCTTGTGAAAGTAGACTCCTTTCAGTCACTTAGTGATTTCTTTTTCTTTTTTTTTTTGAAGATTTTCTTTTTTAAGTAATCTCTACACCCAGCATGGGGCTTGAACTCACGACTCCGAGACCAGCAGTCACACGCGCCACCGACTGAGCTAGCCAGGTGCCCCTCAGTCACTTAGTAGTTCTCATTCTCATGCATCATTGTTCAGTCACCCTCTGCTCTTGGGGGAACATTGCTCGTGGGCGGTTGCAGAGCATGGATGGAACCAGGTAGGGAGAGGGGACAAACACACAGACGCAACACCTATTAGAAGTGATAACCAGCACACCTGCAAGAGTGGGGTCACAAGTTAGCATGACCTCCGAGATCATCCCATGTGGACGCTAATCTCTTCTTGGGGTGGCTGCCAGGGAGCCCTTTCCCCGTGTCATGCTTCCATCACAGCTGCCAGACCCTGGTCTTCCCTACCTCCAAAGCCACCTCCCTTCGTCTTTCCATGAAGAAAGGGCAGCCACTCACCTTTCCAGAGAACTAGATGACTCCAGGTAGATAACTCTGCAGTGCGATGAGGGCTTCTTAGCCCCCTTTTGCTTTGACTTTTCTCTGAGCCCCGCCTGTCCATTCTCCTCTCTCTAGCTTCTCTTAGAGTGTTGGTTCATTGGTGTAGGACTTGGGGACTACTCCTCTGGATGGGGCTCCTGGCTGGGGGGAATCTGCTGTGAGGGCTCCTAGCGTGGCTTTCGTCTGCTGTGACCTGTTGTGGCTGCTCATGCTGGTGCTCGGCCTCCCAGGGGACCCCGTCTGTGAGCCAGGGCCTGGTGCCATGTCAGTCAGCGTGTGAACGTGGTCTAGCGGCGTCGGTCGGGCCAAGGTTGGGCAAGACGTGGTTGAGATCACAGCCAGTCCTTGGTCATGCTCGGCTGGGAAGACAGAGTTTCGAAATTAGGAGAAGGGGTTACAGGATAGTCAGACCTATTGAGGTATTTTGCTTTGTGAGTTGAAATTCTGCTGCCTTTTCAGAGGAAACTGCATTCTTTTCCAAGTGTGAACTCCAGGTGACCCTAGCAATGGCCAATGGTGGGACTGGAGGCACCTCCACAGGGGGAGAAAGGCCACACGTTGTGAAGTGAAATGAGATGTGAAAGGAGCCACTGCCTTCACTCTGTAAAGTGCCCTCCTTTTCTTCCAACCAAACCATCGTTACCTCCAGCCTGCTTCACTGTCTAGCCTCAAAAACACGTACTCAGTTTTCCTTTTTTTTTTTTTCTATTTTGTTTTACTGTTCTAACAAATCAACAAAGAGAGGAAGAAAATAGCATTTCAATGCTGATGTGTTTGGTGCTTTCCATATATATTACTTATTTTCACGTTATACAGCCGTCCTGTGCAATGGCTCTTATTATTGGTTCCCATTTTTAAAATGATGAAGTTGAGGCTCTTTGAGAAAAATCTGAGGAATGGGTTCTTACACGTGGCCGGTGGAGGAGTGTGTGTGTTGGGGGGATTCTGGGCCAAGAAATTTCATGGCCCAAGGAAAGGTGCGCTGGCGGGAGGGACCTGCCGGGGGCAGCCGCGCAGTGGTTGGGCCTCACTCAGGGGTTAGGGCCTTTGGGGTCAGGCCAAGGAGTTTGGCTGTAGTTGCAAAGTGATTCGAGGATTTTGAATAGAGGGGAGTGATAGATATGGTTAAAATGGAGTTGAGAAAGATGAGTCAGGCAGTTCTGAATGAGAGGATGGAGAAACGGTGTTGTCTTTGTCTAGGTGTAAGGTGACACGGTCCACAAGCAGAGGAGGGAAGACGTTCTAGAAAGGATGCATGTGATGTGACTGAGGAAAGTGGGCAGGACTCGGTGAGAGAAGTAGAGGTGATACTCCTAATTTGAGTGTCTGAGAGAGACACAGTATAGGGAGGGGGAGTCTGATTTTGAGAATAGATGGAAGGGGAACTCAGTGGAAGAGACTGAAATGATGTATGACTGTAAGTATCTCCTTGGTCCTTCTAACTGGATATCTCAGAAAAAACAAAAATTAGGTTTGAACCTCTCTGAAGTGAGTGGCTGTTGTAGGATATGCAAGTGTTTAGTGAATCAATTGTGTGTTGAAGAGTGTGTGTGTGTGTGTGTGTGTGTGTATCAGAAGTCTGAAGTCCAAACCTTGGAGAATGTGTGAGTTTAGAAATTGCCCTTTTTAAGACACTTCCAGCCTACTTTGGGGGACAGCTCAACTAATTGTGTTTTATTCTTCTGCAGGTCTTCAGTTAGTAATAGTAGGTAGCATTTTTTGCTTTTAATGTTTTTATGTGCTTTTCATGCAAAAGTTATATAGTTAAGGGGCACCTGGGTGGCTCAGTTGGTTAGGTGTCCGACTGTAGATCTCAGCTCAGGTTTTGGTCTCAGGGTCATGGTTTAGAGCCCTGAGTTGGGCTCCACTGGGTGTGGAACCTACTTAAAAAATTTTTATTTAGTTAAGATGGTAAATTTTGTGGTATGTGTATTTTACAACAATTAAAGAAAAATAAATGTATATACCTTGTTCTGTTTTTCTGCATATGGGCCATTAATTACATTGGCCTCACAAAGTGGATTTTAGTGTATGATTGGGAAATTATTCTGCATATAATTTGTTTAAAGGGAAGCAGCAGTTTCTGTTTATGGCTGCTAAGGTTTGGAACGGCAGACCGCATTTACAACGTTATTGTGGAAGGAAAGACTGGCTTTGTTAGAAGATACCTAAATCATGGTGAGAGGCATAAATAATTCATTTATTTCCATGTGACCTGCACAACCAAACCTTTACTTAGGAAGGACTTTTTTTTAAAGGGGAGGGGCAGAAGAAGAGGGAGAGAAACAGAACCTCAAGCAGGCTCAGTGCCCAGCGTGGAGCCGATGCTCGGCTCCATCTCATGACCTGAGCCGAAATCAAGAGTCCGATGCTTAACTGACTGAGCCATCCAGGCGTCCCCAGAGGGACCTATTCTTTTTATAGGCTATTGTTTTGTATTTTAAATTATCAGTGATCCACTTGTCTTATTGTCTGCCATTAGATAAAAAGAGACACCAAATAAGTCATTTATCAAGATCATCCCAGTCATTTTGTGTGTGGAAAGCGTGGAATATGCAAACTGTGGGAAATTCTGTTTCTTTGTTTTGTCTTGTCTTTGGTTTTGTTTTGTTTTGTTTTAAAGATTTTATTTTTTAAATACTCTCTACACCCAACACGGGGCTCGAACTCAACCCCAAGACCAAGAATTGCACGTTCTACTGACTGAGCAAGCCAGACGCCCCTGGAAATTCTTTTTCTTTTTTTTTAAAGATTTTATTTATTTATTCGACAGAGATAGAGACAGCCAGCGAGAGAGGGAACACAGCAGGGGGAGTGGGAGAGGAAGAAGCAGGCTCATAGCGGAGGAGCCTGATGTGGGGCTCGATCCCACAACGCCGGGATCACGCCCTGAGCCGAAGGCAGACGCTTAACCGCTGTGCCACCCAGGCGCCCCTGGAAATTCTATTTCTAATAAACTTTGGTTTAAAAGTTGTTAAGTCAGGGTGCCTGGGTGGCTCAGTTAAGTGTCTGCCTTTGGCGCAGGTCATGATCCCAGGGTCCTGGGATTGAGTCCCACATTGGGCTCCTTGCTCGGTGGGGAGCCTGATTTTCCCTCTGCCTGCCGCTCCCCCTGCTTGTGCTCTCTCTCTCTCTGACAAATAAATAAAATCTTTGAAAAAATAAAAGGTTGTTAGGTCATTTTGATTAGTCAGTGGCTGACCTTGAGGCAGCTTATTGGTAAGAGGATAAAAGGGAAAATTAATCTCCACGTACAGAGAGCTGTTCCGTAAACATTTTAGGAATACCTTGTTTGTCCTGCTCTTGGCCGGCACAAGTGTGGCGGTTACCCACCTTCTGCTCATCCCAGTCCCCTCTTCACATTGTAGTGCCCTCCCACCCTCTTAGGTAGCCGTTCGTTATCTCTGTCTTACTCGCTTTTATTTATTCATTTAAAAAAAATTGTATTTATTTGACAGTGAGAGAGAGAATGAGCACGGGGGAGCAGAGGGAGAGGGAGGAGAAGCAGACTCCCCATCCTGCAGGGAGCCTGATGAGGGGCTCAATTGTAGGACCCCGGGATCATGACCTGAGCTGAAGGCAGACGCTTCACCGACTGAGCCACACAGGTGTCCCTGCCTTACTCACTTTTAAAAAAACTAATTGAAGTCTCTGATTTCTTTAGATTTCCTCAGTTTTTACCCGATGCCCTGTCTGTCCCAGCATCCCATGCAGGACATCACATTGTATTTAGTTACCACGGCTCCTTACTCCTCGCTTGGCTGCGATGCTCAGACTTCCCTTGTTCTTCATGACCCTACAGCTTCGAGGAGTAGTGGTCGGTGTTTTGTAGACTGTGCAGCACCTGGGATTTGTCCAGTGTTCTTCTCGTGGTTAGGCTGAGGTAGCATGCCTCTGGGATAATGTGCTGTTCTCATCACATCGGGGGGCACGCTCTACCTGGAAGTTATCACTGTGGATATTGACCTTGGTCTTCTGGCTCGGAGGGGGCTTGTCGTGCGTTTCCACTGAAAGTTACTCTTTTCTTTCCCCTTTCCACACTGTCCGCTTTGGAAGAAAGTCACTGAAGGAGTGGGGCGCTCTTCTTCACCTCCGTAAGGGCGGGCATCTCCATAAGTTACTTGGAATTCCTCTGTGCACGAGATGTTTCTGCTTTCTCCCATTTATGTTTTCAGTCCTTTATATCATTATGGACTCATGGGTTTGTATCTTATACTTTGGGTTATAATCCAGTACTGCTTTGTTTGTTGCTGGAATTGTACCAGCGATGGCCGCAGGGAGCTCGTTCAGTTGACCTCTGTGTTCCTTTGACGTGACCCCATCAACGTACTTGTGTTGTTTTGGGCACTTATTTATTGGCACTACCAAGGTGCTCCAGGCTCCTTTTGTACATTTCCTGCCTGATCCTAGAATCAGCCATTTCTCCAAGGAACTCTGGTTCCTTTTAGTGGAGAATGGTGTCAGAAACCAAGATTCGTGTGCTGGCTGTCCCCACTTTTGCTCTTCGCCAGGCATCTGTACCAGCGCTGAACTCACCTTCTCGCATGACTCACTTTCTTCTTTCTCTTATGGAGTCTTTCCATAGACTGCCAGGAATTGGTTTTTGTGTAGCTGTCAGATTTTTTTTTTTTTTTTAAGATTGTATTTATTTGTGTGGCAGAGAGAGAGAGAGAGAGCGCACAACCAGGGGGAGCGAGGGAGGGAGAGAGAGAAGCAGGCTCCCTGCTGAGCAGATAGCCAGATGTGGGATTCGATCCCAGGGCTCCCGGATCATGATCTGAGCCAAAGGCAGATGCTTAACTGACTGAGCCACCCAGGCGCCCCTAGCTGTCAGATTTTTATAAGACTTGTATCAGTACAAAATGATATTCGGGGGTGCCTAGGTAGCTCAGTCACTTGAGTGTCTGACTCTTTGATTTCAGATCAGATTGTGATCTCTGGGTTTTGTGGTCAGGTTGTGGGATTGAGCTGAGCACAGAGTCTGCTTGGGATTCATTCTCTCTCCTTCTCCCTCTGCCTCTCTTCCTGCTTGCGAGCACGTGCACATGCGCGCAGTCTTTCTTTCTCAAATAAATAAATGTTTTAAAAAATTATTATTCCTTGGATGGGGAGTTAAGCTGCTTTTTTCTGTGGCCTGAGTTCCAGTATGAACACTACATAGGAATCTGGCAAACAGGATTAAATATGAGTCGATGGTATTTTTGGTCTGCAATTTGTATCTTTTATTACACTTCTCAAGAATTTTTACAGATTTGTGAGCTGTCGGGAGATAGTTAAAAACTCATTAACGTTAAATTTTGAGCGTTTGGTTTTACGAAGGCAAAACAAATAGATGAAATAAAATGGACTTGGGAGCTAGAGGTTTGCATTTGTCTTTCCCAATTTACAGTGTAGCTTTGATGATAGGGACTGCCAGGGGTAGTGACAGAGTTAAATGAAGGAGATTAAAGCAAAGTGTAGGCGACTGGAACAGTATGAATTCACATATTCAGGATGTAATTTCTTCTATATTTGTCCTTCATGGGAAATCCTATATGAGAACCACTTTCTTGTTGAGTGTGAGTCTCGAAACAGATGGAAGTATACATTATTTTCTTTTCTGTTCCTCAATTCACATTAATTATTGATTTTTTAAAATTATCTAAGACTGAAAAATTAAGAGTTTTATACAGTTCTTGGAGCTCCCCTGGGAAAACCCTGTGTGCAGGGGTTCTGAGGATTTGGAGAAGGAACCTCTCTTAGCTGTGACCCCCGTTGACGCTCCACCCAGCTTCAGAGGAGGGCGGCTGTTTTTGGGAAGTTGTGCAAACTCGGAGGCTCTGTGTCCCTGTGAACTGTGGTCCTGCTGTGGTTTGGGGGCCACAGGGAGCAGGTGGGCTCAGATGAGGATGGTGCCACTGTGCCTCTGTGTGGGCTTCTCTTCCGGCTCCCTCCCCGTGCTGACCTGGTGGGTTTGGCTTGTGCCCCAGCCTCTAACTCTGACCCTGACTGAGGCTCACACCTCGGCCCGTGGGTTCTGTGTGGGACCTCCCATCCCACCAGAGAGTGCTGTCCACCCGCCTTCGTTCCTTCTCTTGCTCAAATGCAGGGACCCTGTGAGGAGGAAGGTTAATAATCACAAACCGTCCTCCTCAATGTGGTCCTGACTGCTTGGCCAGGTGGGTGTCCTGGCTCTGGGTGTAGGTCTCCCATCTGGTTGTGGATGACAGGAGGAAGAACATTCTTTGAAATTCTCTGACCAGTGGCCACTCCTTGTTTGAATCTGATACTTTCTGTGCTTTTTGTGCTGTGTTTGATTTTGACAGTGTTCTCTCTAAATATCTTAACTAAGTACCAGTCCTCCCCATATCCCCGGGGTTGGGTATAGACAGTTAGCCTCATTTTTTAGGTGGAACGTTTTCTGACATGAAGAAGTCACAGCAAAGGGAACGTTGGTTCTGGAAGGGGGCCTTGTGTCCTCCTGCCTGTTGTCTGCGTGTTGTGTAGCTGGGACATTAAATGCTCCTTCCCTTCATCAGGATTTGCCCATAGAAACTAATTTATTTTGGGGAACTGTGGCTGGGTTTTCTCTGCTTTTGCTGATTATTATTTGCTAAGTGACAAGAGCGTAGGCTGGTAGGTTACCTCCTAGAGCAGCAGAAAGAAGTAAATAGGATATTCATTATCTCCCTCTGTGCCTCCATTCATTACTCAGTGAACAAATACTTCTCTTACAACTGGTAAGCAAACCATATGGGAAAAAGTTCAAACTTTCAAGTGCTCAATAACGTAGAAATTGGTATATAATAAATTATCTTTTTGCTGCCTTAGACATTTGCTAATAAATATTTATAAAGTTGGGGGACAGGATGCACTTAAAATAACTCTAATGCGTAACAGCAGCAACAGAAATTGGTATAGCCTTTTGGGAAATCATTTTGGCATTTGTATTCATGGATCCGAAAAAAAGGACCGTTGGTTAGATCAGAATTTGGGGACTACTGCATTTCTCTTTTCAGAGATTGAGAATATTCATTAGCATGAGAATTAGCTGTCCCGCCAGAAGGAGTCTGTTTGGTGTAGAAAAATCCAGCGTTTACTATGTGTATTTCAGCCTTGTGTTTGCGAAAAGCCTAATAAGATCCTACCGAAGTCCTGTCTGTCTCGCTGCGTGTGAAATGCTGCCTGAGGGTTCTTAATGTTTTCACAGAGAAGGTGAATGTCATCGACGTAACACAGACAGGACTCCGGAGGAACAGGTTGGGAGGGAACGTGAGGGCTTTAGGTTAACTTTGACACGTGGTTGGGGGAGCCAAGTGGAATATGAAAGTGGCAGTTTGGAAAGGTGGCTCTTCAGGTAGAATTAGGGCTGAATGTGGACGTGCCTGAGTTCTGTGAATGTGCACGATGGTTGAGACCACGGGAGTTGCCACAGCTGCCCTTGAGCAAAGGTAGATACAGAGTCTGACGGGACCCACGGGGGAGGAAGGGAGAGTTCGGAGAAGCCTGGTGGACTCCTGGCAGTGCTGCGGGGGTCACGAGAGGGAGGGATGGCTGGGGCATGGAATTCTGCTGCAAGACCACGGCGGCAGGAAAGGACACAAGCCACGGAGTGGGGCCGTGGTACGTAGCTATACACTATTAAATGATAGCACTATCTTCATTTAACTATTTTGAAATTATTATAACTTATAGAAAAGTTGCAAAAATAATGCAAAGAGATTCCAGGTATCCTTCACCCAGCTTTCCCGACCACCTTGCATCATTAGAACTTATCATCAACATGAAACGGTTATCATTGGTACACTACTACTAACTAGACTGCAGACCTTATTCTGATTTCAGCAGTTTTTGTCCTGAGTAGAGGAGAGTACGTGCAGGTTTCCTTCCTCCGCCGCCTTACAGCGTACAGTCGGAATTGTGTTTTCCCAGGACTGCGGCTAGCTCTTTTCTTCCCTCCCTCTTCTGCACGCGGATACTGTTGACTGTGGTGTAGTTACCTTCTTTGTTAGAGTCCATCTCTCATTTTGTCCTCCCATTATTCCTGGTTGCCTTCTCCCCTCTCCCTCCTTACATATAATAATGTTCTCTGCGTTTCTATGAATGCAAAGAAGTATGTGTCCACCCCCAAAATGGTAATACAGAACAGTTTCTTCACCCCCAGATTCCTTCCCCCTGCCTGGATTTTAGTATCGGGAGTGGATTGCACGGGACCGGGAGGGAGCTGGAGGTCCACGATTTGTCCCAGCGATCGAGCACTTGCCTGAAGGCAGCATGCCCTTGAGGCAGGGCACTGAGGATAGGGTCTGAAGGCTAAGATTAGGGGGAGGTGTCCTTCCACCAGTAGGTAGACATGACAGGGATGGCCAAGAGTACAGGAGGGGGCAGCAAGCTCACAGTAGATTTGGAGGATCGGCTGCAACAGCTAGCCGTGCAGGAGTCGGAAAGGTCGAGAGGTAGGAAGGGCTCTGGGAAAGATCTCGCCTGATGCCCACTGTCTCTGAAGCTGACTGCAGGGAGAACAAGGCATGCAGCAGGTAAGAGGGAAAGTTAGGAATAGCTTCTGACCACGGACAGTGTGGGAGTCAGCATTGTGGAAGCCAAATGAGATTGGGACTCCCAGGGGTAGGGGATAAAGAGCAGGGATCTACAGTCTTCTCTAGAAATTATCTTGGCCACTGGAGAGCCTCAGTGGGAACAGCAAAGGAGCTCATTATGGCTGAGCTTTGAGAGTTTGGATCTAAGGGTGACCTTCCTGGGCGGGGGGGGGTACACAGGAAGTAGACCAAAGATTGCAAGTTGAGGTTCTGGAAGGGCTGAGGTTTGTAGGGACTGTTTGGTCATGTGGCGGGACACTCCCCTGGCTTCTCCTGCAGGGCTGGGAAGAGTGGATGGGCCGGGAGGGCAGAGAGGTGCTGGTGTGTATTGCCTTGAGGGCAGTGCAGAGAAGAACCACAGGGAACGGCTCGTTTTATTCTTGTATCTCCCAAGGTTGTGCCCTGATTAGGTGATGCTGTGTTTATATTTCCAAAAAGGGGTTTGAACTTTCCCATCAGTTATATTTCAAATCAGGAACACTAAGTATTAACTGAAAAAGGAAACACTGCCTTGGCCACAGTATCTGTATATCAAGAATTAATAAAAGGATCATAATTGAGGTGGATAGGAGGATTTAGTGAAACAAGTAAATCTATTATGGATAAATAGCAACTATATTTACTAATTTCTTATTAATTCATACAGAATTCGCAGAACCTATATTCTGTTCTCTTCACCCTGTGTGTGAAATGTCTTTTTTTTTTTTTTTTTAAGGATTTATTTATTTTAGGGGGAGAGAGAGAGAGACCGAGCACGAGCGGGGAAGTGGGGGAGAGAATCTCAAGCAGACTCCCTGCTGAGTGTGGAGCTTGATGTGGGGCTCAGTCCCACGACCCTGAGATCATGACCTGGGCCAAAATTGAGAGTCGGGCGCTCAACCAAATCTTGATCTCAGGGTCATGAGTTCAAGCCCTGCGTTGGGGCTTCATGCTGGGTGTGGAGCCTACTCTAAAGAAAGAAGAAAAAAAAAAAAAAGAACAACATTTTATGTTTGAAGGCAAGATAAGGTTAGAAATATAAGGTTTGATTCATTGCTCTGTTGAATGATTTCTTCAAAAAGGGCTTCAGTGTCCAGACAGTGCTAGAAAATAGTGACAAACATAGTCCCCCAAAAGAATAACAGACCTTGTGTTATTACAGTTGTTTTATGGAAAGGTTGTGTAAGACTGTCAAGGTGGTCAATATATACAATGGTTTTCTTTAGGGTTATTACGATTTAGAGTTTACTGGTTTTCATGAAAGAAAATGTTAGTTTCTCCATTTAAATGGTGGGTCTGATGAGTTTTCACTGCTCAGATTGGCCTCTGCGTGTTCATTTTGGAGGCAGAACCGTGTCTGGGTCAGGCCTGGATTTAGGCTGGCTCCGGCCCGGGCAGGCGGGTCTGGGGATGACCTGAAGTTAGTGTTCCCTGGGTGAGAGATGCCTGAGCTTTTTAGCTGCCAGTCTCTAGTTTAAGGTTGAGAAACAGGTCCACGAAGAGCAGTTCCTTTTATCGCAAAGTGTAAAAAGTACGATTAAGGGGGTGAATAGGTTTTTCTTCTGTTTTTCTTTTGACTTGAGAACTTCTGACTTTTGCCAACAAAGATGGAATAGCTTTTTATAATTTTAAGAGGCTTTGGTAAGAAAGGAAATGTTTTGTCCATGTCGTAGAAGAGAATAAAGTGATCACATGACAGACTCCAGTTCTTTCAATTTCCGTTTCTGTAAGTAGGCTTAGCATCCCCCTCCCCAGTCCATATTTTCTGTGTCTTTGAGTGCAAGGACATTCCACATTAGGCACAAATGCTGTTAGTGAGTCCTAGGTTATTTATATGGGGTTTAGTTTTAAATTAAAAGACCGTTAGTACCTTTGAAGGAAGGTATGTTTTATGGAGTACAAATGAAATAGAAGACTGTTACAACAACTAAAGCTAATTCTGTCTGAAAATCAAGCTCTCCAGGGAAAAGAGAAGCTCAAGCGAGCTCTCTGTCCATTATCTTTTAAAAGAGAAGACAGTAGTACTTCAGGACGGGGGTGAAAAATGAGAGAAAACTTTTAAATGTAAACATTTCTCTTCGTACCTGATATAACTGGGTAATGAAGTGGGAGTTAAACATTTTATTCCCCCAAGTGGAGAATTGGCTCCTGCCTTCCAGAATGCGGGAAGGAAGCAGGTGATGGGACAGTGGAATTGTGGGTATGAACAACGTTTCTGGAAGCCGAGAGAGAAGTGTGACGTTTCGGAGAGCGGTGTTCCTTATGTCGATTCCACAACCGCGCAGAGGCGGGTCCACCCACCTGGGGTGTCAGGTTCCAGGCAGTGCCCTGTGCTCCTGCTGGGCTTTGCACTTGGGCTCTCACGCCTGGCCTGCGTCTGTGACGTTCACATCTGGATTCGTTCAGGGTGAACCAGGAGGGCTGACTCAAGAGTTTTTGACACCACTGCTCATTCGCCCTCAGCCTCATGCTCTTCAGAATGTCATGTTCTTTTGCCCTCAGGCCCACCCTCTTCCCCGCAAGAAAAAGTATAAATCTTAGGTGACACGGGGCGGCGGGGGGGAGAGCGGGGTGAGTGGCCACAGTATGACGGGGGGAGAGTTGCTCCTGCACGGGGAAGGTCCTCTCGACCCCCGGGGATGTTCGCAGGCTTGGGGGAACTTCTCTGGGGTTGTCCAAGCCATAGCTCTGCTCTGGTCGGGCGGAGAGGAAAAGGCGTGGGTGGCGTGGTGGGCACCTTCCTGCCACCGACCGAGAGATTGAAGGCTGCGCTGCAGTGCCTGCGTCCCTGCGTGTGGGTGAGTCAGCCAGGTCCCGCGCGTCGCGGGGAGAGGAAGATGATGAGATTCAGTTATTGATCGTCCACGTATTCGTTAGAGGACGTGCCACTTGCACTGCGGATCTGGGCTCTCAGTTGCTCAACAGGCTTTGTTTTACGTGCGACCTTTTACCATTTCTTGTGATTGTGTGTCCTGGGCCTACCACCTGCGAGTCTTTGAATGGCCTTTTATGTTCTTTTTGTTCCTAAACCGCTGCCCTCTGGAATGACTGATGTGAAACTGGATGGCGTTCTTTGCTCACCCACATTGTAAGGAGAGGGCACACAACATAAATCCAGTGTCACCGCAAATAAAGGATGGAGATTTAGGCAGAGCCCGTCTACTCCCGGGGACATCTACAGCCTGGGTCCAAGCTTTGGATAAGTGGTGGCTTAAAAAAAAAACACTTGTCAGTGTTTCAACTCTTTTCACACCCTTTCAACTCTGGGGGGAGTTGGGCAGGAGTTGGGTGATTCTGTGTCTTGAGTTCTCCAAAAATGGCGATCTATAAACTTGGATCGATGTGGTTGGTAGAGATCAACCACAGAGGCTGGATGCTTTGCTAACGGTGATTTTCTTTATTTTATTTTCTTATTTATTTGTTTTTTAAACATTTTATTTGAGAGAGAGAGGGAGGGGGAGCTCGAGTGCACAGGGGCGGGGGCAGGAGCAGAGGGAGAAGTAGACTCCCTCGGAACAGGGAGCCCGATGCGGGACTCCATCCCAGGACCCTGAGATCATGGCCTGAGCCGAAGGCAGACGCTTAACGACTGAGCCACCCAGGCGCCCCATTAATGGTGATTTTATCGTGAGTTTTCACTTAAAACTGCCATTTGCTCCTTAAAAATAAAAATAGTGACAATCCAGGATTATTCCTAAGTGGGTGGACTCTTAATGTGGGTATTATCTGACAGATGGGTTTTTCAGTCCCTGTACTCTGCAGTTTAAATGTTCGATTTCATTCTAAAAAGACAATCATAATCACAGACTTACAGTGGGTATGACTCAGTCATAGATATTTTCACAACAATATCAACTTAGAAGTGTTGATGTTTTCTCTGGGCTGTCTGTCGTTTGATGCTGGGGATACATGATTCCCTGTCTGGTCCCTCAGGCATCCATCTGAGAGAACGGTGGCCCCAGGGTATTTTCTCTCTAGGCGAAGCACACCATCTAGGGAAAAGACTATGTGACTTCTTTAGTTCTGTAGTAACACAAGTGAATGGAAGGTGATGTGTTCCATAGCTCCCGTTGAACCAAGCGTGCTAATTTCTTCTTCAATAGTAATTTTTCCCATCCAGATGACTAGACGTGTTTGGATGTGTCCCGCAGTCAGTGAGTAAGCTGACGACGATGATGTGTTAGCACCTGCTGGTGGCCTTGAGGTTTGTGTGAGTTTTCACCGGTATGCGTGTTGTCACCTCGGTAGGAAGTCTGCCTTGACCCTGTGTAGTTTTCGTTAGGAATGCATGATCAGGGCGCGTGGGTGGCCCAGTCGGTTGAGCGTCTGCCTTCTGCTCAGATCACGATCCCAGGGTCCTGCTCAGTGGGGAGTCCGCTTTTCCCTCTCCCTCTGCCCCTTCTCCCTGCTCATGCCTCCCCCCCTCGCAAATAAATAAATAAAACTTAAAAAAAAAAAAGGAATGCATGATCTCTTACAGATTGTACAAAAAGAAAAATCATTAAATACTTAAGTAAAATGTGGAAGATAATTTCTCAGTAATTTAAAGGAGATTTAAAGGAGGAACAATAGTAAGTATGAAGGTGAGAGAGTCTTAGGAATACATATCTACAAATCAATTAGGCTGATTCTTGCATCGAAAGTTGCCTAAAATCAGCTGTAACTCTCTTCCCTTCCAACACTGAATTTTGCTTCCTATTTTCTTTCTCTTCCTGGCTGCTTGCCTCCCTCCGCTGCAGAGAGAAGGAATAGGCCCAAACAGATTCCCTCACTTCCTGAGGGTCCCAGAGCTAGGGAGTGACCGAGCTGGGCCCAGGCCCGTCCTTCTGATAAGTCCAGTGTGCTGGCCCCTGACTCGTGTGTTAGTCTTACGGCATTTATGGTGCAACGGAGAGTGAGACATTGCCATCTCCAGTCAGCTGACAGGCTAGTAGGTACGAAGAGACAAGTACCCACACGTGCCGTGCCGCATACCAGAAGACCGTGGCAACACAGGTGGAGTGTTCTGGACTGCAGGAGGAGGATCTCTCCTGTAGTGGAGTTTCATGTGATCGCCACGATCCCGTGTCCTCTGCAGGTGGGGCGAAGGGTCCCCTTTAAAGACCCTAAGCATTTCATGCGTTTCTAATCCTTTGTCTTTAGCAATGGCTGTGACCATCCTTTTTCCTAAAACTCTGTCTTCCTACTGCGCAGGGTTTTGCCGACATTAATGGGGGCACCTCATAGGCTGTGACCCCCCACCCCTCGCCCCAGTCTGGCCCCGGTGCAGAGGAAAAGGCCTGCCTTCTCCCAGGCTCTGCCCTGCCCTCGGGGCCACGTTGGTACACGCCGAGAGCGACGTCAACGGCGGAGCCGTGCTCACCTGCCACAGCCAGTTAGACAACTGTTGGATGAGAGGCAATTAGGAAATGGCCGTGTGTTACCTTTACCACTAAATGCACTGAACCAGGGAGGGGAGAAGGAAGGGATGCTATCCTTTTTTTTTTTTTTTTCCCTACCAGGAGAGTATTTTTTGTTCCCCTAACATAATAGAGAAAATTAGGACTAAATAAAAACTGATGGAATAGGCTTCTTAGGATTTTTTTTTTCTTTTTTAAAATCTCAGGCGGAACTTTTTTAGCAGTAGCTAGCCCGTGGTGGGCTGGGATGCTCATTTGTTGTGTGGGTGAATTGAAATCTGTAATTGTTTTTTTTTTTTTTAAAGATTTTATTTATTTATTTGACAGAGAGAGAGACAGCCAGCGAGAGAGGGAACACAAGCAGGGGGAGTGGGAGAGGAAGAAGCAGGCTCATAGCGGAGGAGCCTGATGTGGGGCTCGATCCCATAACGCCGAGCCGAAGGCAGACGCTTAACCGCTGTGCCACCCAGGCGCCCCTGTAATTGTTTTTTTGATCATCATATATGCCTTTTAATGTGATAGGCCAAATGTGACGGTGACCATAATCATGCTAATTTTGCCAGTAGAATTGAATGCTGTGGAGATTAAAGTAGGTTTGGGGGTAGCTTTTTGTGAAAACCGGGCGATGAATCCAGTGGTAAATGACCCGTTTTCTAGTTGTTACACCAGCACCTACTTTTCGTGCTGTACCTGTTCCAGTCAGCCTCATTCTCGTTATAAGGTGCCATGCTGGTGATGCCGGCAGCATTTTGGGGAAATTAGTTTGAAGCTGTAATTATCAAGGCTTTGTACATGTTCCCTGGATGTTTGTTCACTCAGAGTTTCCTCGTTGTAGGAAGTGTAGTTACCAACCTGGTCTTTCTTGCTGACCATCACCGTGTTCGTGTAAGTCCTAGCGGGATACTTATCCCATCGTTACAAAGTGTTCATTGCTGATGGAAGTATTTCTGTTCGTTTAACAGAACATCTGATCAAGTTCATGACCATGGGGGATATGAAGACCCCAGACTTTGATGACCTCCTGGCAGCCTTCGACATCCCAGATATGGTCGATCCGAAAGCAGCTATTGAGTCTGCGCACGATGACCAGGAAAGCCACATCAAGCAGAACGCCCACGGGGACGAGGACTCCCACACCCCCTCCTCTTCTGACGTGGGCGTCAGTGTTATCGTGAAGAACGTTCGGAACATCGATTCCTCCGAGGGCGCAGAGAAAGACGGCCACAACCCCACCGGCAACGGCTTACACAACGGGTTTCTCACCGCGTCCTCTCTCGACAGTTACGGCAAGGACGGATCCAAGTCCTTGAAAGGAGATGCGCCTACCTCAGAGGTGACTTTAAAAGACTCCACGTTCAGCCAGTTTAGCCCCATCTCAAGTGCTGAAGAGTTCGATGACGACGAGAAGATAGAGGTGGACGACCCCCCGGACAAAGAGGACGTGCGTTCCGGTTTTCGGTCGAACGTGCTGACCGGGTCGTCTGCCCAGCAGGACTATGACAAGCCAAAGGCACTCGGAGGGGACAGCTTGAGCAAAACTGGAATCTCTCCTGCAGGCAATTTAGATAAAAACAGAGTTGTTAAGAGAGAAACGGAAACAAATTCCATAAATCTGAGTGTTTACGAACCTTTTAAAGCCAGAAAAGCAGAAGAAAAACTGAAGGAAAACTCTGAAAAGGTGCTTGAAAACCGGACCCACGACGGGAAGCCCAGCTCGGAGAAGAGTGACCCTGGCCTTGGTGGCGTCGCGCTGTCGAGGTCAAAGCCATCGTCCAAGCTGTCCTCGTGTATAGCTGCAATAGCAGCCCTGAGTGCTAAAAAGGCTGCTTCCGACTCCTGCAAAGAACCGGTGACTGACTCCCGGGGGTCCTCTCCGTTGCCTAAAGAGGCGAATGATAGTCCCAGAGCCATGGAAAAGTCTCCTGAATCGCAGAGCCTCATCGACGGGACGAAGAAGGCGTCCCTGAAGCCGCCGGACAGCCCCCGGAGCATCTCCAGCGAGAACAGCAGCAAGGGATCGCCGTCCTCTCCCGCAGGGTCGACACCAGCAATCCCCAAAGTCCGCATCAAGACCATTAAGACGTCTTCTGGGGAAATAAAGAGAACAGTGACAAGGGTGTTGCCAGAGGTCGATCTCGACTCTGGAAAAAAGCCTTCCGAGCAGGCGGGGTCCGTGATGGCGTCTGTGACGTCTCTCCTGTCCTCTCCAGCTTCGGCTGCCGTCCTCTCCTCCCCGCCCAGAGCACCTCTGCAGTCGGCGGTGGTCACCAACACAGTCGCCCCTGCAGAGCTGACCCCCAAACAGGTCACTATTAAGCCTGTGGCAACTGCCTTCCTCCCAGTGTCCGCCGTGAAGACGGCAGGATCTCAAGTCATCAATCTGAAGCTCGCTAACAACACGACTGTCAAAGCCACGGTCATATCTGCTGCCTCTGTTCAGAGCGCCAGCAGCGCCATCATCAAAGCCGCCAATGCCATCCAGCAGCAAACCGTTGTGGTGCCGGCATCCAGCCTGGCCAACGCCAAACTCGTGCCAAAGACTGTGCACCTCGCCAACCTTAACCTTCTGCCTCAGGGCGCCCAGGCCACCTCTGAGCTCCGCCAAGTGCTAACCAAACCTCAGCAGCAAATAAAGCAGGCAATAATCAATGCAGCAGCCTCGCAGCCACCCAAGAAGGTGTCTCGAGTCCAGGTGGTGTCCTCCTTGCAGAGTTCCGTGGTGGAGGCTTTCAACAAGGTGCTGAGCAGCGTTAACCCAGTCCCAGTTTACATCCCCAACCTCAGTCCTCCTGCCAATGCAGGCATCACGTTACCGACCCGCGGGTACAAGTGCTTGGAGTGCGGTGACTCCTTTGCCCTGGAAAAGAGCCTGACCCAACACTATGACCGACGCAGCGTGCGCATCGAAGTAACGTGTAACCACTGTACAAAGAACCTCGTTTTTTACAACAAGTGCAGTCTCCTTTCCCATGCCCGCGGGCATAAGGAAAAGGGGGTTGTGATGCAGTGCTCCCACTTGATCTTAAAGCCAGTCCCAGCGGATCAAATGATTGTCTCTCCGTCAAGCAATACTTCCACTTCATCGTCTGCTCTTCCAAGCTCCATGGGAGCCGGCACACACACTGTCACGAAAATTCAGTCTGGCCTAACTGGGACCGTCATATCCGCTCCCTCAAGCACACCCATCATTCCAGCTATGCCTCTAGATGAAGACCCATCCAAGCTGTGTAGGCATAGTCTGAAATGTTTGGAGTGTAACGAAGTTTTCCAGGACGAGACGTCGCTGGCTACACACTTCCAGCAGGCTGCAGATACGAGTGGACAAGTAGAGTATCACATTTTGGTGTTTTTCGGTGACGAATCTGTAGACCTCAGTGCTTAGACAATGCCCTCGATTTTAGGGGTGGGAGCTCAGTTAAATGGGTGTGTGTGTGTGTGATGCACGAGAGAAAGGATTGTTTTCGTAGACTTGAACAATGTTGTAGTAAGAGTCTTATTTTAAAAACAATTTTTTTGGAAGGTGATTTTTTTTTTTTTAAGACAATAACTCAATGTCTAGTTGAGTTACGGCGCTTTAGATTTAGGCTAAATGAGTTTGGAATTGTTGGGTCATTGGCGTATATGCGGGAACTCTGAGACCTGGCTAATTAGAGTATCATGCCATCGTAGTAGGTGTTCAAGTCAGGTTACATCACCCGCGTTCTTGAGTTATTACTGACGATTTGGGATTCAGAAAATTTTCCTCGGGTTAGAATTACTGTCTTGTACAGTTAAACAGGCTTAATCGGTACCCACTTACATGGTGTGCCTGCTTGCTTATGATGTTGGTCCAGAAGTATGTTCGGTAACAGTCCTCAGTACAATGAATTTAAGCTACAGATGGAAAGCCATCTCCATTTGAATAGAATACCTTTGCATTTCTTTGCAGCTTTTTTTTTTTTTTTTTTTTGGCGGTGAAGTGTCGGTTTATGTTGGTGAAGTATGTGTCACAGTGGGCATCAGTGAGTCCTTTTATCTTCTGTCATTTGCTTTTCTCCATGAGGCATCATTTGGCCAATAGATCGGTGTGTTGTACAGATATATGATACTTACTTGGAATGGAAGTAACTGGACATGTCAAATGAACCAGATTCAAGCTAGAAAGTCTGTACGATTTATTGTCCGAAGCAAGAGAACTCGTGAAATTGGAAGAGGAAGGTGCTCGTTTGAGCTGATACACGCTGGCTCCACCTTCTGTTTGTGAAGACCCAGCAGGGAGCTGATCTTTCCCGTATTTACCTCTCTATCTTGCTGACTAGGGGATTGATGTCCAGATGTCAAGTAGCGTTGCCACGATCAGTTCCTCAAGGGCAACTACCAAATCAAGTTCTTGGTGGGATTTCGAGTTTGGGGACCAAAAGATCAAGAATACCTCAATCATGTTTTTCTTTGGATTTTCAGTTTAGCGGAGATGAGAATGATAGTCTCGAGAGCGTTCTTGTGGCGTTGGGTGTGAAAGGTTCCGTTGGCTCGGACGTTGGAACACTGGGAGTGGAGTGGCTGACTCGCTCGGGAAGGCCGTGATCGACATGCTCTTCTAGCCTATCCTGGTGACAGGGCCTGGGTTTTTTCTGGGTGCGCTCTTACCTTGTCACGGCCTCATCAGAAAGGTAGTATTTCTTCCCATCTCAAAAAGATGCCTTTAAAAAAAAAAAGCAGAAAAACCCAAAACATTTCTTTCATTGTGTGCATTTTGTTGCCGTGTTTCTCGGTCTGCTGATACTCTGCTCAGAGCGGCAGATCCGGTCCTGGCTTCAGAGGGCTCTCACCACCTCTGTCCTATGCCGTGTGCGCTGCTGCCATTCCGAGCTGCCCTCCCGGAGTCTGTTCTCTTCCCGATCTCTTCTTCTCTAGGAAGGAGAAAGGATGTGGGCAGGGACGTAGGACTTACCCTTCCTCCACGGACTCCCCCAGCTTTTGTTCTCTGTTGACCGTTTGGGCTCAACAGCCCAGTGAGGGTCAGACTAGGGTGGTTTCCCTCAGGGAAGGAGGTGAACATCTTCTCTCGTGTGTGTGGCTGCTCTGTCTCGACTTCTGCATTTTGCTGGGACTAGTGTGTCGTGTAGCTCACCCGTTTCACCTGGAATACTTAGGAATGAGTCATGGCAGAATAACGTTAAACTCTGGGGCCAAATGTACACTGAGCCAAACATCGGCTCCCCCCGGCCCCCCACCGGTTGTATTTTCTTTCTTTGACTCTGCCTGGGTAAGTGTCCACTCGGTTCATATTTATACTCTTAAAAGCCTCAGCAGCCTGTGTATCCAGGCACGACCGGCTGGCGACATAAACACGCCCCATGGTATACTCTGCCTGTTCCCCACTTCCCCTTGTCTTATTGGAAGCCTTGACCCGAACGACTGCCTCCCCACCCCCCCCAACTCCCGTAATTTCCCATTCTTCCCAGACTAGGCCAGAGGAGGGTTCTACCGCAGACCCAGGCAGGCAGCCTGGTCTCTCGCTCGGCAGCCCAGCCGGTGTGGCAGTCAGTGGGAGGGCTGCCACTCTTTCAGTGCCCAGTTTAGTTAAGCCAACCCCGAGTCCCTTCCCCAGTCCAGGACGTTGGTCGGATCCATATGGCCGTTGCTGTACCAGCTTCGGATGTAGGGGAAGCTAGGGGGGTCCTCACCCATGACAGTCACCTGGTCCGGCATCAGGTAACAGTGGTAGCAGAGGTGGGGCTGAAGCCAGGAAGAACAGAAGAGAGAAGAGGGAAAATTCTTCATTTCATCTTCTCCAGTTTGCCATTCACGTGACTCTCAGACAATATAGAGTTTGTGAGCTTAAATGCAGTTGGGAGAAGAATCTACCTGCATGAACTGTTACCTCCCTGAGAATGGCACTTAAAACACGTCTTCTAGTAAAACGTAGAAGTTGAGTTAAGGCTCCTCAAGTAGCAGTCTTTCCCCAACCGCGTCTTTCCTTTCTTGTCTACCACAGTCAGGCAATTAAAACATTTACTTTCCATTTCTCTGTGGACCTCCCCATTCTTGGTAAGTCTTCAGTGAACTGAGAGAGTGGATGGCCTCACCTTTGAAACAAGCCCCTGTAGCCTCCCCCTCTGACTTTTCCTTCTGGAGCGGGAATCCAGTGCAGGTGAGCCCTGTGCCCACAAGCTGCCCATGTTGTCTTCTGGCTTAACTGAGCTCTTCCCCGGGCAGGGTTCCCTAGGTCTGCAGAGTAGTCCTAGTTAGGGAACCGTCCCTAGCGCATGCCTCACTGACCCTGCTGCCTGTTGGTTCTGAAGGTCAAGGGTGTGACCGCAGGGCCCTAGCAGGACTAATGGGCCCACTGCCCCTCATTCCTTGCCTGCCAACTTTTGACTCCACCAGGCTTGGAGAGAGGTGTACGCCTTCACAGGCAACGGGGCTCTTCTTCCTTCGCTCCCTCCCGCCTTTCCTCCCTCCCGCCTTTCCTCCCTTCCTTCCTGCTGCCCGACTCTACTTACAATTACCATAATCATTTAAAAATTTTGCCTAATAATGCTGCAGTGTTTCTGTGCTGATGTTCTGGGTCTTTCTTCTCGAATCACTGAATTTTTAAAATTAAACTTTTTATTTTGAGATAATTTTAGATTCATGTAAGAAATAATACAGAGATGCTATGTACTCTTTATTTAGTTTCCCCCAGTAGTACACTTTGCAAAACTGTAGAACGGTATCATAACCGGGATATTGACATCGGTGCCATGAGTCTACAGAATGTTTCCATAACCAAAAGGGTCTCTCATACTGCCCTTTTAGAGCCACTCCCATCCACTACTTAACCCCAAGCATTCTCCATTTTTATTCCGTTGGTATTTCAGGAGTGCTTTGTAAATGGAGCCATACCGTCTGTAACGTTTGGGGATTGGCTTTTTGTACTCAGCGTCATTGCCTGGAGATTCATCCAGGTTGTGGCATGTACCCGGAGTCTGTTCTTTTAAATCACTGCGTAGTATCCCTGGTGAGGTTGTCCCACAGGGTGTTCACCTTTTGGTCTTTGAAGGACGGTCTGCACTGTTTGCAGTTTGGGGTCATTACGAATAAAGCTGCTGTAAATATTTGTGTACAGGTTTTTGTGTGAACATGAGTTCGAGTTTGCTGGGGTAAGTGCCCACAAGGACAGTTGCCGGGTCGTATGGTAGTTGCATATGGGTATTTTTAAGAAATTCTTTGCCAGAGTGGCTGAACCATTTTATAGTCCATGGGCAGCGAATGGGTGATCAGCCTCTTCGCCAGCTTTTGGTGGTGGTATTTTCCATTTTAGCCATTTTGGTAGGTGTGTGATAGCTGCTGGGGTTTTAACTTGCAGTTTTCCAGTAGCTGATGATGTAGAACGTCTTTCTTCATGTGTTTATTTGCCCTCTGTCTGTCCTTTCTGGTGAAATGTCTCTTCAAGTCTTTTGCCCATTTTCTATTTAGATCATGTTTGTGTTTTTTTAGCTGTTGAGTTTTCGAAGTTCTTGTTATATTCAGATACTAGTCCTTTGTTGGGCACGTGGTTGCAAGTCTTTTCTCCCAGTTGTGGCTTGTCTTTCCATTTTTTTGAAAGTTTTTTTGAAGTACTTTTGAGCCTTTGCATCTTTTAAACCGGTCTTTGGCAGAGCAAATGAAGTCCAGTGTACCGTTTTCCTTTTTACAGCTCATGTTTTTGGTGTCGAGCCTATTTTTCGCTCTAGATCCTGAGAATTTTTTCCTGTGTTTTTTTCGTAAAAGTTTTAGAGTTTTAGTTTTTGTATTGAAGCCTGTGATCCATTTGGGTTAGTTTTTATATAAGGTATGAAACTTAGGCTGTGTTTTGTTGTTGTTGTTGTTTGTTTGTTTTCCCCATGCACGCCTTCTTCCTCTAATACCATTTGTCCAGAAGGCGGCTGTCTTATCTTTACTGAATTGCCTTAGCACCTTCATTGAGTATCAGTTGGGCATATATATATATTATTTAAAGTAAACTCTGTGCCCAGTGTGGGGCTCAAACTCACAAACCCAAGGTCAAGAGTTGCATGCTCTATCTACTAAGCCAGCCAGGTGCCCCTCAATTGGGCGTATTTGTGTGTGGCTATTTCTGGGTTCTGGATTCTGTTCTGTTGATTTACATGTCTGTTCCTCCACCAGTACAACACAGCCTTGATGATAGTGACCATAAAGTGTCTTAAAATCCAGTACACTGACGTGCCCAACTTTATTCTTTTTTCTCGAAATAATTATTTTTCTTTAATTGAAGTATAGTTGACACTTTAAGCTCGTTTTTAACAATTCTAGGCAAAAAGTTCTTTTGCTTTACCTTATAAATTTTAGAACAGTCTTGTCTATATCTTCAGAATATTCTGGGATTTTGATAGGAATTACATTAAATCTGTATATATCGACTTAGGGAGAATTGATATCTTTACTATGTTGAGTCTTCCAGTTCATGAACATTTATTTATTTATGCATTTATTTATTTTAAAGATTTCTAATATTTATTTGAGAGAGAGAGAAAACATGTACATGAGTGGGGAGGGAGGAGCAGAGAGAGGGGGACAAGTAGACTCTGTGCTGAATGTGGAACCCAACATGGGGCTTGATCCCATGACCTAAGCCAAAGTCAAGATGCTCAACTGACCGAGCCACCCAGGCTCCCCTCTCCATTTATTTAGATCGTTTTGTGGTTTTCATCATACAGGTCCTCTAAATGCCTTGTTTTGCTCTTTTTTCCTTCCTAACAGTTGCAAATGGTATTATATTTTTCAGTGTTCACATGTTGATTATGATATATTGAAATACGTTGATTTTTCTATATTTATCATGTACCCCCTGACTTTGTTGAACTCACTTATTGGATTCAGTGTTTTGGGGGAATAAATTACATTGAGTTTTCAGGTATTGAACCAGCCTTGCAATCCCTGGAATGAATCCCACTTGATCAGGCTATATGATTCTTTTTATATATTGTGAAGTTTACGTGCTAATATTTTACGTTAGAGTTTTACATGTATATTCATATTTTTTTTGGTACTGTCTTTGGTTGGTTTTGGACAGGTTAATGTTAGCTTTATATAATGCACTGAGAGGTATTCTCTTCTATTTTCCAGAAGAGCCCGTACAATTAGTGTTCATCTTCCTTTCAATATTTGGTAGAATTCCTCAGTGAAACCATCTGGGCCTGGAGATTTCTTTGGGGATTTTTCTTTTCTGTAATGGTAGAAGGACTCTATCACTTGGTGGAGGGATGAAAGGCCCTCTTCCCTGCTGGCTTTGACACCATCTGGGCAGGGGTGTTGGGACAACTTACTACAGTTGCAAGAGGGTGGGAGTCTGTGCCACACTGGAACTTGGCAAGGTGGGTGTGGGGCCGCAGCGTTCCCTGTGGTGGTTGGGTGGAGTAGAGGTCATTGTTTAAAAAGTTTTCTCTTTTGTTAGCCTGGCCCTTTTCTGCTTCTTTGGCTAGTGATAGCGGGCTTTTCTTCCGGTCTTTTTTTTGGGGGGTCTCTACCTATTGGTGTTTTCGGGTTGCCAGTTTCTTCAGCTCCAAACGTGGGGATATATGAAGCAAAAAGACACCGAGAGAACGCATCAGTGTGTCACTCTAGGGTCCTGAGGTCCCATGCCAGCCTGCCTTCTCTCTGTTTCTCAGAGTCTTTTTAATGTCTGTTTTATATATAATGCCCAGGAGTTTCAGTTGTATTTAATGCAAGGAATAGGGAAAGGTACCTCCGTTCCCTTTTCCTGGAAGTAGCAGTTTCCCTCTGTGTAAACCTTCTGTGGAGCTGCTGTGTCTTCAGGGAGAGATGCCATAATTACATCGCTGGGCTCAGCCTGAGCCTTCCAGCCCGTGATTCCGGTTGTTTTTTGGGACTAGGTGTCCTGGGAGCATAGCATTCTGCTTGGCGGTTCGGAATTCCTCTGTTCTCTCCCGCTCAGACATTTCCACGTACCCTTGCTCTTAGCCCACCTGTGAAAGCAATTAGGGATGAGGTGGCGAAGCTCTTCTTTTCCCTTTGTCGTCGGTGGAGCCCAGCCTCCAAAGACCCCGCCCAGCCTTTCTCTTGGGAACCACCTTTTCTTGGTTGAGCACAATCACCGTTACCCTTTCACCTCTCATTTCCTCCCCGTTTAGATGTTGACTCCCATTGCTGTGGGGATGGGTCTTTCCGGGAGTTTCCCCGAGAGTGCTTGTTGAAACCCAGCAAGGGGTCTCTTTTTCTGTTAACACCAACTGTGGCCGCATGTGCTGGATCTCCTCCCTCCTCCCACCGTCTCCCCACAGGTGCACGTTTAGCCTTTCCAGAACTTCCAAGAACGTAATGGGATGAAGGAAGGTTTTGGTGGCATTTGCCAGTTACGCCTCCTCATCGAAAGGTTCTGTGGACCATCTGTATAAAAGTAATGATCGCCACAGGGAATCGGAGTGCCGTTTATTAACAACTGGCCCCTGGCTGAGGACACCTGCTGGTGCAGGCCTCTGCTAAGAGCTGGGTGGGAATGTATGGTTTAGCCCAAGGCCAAGCCAGAGTCCAAGTCCTGGAATTCCATCACACTCTGACACGTGATGGGGCAGGACCCCAGGCTGCTTAGCCCGAGGTTGGACTGCCCTGCCCATGTCTGCTGATCCCCTAGAGGAGCATGCCCCTGAAGGGGAGGCTGGGACGGCAAAGAATCTTGAGTGGATCATTTCCCCACCCAACCGCGCAGAACCAAGCAGTGCAGTGAAAATGGGGCTGGGCACTTGACTTTTTAACACCAGTAAATCTGCCCTGCCTGGAGGTTTTTAGTCCGACCTGTCTGCTTACAATAATCCCTGCTTTGGGGCACACTGAGAAAAGGAGTGCGTGGCAGGATGGAGAAGCTTCCGTGTTCTCCATGAAGTATTTAAGAGCTGACAACTGTACTGTTAATAATTGATATTAAAATGTATTGGAATGTCATTGCTTCACCTCTCAGTAAAACCATGACTAAATTTAGCCAAGTACAGACCAGAAGTGCACGCTGTAACCCCTTAATTGGTAGAATGTTTTCTTCCTGTAGAATGGACATCAGCCATAGAAGCAGAGAATGTCACAGGTCCTTCGGTCAACCCTTTGTTCTACAGTGGGAGAAACAAATGCCCAAAGAGTGGCAGAATGGGGACTCAAGGCAAGATTTCTTTGTAGCTGGTTCATCATTCTTTCCGCTTTGTCATGCTGATAACCAGGGATGTAGAAGCATTTGACGGTGGCAGGGACCGCCACCATAAGAATGGAATCTTGGGTTCTAGCCAGGTCAGCTGCAGGAGTGCGGCGAGAGGGGACTTTGCTGCAGCGGGCCTCATTTTCAGGGACTGCTGGTGCGGCTTAGTTTCTGAGCATCATTAACACAGCACACCACGTGTGTTAAATTGTCTTGAGCAGCGGGAGCTGCTTCTGGAAGCCATGGAGCCCACCACCATGCCCTCGCCCACCCCAAATCTTACTAGCCATAGACCCACAACTCTTGCTTGGTCCTGCTTTTGTAAGTGCGTAATCTAAATTCTGGTCGGACTAGTCCTGTCCCAGTTTGGCTTTAGCTTATCACCCTTTTCTCCCGAGATTATCGTCTGAGTAGATTATATGTGCTGACGATACCCCGTTCTGCCAATATGCTCTTCTGTCAACTCTTATTCGAAATTTTTAGTGTAGCAGAATGATTTGCGGACAAAACCACCACAACCCACCAGTTTGGAAACAAAAGGAGACAGAGGCATTTCTGTTATAAACCTTGCTTTGTGTTTTTTCCAATCTGAGTGAGATCTGAAATGAAATGCCCTGTGTTCTCATCGTGAAATGGGATGAAAGTGAGAGCCAGAAAGCAAACTGGTGTGCTTTATTATTACTGGTATTATTTTGGGGGTCATTTTGCTGTAGCTAGAAGACTACAAAACTGCTGTCAATGGGACGAACAGTTTATGTAGCACGGGGGCTGACTATGAAGCCCCCGGTGTTTTGATCTTCAGAGCCATGTTTCAGGCCGCTGCCTGCTTTGGTGTGTTTGAGATGTAAGCACAATACATGGTGTATTTACTCCTATTTCTCCAGCTTTTCTCACCTTTCCCAGGCAATTTTTCTCACCTTTCCCAGGCAGTTTTTCTCCTTAAAGCATGAACTGGAACACACAGAATTATTTTCCTTGTTAAACAGATAATTCCTCTCGCGTGCAAGGAGCCCTAGCATCCCTGAGTCCTCCATAGGGCCCTGATGCGCACCGTTCCCCTTAGTTCCCCTTCCTCCCAGCCTGCGTCTGAACGCCCACCAGCTGCAGGAGGCGGGGCCAGGACCGGGCAGGGAAGGCACAATATGAGTAATTGTCGCATACGGAATGTGATTTCTTTTCAGCTTCATAGTCCTGTAGCTTTCTCGTGTTACTTGACTCTGGAAAGGTAATATCTTACTTTAAAAAGTAGCAGTCTGCCCCAGCGTAGAAATTAGCTGTTTATTAACAAAGTACTGAAAATATTTGTCCTTTTTCAAATGATACAAGTAAAATGTCAGAAGACACATGAAACTCCTTAAGTGCATTTTATTACGGTAAACCCTTGAATAATGTGGGGGTTAGGGGCACCGATCCTCCACGCTGTCGAAAATCCATGTGTAACTTTTGCCTCCCCCCCCAGAACTTAACTACTAATAGTCTACTGGGTTGTTCTAAAGTTTTTATTTAAGTTCTGGTTAGTGAACATATAGTGAAATCTCGGCTTCAGGAGTAGAATGTAGGGATTCATCACTGACGCGTCACACCCAGTGCTCATCACAAGGGTACTCCTTAATCCCCATCCCCCATTTAGCCCAGCCCCTGCCACCTCCTCAACTACTAGCCTGCTGCTGACTTGGAAGCCGACAGAACATAAACAGTTGATGAACACATATTTTGTATGTTACATGCGCTATATACCGTATCCTTATAATGTAAACTAGAGAAAAGGAAATCGCAAGGAAGAGAAATTACACTGCAGTACTGTACTGTAAAAAATATCCCCACGTAAGTGGACCCTCGCAGTTCAAACCACGTTGTTCAAGGGCCAACTGTATACTTCCTCCATTGGAACAGTTAAGTACTGTCACATTAAACTGCTTTATCCTCTTGTAAATAGCCTCAACTTGTAGAGAATTAGAGTTTTAAGATATATTTTAGTTCCTTTGATTTTAAGAAAAGGGAAGGAAAGTCAGATTCTTGTAAACCACAAAGAAATCCTGGCCTGCCGCCGTGCTGCTGTGTCCCCCAAATCCAGAGAACGGCTGTCATCGCCACGAATTCAGAGTGTCCCAGAGAAGCTAATGGGATATTCTCCGTAGTGCTGTGAAAATGCCGCACCTCTGTCGGGGGAAGCGGGGGAAGCGCAGCGTTATCTGAAACAGGTAGAGGGAAACAAATGAGAACTCCAGGGGTACTCTTAGGTCCTAATCATGTGAGTTTAAAACTGTTGATACGACACAAGCATCAAGGAGGGGAGAATGTCTACAACCAAAATACCATGCTTTTTCTCAAAATGGAATGGAGGCAAGGAGTGGAAGCAGGTACCCAGAGAGAAATGTGGGAGCAAATACAGTGTCGTGCATGAATATATATATATATACGTGTATATATACACGTATATATATATATATATGTGAACTAGAGATAAGGTCTTTATCCAGTGTGATTCCCCAGTGACTGAATTCTCCCATTTCAGTAATTGCAAAATATGGACGCATTTTGTTTTGGGGCGGTAGTACCTACTGGCTCCCACTTTCTCCTTGAACTTCTGTCTCTAAAGTGGGCGAGAAGCCTCAGCCAGTGGAAATGGGTGAGTGCAAATACGTGGAGCTAGTCAGTGGCCGGGGTGGGATGGCCGCCAGCAGCCCTCCCAGAGCCCCACGGGCCGGACCGCCCCACCACACGGTGCGTCACGAAGGGACTTCCCCTCTCCAGGAAACGGGTATGAGCAAGGTTGGTATTTGTTGTTGGTATCTGTTACTCTAACATATTTTTCATAGCCTTTGCAGTTAGAGAGTTCTGTTGTAAGGAACACGTCAGAGTTCATAAAATCTCTTTTTGAATCATTTCGATCCTTATTTTAGTTGACCTGCTAGCAACAAAACCTTTTCACAAGTATTTCCATGACTGTTTATATATGTATTGTAAACGACTCAGTGTCTAACAGTGAAGGTTAAGTGATTCATTGTGAATTTTATATGTATCATGAAGGATATTTGTTGATGTTGATGAGAGAGAATGTGAAAGTTATTTTCAGCTTTTTTTTTTTTTTTTTTAGAATTTCTTTTGTTTGTGTTGCCGTTTTTCCCTATTATAAACTAGCATAACCATGTTGCTTTAGATAAAGAGAAGTTGTAGCGATGGTGTCCACTCAGATCCTAACATAATGGTCAGGCAGTTCTAATAGATTAAGTAGTGAGCTCTAAGGTCCAAAAATGGACGCAGCTTCCCAATGATCTCACTCACCTATGTCCTAGATCATTATGAGAATTGAACGGGATGTTGCATTTACATGTATTTAAAGTACTTGGTTCATCACTCGGCCCATAGTGGAATGGGGTCCATATCTAAGGTGTGTGTGAAAACGCAGATGTTATGATTCACTGCCTGGCATTAATGACCATGTGGCGAGAGCAAATAGAAGACCTGAGTTCAAAGGAACCATTGATTACCTGTGATAGTGTAGACATCAGCAGGGTCTTCTAATGCATGAAGGTGTGGTTGGCTTTTCCTTGTTGTGGCTTGTTTTAACCTTGGCCCTATGTGTCGTTAGAAAAGGAATGCTTTTTTAAAAATGACGCTGGCCTCATCAGAGCTGCCTATAATGTTCTTATTTTGTGATTATAATAAACATTTTGTGGGATAACATTTGTATTTAGTCCTTTCAGAAGGAAAACCAGATTTTTCAAGCAAGTTTCTGGTTTTCCATGGTTTCAGTTGTTTAAAGTTCAGAAGTTTCAAGTCTTAATTTTGGGAGCTTGATTCAAAGGCTAAAAGAAAAAAAATCTTTTAAAAATTGTATAACTCTGTCGTCAGTGTAAAAGGTCATTTTTAAATCTTAGCTAGAATTTGTATTTTGAGGATTTCTTTAACTGACTTTAGTACAAATTAGACATTTTAGAAGGTAGTAGATACTTGTTATATTAATGGCTAACTAGAATTTGAATATATTTTATTTTGTGCTATGTTAGGTTTATTTTGGAGTGGATGCAGTAAGTCCTCACTTGTATTTGCCTTAAGTTTTCTGCTTCTGTGTTTTAAAAATATGCCATGTTTACTGCTTACATCTAAGGGGATGAAAAATAGTGTGTTTCAGTTTTAGTGTGTTTCAGGTTTTCCTGATTAGCTAAATGTGTAGGGCCCTTTCCAAAGAGCATTTCTGTCTTTATTTTATATAGGACTAGATTGTAAGCTTTTTATTTTTTTTTAAATTTTTTGTAAAGATTTTATTTATTTATTTGACAGAGAGAGAGACAGCCGGCGAGAGAGGGAACACAGCAGGGGGAGTGGGAGAGAAAGAAGCAGGCTCCCAGAGGAGGAGACCGATGTGGGGCTCGATCTCAGGACTCTGGGATCACGCCCTGAGCCGAAGGCAGACGCTTAACGACTGAGCCACCCAGGCGCCCCTAGATTTTAAACTTTTTAAAGTTTCAGTTTAATATCGAAATTTATGTATCTGAATTTGAGTTCATTGGTTTTATTATAAATCCTATAATGTCCAGCTCATTCACTGAAAGACCACCTCAAGTAGGAGAAGAACAGCTAATTGCTGTGGTCATTCTTTTGCATTCCTGTATTTTAGATTTCAGATAACTGAAGTGACTGGGAAAAGGAAGAAAGAGAAAGAAACAAACTGGATTAGTGTCTAATTTTTTTATTATTCTAAAGAAAGTTTTTTATGAGTTGTGGGAACTGGCTCCTGTTGAGATATAGATGCCTGTAAACGTGTAATTCTCCATTAAAACTGACTTGCTAATGTAATTTGCAAGATTACCTCCTCTAATATCCCTTCTCCGCACTGAACAAAATGCAAAAGTAACAAAATTGGGAGTCTGCCTGAAGCTGCCGTTCTCTTTACTTGGTGCTTCGGGATGACCCTGACTACGTAGTAGGACCTATTATTTGTATTTTCCAGGGTAAGGGATATTACATTAAACGTTTAACTTTCAAGTTTTGCTTTTTTCCTTGGGCTTAGAATCCGTGATAGCAGTATTTGAAATGGGCATGTGCAGTTATTTGGGGGTTTTAACCACGCTTCTTTGCATATTAGAAAATACTTCGTAGGACCAACCCTGTTTCCCCCTTTGGTTTATCTAGAAGACTTGCACTGTCTGCCAGATGCTGCTTCCTAACCAGTGCAGTTACGCATCACACCAGAGAATCCATCAGCACAAATCTCCCTACACCTGCCCCGAGTGCGGGGCCATCTGCAGGTCGGTGCACTTCCAGAGCCACGTCACCAAGAACTGTCTGCACTACACACGGAGAGTTGGTTTTCGGTCAGTATACTGTTTGCTTACGTGCAAGTAAAGCCTGTTCGCTTTCGAGTTTCGAGCGGTCTGTGCCCACCGTTCTCGGGGTCCTACAGTGATACCTCAATTAACAGATCCTCTGGGAACCTAGTTCATTTGTGGTAGGGTTGATCTGAGTCCTTGTGGTATTGGCCCTCTGGTCTCTGCAGAGCTGATGGTAGATGGAGCCCATCGTCCTACAGAACCGTGCATGTGGCAGCATTCAGCTTTGACAAACTGTTAGAGGTGTTTCTTCTGCGCCCTTTCCAGCATCCTTCTATTGTCATGCTCTCTGCGTTTGAACCCCTGTAAGAACACCGGGTTTTTCTGTACCTCTTAATACGTCTCCCCTGATCAAGACAGAAAGGGTGCATGGCCCCTTCCTTTTATTTCGTCCTGTCGAAGGATTGCGTGTTTGCCCTTTCCTAACACCGTCACTCTTGGTGGAAGAACCTTCCGCCCCAGGTAACCTTCCTCTATCACTCCTTCCCCATTATTCAAGTCCGGGCGTTTCCTTCGTCTCTGTTCATCTTAGCTAGGGCCCCTTTCCCTGACCCCCGAGAATCTCAGATAATGTCTTTTACCACATCTGGCACATCTAATGTTCATTTAGAGAGCATGGAGTGATGAACTTGAACTTTACCTTCCCCCTTGTGACCTTCTGAAATGCATTCTTGTGCCTTTTATATTTTTTATATATTTATATTTTGACTCAGCGAGGGTCAGCCAAGAAAACCTGCTGTTGCTACACAGTGTCTTTGTTAATAGAGGTATTACTGTACTGTGTGTTTATCTTCAAATTAAGTGTTTGGTTGCCTGTAACTTTAATGTTAGACTCTTAATACACAGTGCTATCTTCTAGTTGTACAGTTACGATATTTTTTTTTTTTTTAAGATTTTATTTATTTATTCGACAGAGATAGAGACAGCCAGCGAGAGAGGGAACACAAGCAGGGGGAGTGGGAGAGGAAGAAGCAGGCTCATAGCAGAGGAGCCTGATGTGGGGCTCGATCCCATAACGCTGGGATCACGCCCTGAGCCGAAGGCAGATGCTTAACCGCTGTGCCACCCAGGCGCCCCCAGTTACGATATTTTATAAAAATGAAGTCTAGTTGGTATAATTTGATGGTTTTATTTCAATTACATTTAGGTTACAGCATCATCGATGGCTCTGTCCATTTTTCTAACCCTAAAAGAGACTTCTTTCACATTTTTATCACATGCCTCCAAGCCTGTGATGCACAGCTGCTCAGTGCATTGGAATCTACCCTAGTAGGGAACGTTTGGTTTGGAAATTAAGGAACTAGAGTTTTTTTGTGCCAGTTTTGCCACTTTGTGGTAATTCACATATCCTTTCTATGCCACGGCGCCTCTGTCTGTAACACCAGTGTGGTGCCCGCTCCATCGCCACTGAGATGTTACCGAGTAAAACTGGATAATGGAAATGCATGCTCTGAGTGCGGAGGAAAGTTAAACCTTGAAGGTGGCCTGGAGTCCACAAAACCCATACCCCATGTTTTGAAGCTATTATTACTGGGTGCTTTGTTTAATAATGGAAAGCAGTTCTGCACCATTTTCTCTGTGCTCTTCTTTTAACAGATGCCAAACTTTCCTCAAATGTTTATTCTTTGAGTATAATGAAAGTAAACTTAGGCTGGAATGAATAAAGGAAGTAGGACTTCTGCAATTCTCGCTATTCCTGGAGTCTTTCCTAAATTAAAACATGCTCTGTGCTCAGACTAAAAGTAATCAACTCAGTTGGAGAAGCCTATCCCTTGCTTTTCTTTTTTTTCCCCCTCCACTAAGAGAGTTACTTAAATTTGGCACTTGGAATTTTTAAAATTTTTGTGTTTCGTATAGGTTTTTTTTTTTCTTGGACTCGAGGCTTAGAAGAGCTGTAAATACTTCTGTGTGTGTATTCTGCATAGTTCATGTTTACCTCTTTAGGTGGGAGAAAAAATATTTGACCTTAATTTTTTTTCCTGCTGCTTCAAATAATGGTTCCGCCTAATATTTGATGGGGACGTAGCAGCCTCTTGGCCTTGTTATTTCTCCCCGCTCTATAAGGGAAGCAGTACTTTTGCCTCTATACTCAATCATTTTCACTTTGTTTTTTCTCTGGTCAGAGAAGTCTCTCTAACAAAGCTCCCATGGCTCACTTGTCTCTTTGTGACTCAGTGTGCCTCAGTCTTTCTCTTCGTGATCATATCACATCTCCCAGATACTGAGGGGGTCACTCCTAACTCCTGGTCGTTTTGGTGAAAGTCCTAGGTTTCTATGAATTTTCCTACTCCCTGATGCATTGGATCTGCATTTCGAAAGGGGGTCTATAGGATTGTATACTATAAACATTTAAAAAAAATTTTTTTTTTTACACAAAGAGGAACTTGATTGGTACCCAGAACACGAAGGACCTCAGGTACATGAAATACTTATTAATAGACAGGATTTGGGTAGCATGAAGATACTGGATGAACCCTTCACATCCTGTCTTCTGTTTGTCGTCTTTCCATTCCCCGTGGGCCTCTGTTGCCCCGGAATCTTTTCTTCCACCTGTGGGCAGCTGTTTTACAACTCCCTCTTTTCTTACCTGGTTTCAAACTCTCTGCTTTCTTTCCTCACGTTAAGGAGGGTTTTCCCTTGGCCTCCGTGGTGCCCTTTGGGCCAGGCCTTACCTACCTCCTCCTTCACCTGTTGTCTAGATGCTTTAATTTCCAGTTTATTTTCCTTAAGATTAAATCTTCTCCCAGTCCAGGCGACGTCAGAGAATTAGTTCTTTGTTTCTTTTTGCCCTTTGAGCACCACCTTTCTGCCCTTGATGAGAAAATTTTTCTGTTTATGGTACCACTGTGGAGGACCCTGCGCTTCATTCATGATCCATTTTTGTTTGATGGGATCTTCCTCTTTCGTAGGACTCAGAGGCTTCTAGGGCTGGGAAGAACTAAGAAGTGACTGAGTTCGACTCTTCCCCTTTTACACATGAGAAACAGGCCCAGAGAGGATCAGTAAGCTGTTGACGGTGAACCCAAAATAGTTTTCCGTGTGCTTGGGTGGCTTTACTGCCCGAAATAATAGTTCAAGTAGACAAGATAGAGGAGCTTTCCTTAATTATTGTCCTATCATGATTTGGTGTTTAATGTAACCGCTGCCGAACCCTGTGCCGGAAGTCATTGAAAATGTAACGCATGATGGCATTTTCATGGAACGCTCGCAAAGCTTAATACGGCACGCTTTGTAGAACGCATACCCTTCAGAGAACGCCCCCTCTGTGTGACTTTGGAAGCACCTCCATGCATTCGGAAAGAAGGTGCTAGGAATGGAAGTACCTTAAATTCATGCAGAAGTGATGGAGCTCTGCCTGCTGAAAGGCGGGCCCTGTCTGCAGTCCCCCTTCCCCAGGTCGGCCCCCACCTTCTCGTCCAGGGACGTGTCTGCTCAGGTGCGTTACAGGTTACCTGCACAGACTCTCCAGTGTTCACAGAGCCCACCCTCGGATGGCTCTCAGGTGTGAACACAGGGTGACGAGGTCCTCGAGTGAATATGTTACCAGTGTTGCTCAGAGTCCCTGCATGAGAAAGAAGAGCTTGGGGAGAAACATACCTAAGCGTCAGAGCTTGTTTCCAGAGGACTAGATGTGATCAGTTCACGAGCTAATCAAATCAGCACACGTTCAAGAAGTAAAGAAGTTAACTGGAAAGACTATTTAGCGATGTTGATTTTTCAGAGTTTATAATTCATGTTATTTCTTAAAACAAATGTAAGTGTACTTGAACTTATTTTCCAGGAGACAAACCAGCTAGGCGGTTAACCTTCTCTACCCAACAGGCCCCCTTAACTCCAGATCCATTGACCACATCAGTGTGTCCCACGAGACCGTGGCCATGGCTTCGGAGCCAGGACTGACTTGTTCTCTCTGTCCTCTATTGATGGCAGGCAGGTTGAGGCAGTGAACATTTCTTCCATTTGGAGATGCCATTTGTGCATAGGGGGCTGGTTAGGAACCTCAGGGCCTGGGGTCAGAATCCAGCGTGTGGGAGTGTTCTCCAGAGGCTCAAGTCATACGGTCTTGCCGTGTTCCCCGGTCTCGGTACTGTCCCAACCCTCCACTGGTCCCCCCCACGCTGGAGTCTGGATTAGTTACTAGATGCCCAAGACATAGGCCATTTTTAGTTTTGTGTTTCTTCTTCATGATCTTCCTTCTTAAATATGTAAAAATAATTTGACCTTTTATAAATAGAAAACAACACAAAACAAGACTGACTTCCTAAAAGCCATTAGAAGCCTCAAGAGGCCATTGTAAGATGCTCGCTGTACCTGACTTTGACAGTGAGGGTGCCCGTGTGTGATGGTCCCGTGCTGACGACCGCGTGTTTGTTTTCCTGGCAGGTGTGTCCATTGCAATGTCGTGTACTCTGACGTGGCCGCTCTGAAGTCCCACATCCAGGGCTCTCACTGTGAAGTCTTCTACAAGTGTCCTATTTGTCCCATGGCGTTTAAGTCTGCCCCAAGCACACATTCCCATGCCTACACGCAGCATCCCGGCGTCAAGATAGGAGAGCCGAAGTAAGTCCTGCTGCCTTCTGACTTTTATGCCACCTGCCGCCACAGAGATTCAGAGGAGGGAGTAGTTCTGTGGAATGAAACTTAAGATACAAAGGATGATGCCACCGCGCAGATGTCGATGTTCCAGGAAACACAGCTGGTAGCTCCTCACTCCCTAAACCCTTCAGCTCTTTCTAGGGGACGCCTCCGTCCGCAGATGTCACTTATTACTTGGGCCCTTCAGTTTCTACGAATCAAGTGAATATTTACCAGTTTTGCCCTTTTTCTTAAGGTGATTTTAACAAATAAGTTTGAGCAGAACTATAAAATACCATCATCTTTCCTTTTTTAATTTTTTGTTAACATGGTTTCTTATAGGATGCACTTTTCGTCATAACGTAATACAAAGTCAATTTAAAACACTGGTTACTGAATTTAACTTCATAGCCAGTATTAGTCCTTGACGAGCAAAAGCAAATTTCGTGTTTGTCTTAATCTTGCTCTTAATTTTGTCCGTTTTTGCTTTGTGGAGTCCTTAATAACGAAGTGGTCCTGGGCAGCCCTGGTCTGCTTAGCCAAGAGGAGGGCGAGTGGGCTTTGGGTTCCGAGTCCTCCCACCCACCCACCAGCTGGGAGGTCTGGGACTATCACGTGCTCTGTTTCAACATCCGTTTTTCTCCCCCATAGAATGACGGTAGTGCTTACAGCACGGGGTTTGTGTGAGGCACACAGTCCCTCTGTCTGGAGCACGGAGGGGCTCAGTGGCTTTGGTGCTTTCCACATTTCCTCTCTGTTGTGTACACAGCCCTGGATTAGGTGCGGTTAAGCTTATTTCATTCCCGTATGATTTATGGCAACGTGGAATTTGATTGTTGGGTGAGGTTAGATTTCCTGCCCAAAGCTATTGGTGTGTTTCGCCCGTAACTCCATAATCAAGGAAGTATTGGAGGGAAGATGTGCACATAGGCCATGTTACATGTGTCTGACTTTTACAGTAACATTTAGTTTGGGGAGATATGACTGCACACTATAGGGGTGTTTACTAAAAAATGAGGATACAATGAATTCTGTTCTAGAAAGACCTTCACTCTGATCTTTGTGGAGCCTCGAAATGAAACAATCTGCAGATTAGGTGATCCATATATAACCTGGTATCTTGACCCTGAAGATGCACTTCAGTGAACTCTAAGGTCTTCACTGTTCATGGTAGTAAAGCTTCTAGGCATTAAGGCAGTGTCCTGCCCCCAGTTAATACAGTTTTCAATATGGTTCTTTATTCAAATAAATAAAACTTTACTGAAATCTGGAATAGTAGTTGTTACCTGGGAATACAGGGCAGCAAATGAGTAAGATAAGCTTTCCAGTTTGAGTGATGCATAGGAAGAAATTTATTCTAGTATTTTCCTAAAATTATTTTTACTACAGTCGTTCTTTAATAAGTACCAACTCTGAAGATAGGCATTGACTACTGTGTTTTATTTTTTTTTTTTTAAATATTTTATTTGTCAGAGAGGGAGACAGAGTGCAGGCAGGGGGAGTGGAAGGCAGAGAGGGGAGAAGCAGGCTCCCCGCTGAGCAGGGAGCCCGATGCGGGGCTTGATCCCAGGACCCTGGGATCATGACCTGAGCCACCAGGAGCTCCATGACTACTGTGTTATAAACTGTAAAAGTAGGGGCGCTTGGGTGGCTCGTCGTTAAGCATCTGCCTTCGGCTCAGGGCATGATCCCAGGGTTCTGGGATCGAGCCCCGCATCGGGCTCCCTGCTCGGCGGGAAGCCTGCTTCTCCCTCTCCCACTCCACCTGTTGTGTTCCCTCTCTCGCTGTCTCTGTCAAATTAATACATAAAATCTTAAAAAAAAACACAAAAAAACTGTAAAAGTAAAAGAAAAAAAGCTGTAGGTGAAATACAACAAAACTGCCAAACCAGTGAACTTTACCTCAACTGCTATGACCCCAGGGGCTGCTCGTCAGCACCCGTGTGTCACGACTGTGTTACAGCGGGCCTTGAGATCGCTCGTCCCTGCCACGTTTCCCCATTCAGGCTCCCGTAAAGCCTTCCTGTGCTGTGCTGGAATGCTGCCTGGCCTACACTTGATTCAGAAGCTTCCTTTTGACATTAAGTCCATCTCTGCTCTGTATATGTTAGCCCCCCAAAGTTAGTAGCCCCGACTACACTGAAGACTCAGGCACTGAAATCTCCTAGCAGGATTTGGTTAACAGGTGGTTATGCAGATGACTCAACATTATGCAAATGGTGTGCATTCATTTTTTTAAAGAGCAATATAAAAATAACCCTCCCCCATTTTCTTTAGAGACTATATGAGGTCTAAAAATACAGCCCCAGAAAGTCCTGTAGTCCTAGCACCTCAAATTGAAAAGCGCACAGTGCAAGTTTTTACATCTGTATTTTTTTAAGACTTTTATTTAATATGTACGTAGTGTTTCTTACATGCCAGGCACTGTTCCAGTGCTGTGTTTCTTGCTTTTCAGCGTGTGATCAGGCTTGTTACCCTGCTGTGTTAATAGAAAACTGTGGACACCCTTGCATCTTTTCTGGGTGATTCCAGATCAGTTTGAATGTCCATTCCTGGATTTCATGGTGATAGAGGTTTGTGTCTATTTTCGTCTTTTCCTTGACGTCTGATGAACAGCAGGTTTTTTGCTATTTTGTGCCTCCCTTTTATTGGCCGCTCTAAATGTATGTAAGTGGAGAAGTGAGACCTCCAAAGTCCAGAATTACGTAAGAGAGAGTTTCTGAGCCAGTCCCTGAGAAGTCAAGCACGTACTAAATTATAACAGTGGCATGGCGGAAGACTTTGGAGTCAGATGAGGCTGAATTTGAACCATGGCCCTGGGATTTGTGCAACATCCAGCAAATTCTGTCCTCTCTGAGCCCGTCCGGGAAACGGCTCACCTGCTGGAAGCGTGCAGGTTGTTGGCTGAGGACAGTGCTTTGCACTTAGTTCGATTCAGTCAGTGGTAATGAGGGAGGAGGTTTGTGGCGGTGATTTCAGAGCTTAGGATCGTTTGTTCCATTTGTTTTTACATTTGTATCAAGGGTTGCACCCTGTTCTGGAGAGTTTGGTTTGCTGTAAGTTGGACCTGAGTGTGGTTATTTGGTTTTAGCTTTCTTCTTTCTTTCTTCCTTCCCTTCCTTCCTTTCTTTCTTTCATAGGCTTTTTAACGAAGACTTTTATTAAGTTAGGGCCAGCGTGGAGCCCAACACGGGGCTTGAACTCGTGATCCTGAGATCAAGACCTGAGCTGAGATCAAGAGCCAGATGCTCAACCAACTGAGCCACCCAGATGCCCTGGTTTTAGCTTTCTATTTCTTTTTTTTCTCCTTCTTCCTCCCCCCCCCCCCCCGGTCCCCTTAGGCTGATTATTCCACCATTCCCTCAGTCTTGCAACTAGGGTAGGATTCAGTCAGACATACAGGATTGGCTTTCAGAGCCTTTTGCCACCCTCCAGGGCCTCGCCCACCATTCCCACAGCCTGGGGATCTGGCCACGGTGTGTTCTGTCTGTTCCCCCTCCACGCTGCGCCCAAGCGTCGGCTTCACCGCTTCACCGTCCTGCCTGGCTTCCCTCCCCCACCGGGCTGCCTCCTGTGGTTTCCTTCCGTTGTAGTCGGAGAGTTTGCTCCATCTTCGTGTCCTAACTCTTCTGTGAGGTTCGTTTGTTTGGGCTTCGTTTTTTAGCATGAGCACCATTTTTTAACATTTCTCAGTAGTTCTGTCCTACGGAAAAGTTGTAAAACTCTACAGATGAACATCCCTTCATCTAGATTCCCCAGTTGCCCACATTCCTGGCATTTACTCCCACCATTTCTTTCTGCGTCTCTCTCTCTCTCTCTCTCTCTCTCTCTCTCTCTCTCTCTCTCGGTGAGGAATAATAGGACAGCATGACATAACTATTGGAGTGTGTTCTGCCTCTCCTCCCAAAAAGGTCACCCATGTATGTCACCCCTGTTGAGCCCTCCCAGCCAGAGATGGGTGCTGATTACATTACTGCTCAGTGCGAGGATCCCATTAAAATTTCTCTAATAGATGAGAAAGTGTCTTTTTTAAAATTTTGGGTTCAAAATCCTATCCAGGAACATGTGTTGCATTTAATCGTCCTGTCTCCTCAGGGTTCTTCCGTCTGCAACAGTGGCTCAGTCCCCCCCCCTCCTGTCTTTGGCCGTCCGAAAGAGGCTTCCGGCCCCTCATGCTCCGGATGACCCCCGTCCGTCGCTGCTTTCTTGTAGCTGGACGCAGGACACGTACTCTTGGCAGGAGGCTCCTTGTTGTGTCCCATCAGAGCCAGGCAGTGCCTGTGTGTGCTTCTGGCGGCGCTGCCGACCTCCCCCATCTAGTCAGGCTGGTGTCCGCCAGACCTCTCCGCCATGTAGTCACCACCTCCTCCCTCGTAAGCACTAGCAGCTCATGGGGCGGTATTCCAATATTGTACCAGCAAACCGTTCCTCAGAAAAATGCTCAAGTAAATCATTTATCTCCTCTTTAATACTTTCTTTGCTATTCAGTGGAAAGAAAAAAAAAGAAAAAAAGTCAAAGCAAACAACCCCCCCTCCCAAAGGAATGTAGCATGAATAAAATGGGCCATGCTATTTTTCATGAAATAGTTCTTTCTGAAAATGTAAGAATAGAATCTTGGGGAAAGTTCTTAGCCTAGCTAGTAAATCTTCATTCTTTTCCCGAGACTGTTCTTTTTTTCTTACTGCTCTATGGTCATTACAGAAAAATCGAGAAGTACAGACAAGCAAAGAGAGTAAGAATACCTATAGTATCATCCAGCAGAGATGATGACAGTTGTGTAACCTTCCATGTCTTTTCTGCTCCCTTAAAATGCAGCCATATCGTACTTACTGTCTTGTTCCCGGTTGTTTGGATTGTGACAAAAATCTTTGCATTCATGGGTATATGTCTGTAGCACAGTTTGTGAAAAATGACATCGTTGCTCTTACTTCACTACTTACGTTACTGGGTGTTTGGGCTATTTTCAATTCTAAGCTGTTTTAAATAGTGAAGAAATGAATGTCCTCGTCACACATGGTACAGGTAATGCTGGCACAGCATCAGGGTGCCTCCTCTGAGCTGTGTGGGGACGTCCTGAAGTCCTCGAAAAGCCCCTCGGCGCTAAGTTACTGATATGTCAAGACCTTATAAAAACGTGTGCCGCTCAATCCAATTTAATTTATAAATTTTATGTAGGAAAAGGAAAAAAAAATTAAATCTGTCATTTACTGACAGAGCTACGAAGCGAGACGTGCTTTCTCACAAAGACCCTGAGAGGAAAGACCTGTGGTTTCTAGAGGCGTTCCTTTCTTTGGCTCTCGTGTGGAGATAACAAATGGAATCTCAACTCTGCTTTTCTCCTCTCTGACTTGTACCTTCAGTCAGTGTTTCTCTGCCATTTTTCTAAGCTGCTCACTGGGATTCTTTGTGCTTGTTCTCGAAGTTCTTCAAAGGAGACACAGGTGTCCCTAGGGTCTCCCCTGAGGACCAGGAAGACCTGGGGCAGTTACGGGAGAAAGGGGACCTAACTGTGGGCACGTTGAACGAGGTTGGTGGCTGGGGAGTCTAGTGCTTTCCCTCCTGCCTGAGCTTCAGTGGAAGGTGTTGATGGATGGAAGGCATTCTGTGTAGAAGGCTCAGGTCTCCTGAATTAGCTCAGGGAGGCTGCTTGACGGTAACATCAGGTATGGAAATGGTCTGTAGTAGACAGTATTTTAAACCATCTTAAGCACAGTAGATAACACAAATTGAAACAACAGTGGTATGGATTTTCTTTCTCTCTCTCTCTCTTTTTTTTGGGGGGGAGTGTATAATTGTTTATTGGTATAGGGCTTTCTGTGTTGAGAACATGTAGAGAAATGCAATTCAAGTGTAAAATTGCCCCTAACTCGAAAAGAAAACATGGGACAAGTAAGAGCTTATGCAGACATCAGAGCTGAACAGGCCTCCTTAGTTCATTAACAAGCGCTGTTTCAAGGTAGGGGACCACCACCCAGCTGCGTTCCTTGTCTTCTCTTAAAGAATACTTAAAAAAAAAAAAAAAATAAAGAGTGCTTTTGCTCTGTGTTAAAGTAACTAACAAGTGAATATCTTGTACAAACCAGTGTCCTCTGTAGATCTGTAAGTAGTGCAATGGTCATTAATTTAGACTTCTGTTTTAGACTTCTATGCAAATGTGATGGAATGCGTCTTTACTCAAAATGTCAAGACAGATCTGCACTTGAGTGATGCCAGTTGCCTCCAAAAGATTGTTTCAAAGCTAAACTGTTTTGTTCTTTTTACCGTGTTTATGTGTTCTCACTGCCCCTGCCACCTGAATTCTTGAGATGTAAAGTAGCAGTTCCTTTGACTTCAGAGACGAGGGCTCACTGACATTTCCACGCACTTCTTCTGTTGTAGAGTAATATATAAGTGTTCCATGTGCGACACTGTTTTTACCCTGCAAACCCTGCTGTATCGCCACTTTGACCAACACATCGAAAACCAGAAGGTGTCTGTTTTCAAGTGTCCCGACTGTTCTCTTTTATATGCACAGAAGCAACTCATGATGGACCATATCAAGGTGTGTGCGCATCTCTCGTGTCCTTTAAGTAAATTGTAGACCCATTCATTGATCATAAGTCAAGGCTGAGCTGCAGATACAGAGAAAGCATGCATGCTGTCGAGGGAAGGGATGGGTGCTCGTTGTTGGTACAGAGCAATGTACGGAATGCTGCCATCGTACACTTGACTGATGCTTTTTATTCCCGAGTCCCAATCTGCATACAGTGAAAGACCAATGCAGAGTAACAAACGTAGGCCTGAGTATAAAAGAAAAATAAGTATTAGGGCTCTTTTTTTTTTCCTTCACCTAAAAATGTGACTGTGAAGTTTACTTTAGAAATAGACAGGGACTCTGACGAATTGTGTTAATTCGTTGTAAATATCAGTGTGTATTTAGAAAAATGAAGGTTTTCCCTTGAAATTATATAAGCGGTTAAATTTACATTATAATTGATGTTCCTGGATCTTTTTTTTCGGGGGGGGGGTCTTTTTTTTTTTTTTTTTTCCTGTCAAGGTTGCATGTAAATTGACAGTAAAATGTGTAGGGTGGGCCAGCACAGTGTCTGATCCCTGGCAGGTGTTCAGTTAATGAAATGAATAAATGTCCAGTTTGGATAACCCCCACCCTCCAAACCCCAAAAGGGGCGCCTAAATCTCTTTACAGCCTTTTAAGCTCATGAAGGACAGTGCTTAGTCCTAGCCTCTTAGCTGCCCACTGTGAAAGGTTAAAGCGATTTTATTCCTGTGTGATTAGGAGATAATATCCATCAGCTCTCAGAGCTTAAAGTGACTTGACTTTTTAAAAAGAAACAGCAACAGTGGCCTGATATCATGAACTCCATCTCTCTTCCTCTTAGTTCTTCTCTTTTTTTAATATGGGGTACAAGAAAGGTGAGCAAATCAGGTCTCTGAATTAGTCTAGTCTCATCTCAGTTAAATGAATGGACTGTTAATCTTTGAAATTTCCTGTGTTGAGCATGTTTGAGCTCACGTAGCATAACTGCCTATTGCCAAGAACTTAACATCTGCTCATTGGAGGGTCTGCTCGTTGGTGGCCGGGCTAAGCTAGTGGCTCTGTGTCATTACTACGGTGAATCAATGCATGGGAGCTACATTTCATCATTATCACTTAAAAGTACAGTAAAATCCTCTTAAGATATTTTAAAGGTTTTCACTAAAATTACAAAACTCTCTTGACAACAGATACTTATTTAATGAATGATCGGGGGGGGAAAAACCCTAAAAACTGCTCATAAGAACATAGTGACGTTGGAATTAGACCCAAATATTTTAACATACTTTTTACAGGGGGGAAGAAAGAAAAAAGAAAGAAAAGTTACTTCTTAAGAGGCTTTTAAGGTATTTGCTCTCTGGAGCTCATGTTTACATCTGGAAGTGGGGTCATCGACCTTGTGGTTAGGGTCTTCTTGTGTTAATAGTGAATCTGGAGGAATACAAGGTTCCAAGAATAGAGACTGAAGAGGAGGGCAAAGTCCTGTGGCCACAAGGACGAAAGAATTGTTTTTATTCATCTGAACCTTTACGAGACTCCATGATACGAAAAAGAGTGGAAATACTCACTTATGTTCTCATTTCAAGTATGTCCAATACACTTGAAATATTCTGCCTTTATGTGTTTGGGGATGGGTAAGAATAAAGATAAGGTTTTAGGGGCACCCTATTTTTGTTTTTATTTTTAAGATCTGTGCTAGTTCCTCTGAGTGTATTTACATCACCTAATACCTGTGCTATTCAGTTTTTCGTGAGGAGGAAATTCAGAGAAAGCAGGACAGGAATAGTGTTCCCCCCATACATATTCATTTAAAGGTAGATCTTTATTTGCCTAATTTAATCCAATTCGTAGCATTTCTTCTTCCAGAGTATAGATTTATTCACTGTGTAGGATCCCTGTATACATGTTGGCATTTACATTTAAAGCAAACTTTCAAGTTACAATTGTTCAAGTTATTTGTTGTTACAGGACCTAAGGAAAAATCAATTCTAAAAGAATTAAATGGTATTTGTTTTATTTTAAAAAGACCTTTGCTTTTAATAAACGATTTTTTTTACATCACGATGTGAAAATGGAGTAAATAAGAAATTCCCATTTTAGCACACGTGGCCTTGCCCTCCTGTCAAGGCAGAACTTTTTGCTGCTTTTCTGTAATTCCCATAGCACCGTAAGGTCGTCTCACAGTAGAATACTTGAATACATGACCCCCTCCTCAGCTTTTTAGTTCATAAAAACGTATTTGCCTGGAAACTTAGGAAAAGTTTGCTAGAAGATTTTGGGTTTTGTTTTGTTTGGGTTTTAAATGGTTAAAAGGGTAAAAGCTTGGCTTCTGTTTTGAAAAAGGCTATTGGAAACCCCAAAGCCTCTGCCCTGTGAGGTGGCAGAAAAGCCAGTACACGGCTTTTTGGCCGTCGCGAGAGCACATCTCACTTCCCGAAGATTTTCTTGTGCCAAAGAGCATTAGATGTCTTCCTCCTGGGCTCCTTTTAGAGACCAGGTTAAGGATCCTCTGGATAGACTTGTTACCCCTGCTAATGAGAAAATTACAGAAGCCCCTTTTTCCTTCTGGGGTGAGACAGGGAGAAGGGTTGGTGAATTCTTGGCACTGTTTGAGGTGACCTTGCCTGGGAAGGTATGACGGAGAGTCCCCTGCAGGGGCTGCTTCTGACTCAAACACTGAGGAAAGAATATGGAGCCGAGATCTACTCGGTGTGGATCTACAGGACGCAGGAGGCCTAGGGGACCCGAGGAGACGCATGTCACTTTGTGCCTCTCTGTACGTTCTGTAGGTTCAGGACTCACGCCTGAAGGCTGATGACTCAAGACCTTGTTCAAAGATAAATTCTACACTGAGGCACAGACTTACTTGCTTCCTTTTTTTTTTTTTTTTTTTTTTTTTGGTCTCTGCTTCTAGAACACAAGACAAAAACCAAAACCACCCTGATCTTTAGACTCAAATGGCACCAGTTTTACCTCCGTAGAATTTGGAATCCTGCAAGTTTAAGTGGGATAGCTGCTGTGGCTGTTATGTTAATGATAATAAACAGCTGAAGCAACTGTAAGAGGCTTTTCGAGTATCTCCTGTATAAGGCTGGGAGGTATCCGTAAGAAGGGATAGGTCGGGATAGGATGTAGGGATATTGACGTTACCCCAAAACACTCCAGTGAAAACCCAGACTCTTACAAGTATCCCAAGAATGTGGAAGGTATGAAAGGGAGGGAGAAGGCATCGCTCTGGTCTCAGGTGTTTGTGAAAGGTGGTCACCTGGGGGTCTTGAGCACCTACCTGTGCGTCAGCCTAGTCCCATGTTTCTGGGTAGGTGTGAAAGTAAGCGTCTTCTTCCCCAGAAAGAGTCTGTTGCAGAGAGGACTCACTGGTTCACTGGGGGAGGACAGACAGCCAGGAATAATTTGGACTCAGCGCAGAAGGCTTTTTTTTTTTTTTTTTTAAAGAATTTAAAAATGGCACAAGCAAATAAGCTTTCAGAAGTTATTTGGAACCAGAAATGCATAATTTAGAGCAACCATAAAAGTTCATTCCCCTCTGTCTCTTTTTAAGTGTATATTTTGCTTAGGTTTTCTTCTTGCTCTATTAAGAAATGTTTCTGAATGAATATAAAATCTTTTTGGAATATCTGTCATGCGTTAAGAATAGTCGACATGTGCTTCTCTCCATGGTAACCATTTGTGATAGATCTTTCTTTTGTTTTTGTAACATAGTCTATGCATGGAACACTGAAAAGTATTGAAGGGCCTCCAAACTTGGGTATAAACTTGCCTTTGAGCATTAAGCCTGCAACTCAAAATTCAGCAAATCAGAACAAAGAGGATACCAGATCCATGAACGGGAAAGAGAAATTGGAAAAGAAATCTCCATCACCTGTGAAAAAATCCATGGAACCCAAGAAAGTGGCCAGTCCCGGCTGGACTTGTTGGGAGTGTGACCGCCTGTTCACACAGAGAGATGTTTACATTTCCCACGTGAGGAAGGAGCACGGGAAGGTAAGAGCAAGAGGCCACCTTGCGAGGTGCGAGGAAGAGCACAGGACTGGCAGACCTCCAACACTCAGGTGCTTGGCTCGGCTCTGCCAGTAATTAACAAATAAGGAAGAAGGGAGGAGAAAAAGAAAGTGACGCCTGGAAAACTGTTAGGAGTACGTATAGGACTTAATGTGATTCTTTCCTGAGTTTGGTAGTAGGATGGTACCTCATCCTTCCTTAAGCTGCCCAGGAGCTCTGTAACTGAAGCCACCGAAAAAGCTGAGTCGCAATATTTATATATACTCTTTCTCTTTTTTAAATAATAAGTACACATCTCCAACTAATAGCGATTTTTTCTTAATGCCCATTATTAGACCTCATGAAACTAGCAAGACGATTTTGTGATATTGTTCCGGTAGTCTTAAAATTGGTTTGTTTCAGTTAGGATCCAGAAAGAGTCTGCGTTGCATTTGGTTTTTGTATAATCTAAATCTCTTATTCTGTAGTAGCCCTCTCTCCATTTTATTTTATTTTTTAACTTGCTATTGATTTGTTGGAAAAATCGGGCCTCCCGTCCTGTGGAGTGTCACGCACATTTCTGGATGTGGGTAGTTGTTTCCTTTTGACATTGTTTAATTTGCTTCTCGTTGTTTACTTTGCTTCTCTTTATTCCATAATTCCTAGAAATTTGATTAGATCCAGGTTGAATTTTTAGAGAGGAATAGGTGGTGTATTCTTTTCGTATCGAATCCTGAGGCACCTAATACCAGCTTGCTTCCGTTCGCGATACTATGATCCGTCACTGGGGTCAGATGCATTGTACTTTTAAAGAAACCATCCTAACTGCTTAAGGCAGTAAAACCAAATCATTTTCCTTGGGGAACCTGTGTAAAAAGTACCTAGAAATGGGCTTATAATTAGTATATACTAGATCCTTGAAAAGTTTGTTAAGTTAGGGGGCGCCTGGGTGGCTCAGTCAGTTAAGCATCTGCCTTCGGCTCAGGTCGTGATCTCAGGGTCCTGGAATCGAGTCCTGCGTCAGGCTCCCTGCTCAGCAGGGAGTCTGCTTCTCCCTCTGTGTCTGCTGCTCCCCACCCCCGCTCACCCCACTCATGCTCGCGTGCGCTCTCTCTCTTAGATGAATAAATAAAATCTTTTTTTAAAAAAGTTTCTTAAGTGTTTTAAGCATTACTTCGTAATCTTATTGGTACTGTTTTATTTGAGCGGCGCACGTGGCTGACATGTTTTTATTTGGTCTGACTATGGTTAATTCAGTGTCTCTTCATGTAAAAATTTACTTACTTACAGAATATATATGGCCCTAGTACCACATTGCTTGCGTTAATCGTCTCAACTTTAGGCTCCCCGAGTGGGCCATAGCATCTCAGAATAGTCATTGCAAATACTGGGTAGTTCTTAAGGGGCAGTACTTGGTTAATCTACTCGTTGAATACACGACCTGTAATTAGCTTTCTGAGCCTGATGTGGTGACTCTAGGAAAAGGCTTTTTTTTCTTGGCACCCAAACTGGCTTTTACAGATGCTACAACAGGAGCAGACCTCAATCCAGTAGTCCAGTGCTTTCATTTCTGATACATTTGAGATTTTGGTAACCATCTTGGAACATTTCAAAACCCTTTCTTCTTTCTTCTTCTTTTTTTTTTTTTTAACTACCTTTATCTTGCACGTTCAACAATTACTGGATCTAGACTGTAAGATGAAGGGAACAGCTCCGAGACAGATTTGGTGGGATGCGATGTAACACTTACCTCGACCTGTTTGCTCTAGGACAGAAGCACAAGACCCCACCCGGGGCTGGCCGTGCATGCAGGTACCCTGTGCACAGCGCGGGTATTTCCGTGAGAGGCAGCCATTCATCCAGAGGAAATGTTGGGCTTAGTAGGATTTTAGGATTAGCTTTGAAGAAGTTGAGAGGCTACCTTTTGGAATGAGGCAGATCAGATTAGATTGCAGTTTCCATGCTGTTCACTCAGCCTTTGGAGAGAACTGAAGGGAGGTGGGGAAGCGAAGGAAAGAAATGTCTTCATAAACCAGTGAAATGAGCAGAGGGCTGGTCGTGCATCAGAAACCAGTGATCAAGTTCCACTGTTCTGAACCAGACCAGAACCCTGCGCTCCCAGACAGCCCACCTACAGACTCCACGTCTCTGTTCCCGTTCTTTTCTTCTTCCCTCCTGTCCAAGTATTCCCGTCAGCTCTGTTCCATTTAAACACCAAACTTCAAATCTCCTGCCCTCTGCCCTTGTCTCTCTTCCTTTCCAATGGCCAAGCGGGCACCTTGCCGGCTGCCATTGTCTGCTCCTGTTTCCTCCCCCTTTGGCCACCTTTGGGTGTCAGCCCACCACACCCACCTCCTTACTGTCGAGGCAACTGGACATTTTTCGGTCTTTACCTCGATTGACCCCCGACCTCCTCCTCCTCCCACAGTATTTCACATGATTGGCTGGTCTTCCTGAAAGCATTTTCTACCCTAGGTGTTGAATACTGCTCTCCCTCCTGGGTTTTCTCATGGTTGCTGGAGCACCCATCGGGTTTCTGTCCTGGAAACAGTCCACTCTCTCTCTGGGAAATTTCAGCTACCCTTGTGGCTTCACTTCCCCCATATGTGTGCACATACTTCAACTCTGTCTCCAGCTGTGGTTTCTTGCCTGCATTCCAGTCCCCACATCCCACCACTTATCGAGTGTTTCAGCCTCTTGGGTAATTCACAGGCGCTGGTAGCCTGTCCCACTGGGAACCCCAGCTTGCCCCCAGCCCCCAGCTTCTGCCACCAAAAGCTTGGTGTCCGACCTGACTTGACGCTTCCTTCCTTCTCCCCAGGCTGCTCCCTCACCCAGGCATTTCATCTCTTCTAGCCCACCCGTTGTCCATCTTCGTTCCGGCAGCTCTGTTTTGCCGGATGATCATTCTCTCTGCAGCCAGAGAGACTTTTGTCAAGTGCAGCTCCCAAGTGTGCGGTGTTGTGTCCCCACTGGCCTCCCTGGGTCTCCCCTGATCCCCCTTCCTCCACTGTATCTCGCGTGGGGCACGCTAGACAAACGCGACCGCTCCGCCTGCTTTATTTTTTTAAAAAGATTTCATTTATTTATTTGAGAGAGCGAGCGTGTGCACGAGAGCTCATGAGCCAGGGGTAGAGGCAGAGGGAGAGGGAGAAAGCAGACTCCCCGCTGATGTGGGGCTCAGTCCCAGGGTCCTGGGATCACACCCTGAGCCAAATGCAGACACTTAACCGCCTGAGCCACCCAGGCGCCCCTGCCCCACCTGCTCGAAACACTGTTGGCCCATTCGTCTCTGGGGCTTTTCGGGGGGTAGTCGTTAACTTGAAGGAATGTGCCGCTCTGATGGCTGACTACTCTTAGTCCTTTGGGTTTCAGCTTAAACGTCACCTCATCTGGAAAGCCTTCCTCGGTCCCTTCTTCCTACGTGTTTCCATGGCAGCCTGTGCTTCCCTTACCATAGCTCTTGTCCCTCTGTGAAGGCTGCCTCTTACCTCTTTCTCCCAATAGATACTTTATGCTTTCTTCCTCTCTTCAGTTCCCATCTGAATATCTGTGGGCCTTCTGTCCCTAGCTCATAGTAAGCCAATAAATATTTCTCGAATTAATGGATCAAGAATGAGTGCTGACTTGGAAGACATCTTACGCCCCCCCCAGACTTAACTTTCTCTTCTTTAAAATGGGAGTAATACGTGTTCAGTGACCACATGGTGTCCCGCGCTGCAGGTACCTAGGGGAAACCACCTGCGAGGTGATAAGCAGCCTCCAGGCCTTTTGGATTTAAGGTGAGACATAAATATGAACTTATGAGGGATTCAGAAATCGCATCTGGCTAAATGTCCCGGGAGAGCATAATTTTTTACTTCCACCAGGCGAGAAGTTACTGGAAAGATGATTTCACCGATTAGCCAGTGAAATATTCCGTGTTATGACAGTACCTAAATGTTCTGACCCAGTGCACCATGAAGGGACTCTTGATTTTACTGTAATCGTACCTTAAAAAAATAAATGTATGTGTATATGTAATTTGGAGAATAATGTGAACACATTCTGCCAAGCACAGTATGGCAGTTTGCTTCAGTGTTCTTGCTACTAATACAGTTATTCTGGAGAAAAGATTTTGAGTTAGGAGTAGCCCACCTGGCATAAATTAAAACCCCTGTCAGGCTAATTCACTGCTGTCTCTTTTAAGATGGCCTCTTTTGGTTTCGGTAATTGTTTCTAATTTTTTTCTCTTTCTCCTCAATTCCCATCCAAAAAATTTTTACTAAAAATATTTTGTATGGAGTTCCACATCAAAAACAAAGATCTTCAGCAGCTTTGTCTTCAAGATTCAGAAACATAGTTCGAGCTATGCTAATTATTTATTTAGTAGCTAGTGTCTTTATTTCTCTAACGCGTATATATATTTTTACTAATACAAATCCAGTATCCACTTTCAGTGGTTTTTAATTCTGTTTTTTCAGTAATTTATTGCAATCCGGTATTAAATCAAGTAATTTAAAAAAATTGGGGATAGATAATCTATAAAAATTTATAGAGATGTAATAATTTAAAAAGTTTGTCAACTCATTATTTTAGCCATTTAAAAAAGAGTAGTTTAATCCCATTTATTTATTTACTTATTTATTTATTAAGATTTTATGTCCTTATTTGAGAGAGAGTATGCAAGCTGGGGCAGGAGCAGAGGGAGAGGAACAGTGGAGCCTGACTCAGGGCTTGACCCCACAACCGCGAGATCATGATCTGAGCTGAAACCAAAATTTTGGAGGGTTAATTAACTGAGCCACCCGGGCTCCCCAAAGCAGCTACATTTAGAAACGATTGTTAACTTCCATACAGAGAAGTCAGTATAAAATCGATCACTTTCTAAAGTTGTTATTATTGTTTTGTTATGGGCAGGTTTTAGCTGCCTTTTAAATCAGAGCGTTCTTTGAGGACAAGTTCTAAATCTGTTTATTATTGTAGCTTCTGTGGTTTGTAATGTTGCCCATTTGGAAAGGGGTATTGTGTTAGTCGCGTCTAGGTTTGGACATCAGTTTTTCTGGCCACAGAAATCCTCTCATCTTCCCTGTGTCCCGGCTCTCAAATACAAAAACAGGAAGATGAGCTTGTCAGTACCATAATGCTGATGATCTCATCCCAGCTATGAGCCCTTTCCCAGGTAAATGTACAAATGCACAGAATTTTAGGTACCATTTTAGGGGCTCATATACCTCCTGACATTCTTTCTTGGTTGCTATAGGGGTCTTCTAGGAACCTCAAATTAGGATCCCCTCAATGAGATGACATCTGAGCTCGGATCACACATTCTGCACTTAACGTAACCTGATAGTAAATGAAAAAGTAAAAGTTGTCTGTACTTGTTCAGGTCTTGAAAATTACAAGGTGGTCTATGATAATTGTTTGTAGCCGTTTTGTCAAATGCTGCCCTACACATTGAGGGGTCATTATGGAACTTTTTAAGTAAGAGCCTAAGTAGGGTAGCATTTGCCGAATTACAGAACTCAGATGCAATTGAAATGAACTTTACGAGGCACTTCGAGATTCTCTGAAGGTATAGGTGTGGTCCAGTTCTGTGTCTAGAAATTGGGCGGAGCTAAATTACTGTCATCATTTATTTTTTGTTGAGATTATTTTAGATTTCCATGGGGGCTCCTCTAAGTTGGCTCCTGTGTCCTTTTCCCGTGCCCCCATTTTTGAGACTTCCTTACTTACTCTGTTGTAAGTATATTCCCGGTATATTCCCGGTTCATCTTGTGTTTTCCCCACTCCAGCTGTGCAATCAACCATTTCTCCGAGAAGACTGTCTTTCTTTTTTTCTTTTTTCTTTTTTTTTTTTTTTAAGTAAGCTCCCTGCCCAATGTGGGGCTTGAACTTATGACCCAGCTGAGCCAGCTAGAAGCCTCTGAATTCTTTTATTGAGAATGAGATGCATATATTTTCAAGGGATTGTCTATGTGTGTATTTTGATGATCACATCGCATTGGTCACCACAATTGGGAAAACAGAGTATGGGTAGAAAAAAAGCAGAGGACATTTCAGAGTGGCTTCTTCGTTATTTAGTGTGAGCTAATAATGTATGTGGCAATTCATGGGTTTTTATCAGACATTCTTGGGATTGCAATAAGCCCAAACTTGTAAAATATATCCAGTTGTTGGAATATTTAAGGGACATTTTATAGAATATGAAGGAAAAGGACAGGTAAAGCCCATTGTCTTCTGGGAATTATGTTTACGGTTGACCAAGAGAAGGCTCCTGTTTTGCTTCTTTAAGGAAAATGGAACCAGTGTCATTGAGGGGGAAATGGATGCCCCAGAAAGAGGCCCTTTCTTAGGGCCTAGCTACTGTAAGTAAGTTCACTTTCCCCCTTCACATGGGGCTAAAGGAGTTTGTAGGTGTTAAAAAATTAATTAATAAATTAATTAAAAAAATATATATATAATACACACACACACATTTTATTCATGGAAAATGGGGTGTGACCAAAAGGAAAAAGTTGGATAGATTCTGAAAATTGCAGGCAGAAAGTTCATTCTACCTTATTGAGTCCAAACATTTCGGAGACCAGATTGTTGCATAGCTGTTTTCTGAGCACCAGGAAGAAGAACTTGGCGAAGGCCAAGAACAGGTGATTCCAGATACATCTTACTTCCTTTCGTTCCTGGGATACTTGGTGGTGGTAGAATAATGCCACGGAGGCGGTAACAGGGTTTCAGCATAGCTTTTGAGAGCCTCTCGCTCACCACTAGTTTGTATAGGTTGGCACTAAAGGGCCTGGTCGAAACACTGAACTTACAGCTGGCTCTAGGCTCACTGCTGTGTTGGGAGAAAGCTTCCATTTTGGATGAGATTTTACTTCCTATCAGGGCCCTGATTGTAGGGCAAGACGCTGGGAGGGATTTTGCAAGGTAAATCCTAACAGATAAATACAGAGGTCTTTATTTAGGTTTGAAAAAATCAAGTACACAAATACTGTGTGGGGCAGGAGGGTTTAGCCACTGTATATGAGCAATCATTCTGGCTTTTGACTATTTTTTTTTAATTGATTTATTTATTAGAGAGAGCACACTTGGGGGAAGGGATGCAGAGGGAGAGGGAGAGAGAGAATCTTAGGCTCCATGGCTCAGCATGGAGACCAACGCAGGGCTTGATCTCAAGACCTTGAGATTACGACCTGAGCCAAGATGAAACCAAGAGCCGGATGCTTATCTGACTGTGCCCCCCCGGCGCCCCCGGCTTTTGACAGTCTTAATACAACCCCTCCCTCTTTGCAGCTTCAGAGACAGAGCATTCATATCAAGGAAGCTAATGCCCTTTGATTAGGCACCATATTCTAGTTAGTGGTTCCCAAAACTTGACTGTCCATCAGCGTCATCTGAAGGGCTTGGTAAAAGGCTGGTTTCTGGGCTGGACCCCAGTAGTTTCTGATTCAGTAGGTTTGGGATGGAACCTGATAATCTGCATTTCTTACAAGTCTGCCCTTTGAGAGCCCCCCTGATTTATCCTGTGTGGCAGTAAAGTCCCCTAAAGCCCATTGATTTGTACAATAAAAGTTGACGTCTTGCACATGCAGTTTGCTGTGAGTTTGGGCCCTTCGCTGGGGCAGCTGTCCTTCCCCTGATGACTCCGTGATCACGGTGGTTTCTTTCAGCCCCACCGTCTCCACACAGGTGTCACTGCAAGGGGTTGAGGGGGAAAGACTGGAGAACCCCATCTGGCCTTTACATACCCTTATTCTGGATGTGACACACAGTGTGTCATTGGCCAAAACGAGTTGCGTGACCAGGCCCAATTGTAGTGGACTGAGAAGTGTGGGCGCCTGTGTGCCCCGAAGCAGAGGGAAGGACCAGTAACATTTATCGCACCTGTACAGTGGCTGCTGGATGAACTGGTGTGCCCGGCGGCCTGCTGCATCTGCTTAAGATGGGTACTGACCTTGTTTCACTGAACGGAAGTAGAGTCAAGATGCAGAGAAGGAACTAGGAGATGAAATAAGAAGTGGGTGACTGATTTCCATGTCTGAAATTTACTGTTCCACGAGGGACAGAAAATGAAGAAAACAGAATGTTTTTGAGAAGGATTAATAAGTTATTTAGAAAATGTGACTCAGATAAGAATATATGATTCCAAATTTTGTTTACGGCCAGATTTTTCAGGTTCTTTGGAAGATTTGCTTTTAGGGTGAGGTGTTTGTGTCTGGTCAGATGTCTGTTAAAGGCATTTTAGAAGGTATTTTTCTATAAAGTCACTGGAGGTTTCTTCAAACAAGGTTGAAGACTGCAAGCACTTATTTATATCCGCCTAGTTAGGTGGTCTAAGAAAAAGACCTCGCCTTCTCTGTTGACTTTTCTTATTGCCACGGTGTGCATGTTTTCTGATTACACTGTGGGACAGGCCAGGTTACTATACATCCCATTGGATAGTAAGCGTAAAATCCCAAATCAAGGGAGGTACAATAAAATTAATAACACGGAGTGGTAAGCAGATGTGTAAATGTCTTGAGTCCCAGTAACCAGACCAGTGGGCTTGCCTCTGAAAGTCTGTTAGGATTTAGGTGCTGGTGGGGCTGGAGTTGGAGCTGGTGGGGTCCCAGTGGAGGGGGTCTGACAGGACCAACTGTCCTGTGATCAGAACCCCGGAGATTAGACCCACCGGCAGATAACAGAAATTTCCAGTAGATCCCCACACAGCTGCTGGTGGGATCTTTTCGGAGTACAAGTGCATCTCTCCTGGGTGGACCCTCCCTGTGTGTTTAAGGTGGAATCCGAAGCCCTTCACCTCACGTGGGCCTTCTCCATACCCACTCCGCTGTGCCTTTCCTCGTGGTTCCAGCCATAGAGAGCTGCCTGTGGGCCCTCACGTCCACTGTTTCTTCCTCGCCTCATTGCCTGGTTAGCTCCCGTTCGGTTCAGCTAGTCGTGGCCAGCAGAAGTACCCCAAGCCTGCTGCGCCCCCTCTGTATTCCTCCACGCACCCGTCACTACTGCGGTCATGACGCCTAACGTGGGAATCCTGTCTTTGTTTTTTCCGCCTTCAACACATTGTGAGCTCCTTGAGGGCAGGGAGATCCCGGTGAGTTAAAAGGAGGAGCCCGGTCAGTATTGTGAAATGAATGAAAGCGGGCCTCGCGTGGTGTGCTGGTTATTTAGGCTGTTGGGACCCTCCGTGTGGCCGATCACCCTCCCTCCGTTTTGCAACCACAGATCGCACCTTTAATTTTACCGTGCCACCCGGCAGATGCAAGCCTCTGGCCAGAATTCCTGGCCCGGTGTGGGCTCAGGAAACCGGTGCTGGGAGATCACTGAGAGCACGGGCGCGACGGACACCAAGTTGTATCCTTGCACTTGAAGTTGAGCTCACAGGGAGCTCTTCTGAAAGTCAGCCCCCAGCAAGGGGCGCAGGCAGTCACCGGTGAGAGCTGGGTGCTGCCCCCCACCACGGTGACTAAGATGTTGGCGGACATTCGGGCATTTGTGCTGCGTTGCCCGCGAGGCCTGTTCTCCTTTTGGAGTCTGAGGAGGACACTTCCTCCTCGGGCTTTTCCTGTTTATCTCTCGAGGCTCAGGAGGTAAAAGCTCTCTTGACGTTGGGCAGGTGCTGCCGGATGGGAGAAATAGGAGACTCCGGCCCGTCTGCTCTGGGTGACTGTTAGCGGGCCTTGCCGGCTTCAGAACATTGCTTACGAACAGCATCGCCTGCAGCCAGGGGCTTCATTGCCTCACTGCCACAGACGAGCGGTTTCCATTCTGTCTGCTTCCACCGCCCTAGACTGGTGTCCCCCACATCCCCTCTTGTTGCCTGTCAGAGCTCCGTCCCTTCCTGTGCCCACGGGGCTGGGGGAGGAGAGTAGTTTCTTCCATGACCTGAAGTTCCCAGATTTGCTCTGGGATCAGGTTTCTTCATCCAGTCAGTGCTGAACGTGGCCGTTGGCTTTAGAACATTGGTGCGGTATTTGGATCTGCTGTATTATGTGGGTAGACTTTTGTGTCCTTGTCCAGGATTGCAACGTGCATTTGTAATCCCTAAATCCAAGTGGCAGGCCAGATTTTTAGATTTTAAGAATTTAGCATAGGATTCTGTCTCTTAAGTTGGTACTATCTCCAGGCCCAGAGCAACCAGAAAACAATTTTACGTACTGTTAAGTGGGGACGGCAAAGGAAAGAAAAGGCATTCTCGCCATTATTGACTTAGTAAGGAATCGTAAAATGGCACTAGAAGGTAAGTGAGAGCTCATGAATCCCCACTCGGTTCAGCATATAGACGGGAAGACTTCAGACCCAGAAGGGATTGCGGAACCATTTTCAGACTTTAACTTGTGCCAAGGGCTGGAACCCAGGAGCCCTTCCCTCCACCTCAAGGTCAGGGTGTGGGTCTCCAGGTCAGGAGTGAGAACAGACTCCTGTTGGGCAGAAGAGCCAGAGTCCCGGGCGAGACTGGAGCAAGGAGGAAGATTCTGCCTGATTCTGTGATTCATTAATTCAGCAAGCCCCGGGTGCGCTGCCCATGCAGCTGCACGTATGAATTTGGAAGGGCTGTCGGGAAAGGGAGAGAGCCTTTCAGTGGCTGCGTGACGGTTTGTCCTCACGCCGTGGCGCGGGGTGGCTTCCCAGGACGCTGCGGGGTCACGCGATCTCGGACCTGCAGCCTTAGCGTTGCTCGTGCCCAGCCGCGGGACCTCGTCAGTGCGCTTTAACGAGACAGCTGGAAAGATGAACGGATGACGCGGGCTGGAGCTAGGGAGAAAATCACCCGTGGTCGGTCGGTTTCAGTGTAGCTTTTTTGATCTTTGTGCTGGCTTGTTTACTTTTTGAGCGTATTTACAGATGTCTTACAGATCATCTGATAAAAACCAGTGATTATCTTGAAGAGGAATGTCTAGTTTCTTTTGTCTTTTGGTTTGTGGAAATAAATCTCATAATCTCAGAAGGAGCCGACTTAAGTCTTCAGACACTATATTTTAATATTTTTATTCTGTAGTAATATTTGTGCTCTTATAAAATAGTGATTGTAGGGGGAAAATCTTTCATGGTGACTTTTTTTTAAATGAAAAAGGGCAAAAAGATTGTATTAAAAATGTTATTAGAAGGGAAAAAAACATTCTATACATTCTTTCTTGTGGTCCCCTCTTAAGGACTGGGTTCTCTGAGAACAGAAACAATAGGGAAATAACGTGTCACCCATCTGTAGGCACGTGTGTGAGGAACCAAAGAGGCCGAGAAGATGGGACAGACCCTTTTAAGTAGAAGAAGGGGAGCGAAGCTAGACCAGACCCAGAGGAAGCTGGTAGCAAAGATTTTTTCATACTCATGTGGTCTTTGATTCCTGAATGTCTTAGAGTCGTGCAGCCCGCAGCACCCATCACTGCTGTTTTTCTCACTGTGAGTGGGAATGATAGGAAATAGTAGGGTTGCCCGTTGGAGGACCTTCAATGAAATGGGTGTAGGAGGATGGAGGCGAGTGAGTCTCCTGACAAGGAAGGGGCATGGGGTCTGTTTAGGATCTGTACACAGGACCCCCAAAGCTCCGCCGCGTGTCCCCAGCGGTCAGTGGAGGTAGATACAGAGGTCCCCGGCTGACACACATCCGTGGTGACCCCATGACACCCCAGCAGGCGTTTCGGAGTGTCAGCCTTTCGCTCAGCACCTTCCTTCCCCGCTGCCTGAGGGTCTGACGTGGCTCTGGGCACAGAGACTGTGGTGGGACATGTTTCTTTCCAGTCTGCTGTGGGTTTGGCCATCCATTATTCTGCCTCGGTCACAGCTCTGTGTCTTTTTCAGTTGTATGACGTCAGCAGCACACCAGATAGTCTTATAACCAGAAAGTTAGAAGACTGGTTTTGTTTGGTGTTGTTTTAAAGATGTATTTATTGAGAGAGTGTGCACAAGCCTGTGCGAGCTGGGGGAGGGGCAGAGGGAGAGTCTTCCGCAGGCCCCACGCCCAGCCTGACGCAGGGCTGGATCTCTCTACCCTGAGATCATGACCTGAGTCGACATCAAGAGTCCCACGCTTACCCGACTGAGCCACCCAGGCGCCCCTTGTTTGTTGTTTAAAGCAAACATAGCAACTAGCACATACTTGTCCTTGGGAACACCATTTCAGAGCTATGACCTCAGTGATCTAGACACACAACTGTGATCCTGGCGGGACTCAGGACACATTCTGAGCATGTCCTATGAAAAACAAACCCTTCTCCTTACTTTATAGTTACGGCTTGTTTTTTCCTGGATTGATTACCTACTCTGTTAAATAGATTTGGTTCTGACTTACTGAGACTTGGCTCTGTTTTCTAGAAAAGTGTGAGATCGTGGTCTAAATCAGGGTTCTCACACTATGGTTCACAGTCTGGCCACCCTATTTTCGTAAATAATTTGTTGAAACGCAGCCATACCCACTCATTTATGTATCACTGTGGCTGCTTTTGAACTGCAGGGCACAGTTGTGTAGTTGCAACAGACTTTATGGCCTGCAGAGCTTAAAATATTTACTGTCTGGCCCTTTGCAGAAAACGTCTGCCAACCTCTGGTCTAAATTTATACTCTGTGTTTAAATATTTCCCTAAAACCACTCCGTTCCAATTTGTAGAAACTTGGACGGTTCAGAACTCAGAGATTGTTTTTCTTGATGCTTTCAGACATATGTAGTCTGAGTTTCCTATGCTGTGCTCAGCTGACTACCCATTTATTTGTCTATTCTTGGATGTCGTGAGACCAGAAGATCTCACTTGTGTCCTAGATATTAAATTCTCAGGAAGGACTTTAGAGAGGGAAGAATGAAGGGGGGGTAAAGGAAGGGGGAATGAACCCACGAGAGACTGTGGACTCTGGGAAACAAACTGAGGGCTTCAGAGGGGAGGGGGTGGGGGATTGGGCTAGGCCGGTGATGGGTATTAAGGAGGGCACGCATTGCATGGTGCACTGGGTGTTATATGCAAACAGTGAATCATGGAACACTACATCAAAAACTAATGATGTACTGTGAGGTGACTAACATAACATAATAAAAAATTTAAAAAGAAAAAAAAAGAGGACTTTAGAATTTACGACCCACAGTATTCTACACTTAGGGGAGGGCTACCTGCCTGTGTAAAAAACCACTCTTCTAGGAGAATGTGGGTGGCTTGGGTAAGCGGGTTTGCTTCTTACAACTTACCCTCTGTAACTGTAGGTGGTATTTGTGCGAATGGAAAGGGAGTGCCCAGTTTTGTCGGCACACACTGATGCTATCTGGATCTAAAATGGACAGGTGAAGACAGTGAAATCCCTATGAAGCATATTATATATAATATATATATCTCCTGGTGAAAAGTTTCAGGACCTCTCAGTGAAAATTATACCTGTATTCATTTAATACATTTAATAACACTAAGGATGTTACATATATCTTAAGTGAATTTCTTTTTTTAAAAGCAACTTTCTTGGGTTGTAACTCATATGTAATCTTAGTGCATTTCTATTCTACAGAAAAGCTAGTTTAGTTTATAGGAGACATAGTGGACTATAGATTTTTTTGACCTGCTCAGGTTATCAAATCTATACTGTTTCTCTTTTTCAGTCTTTGGTTTGTCTGGGCACTTGCATATTATAGAAGTGATGCACTATTCTGAAACTATTTAGAACAGGCCATTCGTTCGTTCTTCGGGAATGTTTAACTTTTCATCTTGCTGCTTCTTCTGTGTGTACCTTTTTTTTTTTTTAACTCTATAAATATTTACCAAGTTGCACAGCATTTGTTATGGCGGAAAACAAATGATATAATTCTTGCCCTGCAGATGCTTATAGTTGGGTATAAAAAGAAAGCATAAATATTTAAAAGGCTGCAACTAGCCTGGGTCTTAGAGGAATCACAAGGAATACACAAGGATGTAATTAAAACTAAGGGAAAGGTGCTCCCAGTTCAGATTTCAGCTCAGGACTTGCTGAGGCTTCATGAATAGAGCGAGCGATAAAATACAGCAAGCACAGGCTTAAAAGAGGTCGGAGGAGGACAGAGTGAAATTAAAAATTAAAGTTGCATGTGGTACGTGGAAGAGAAGGTTTGGAGGCACCAGGAGGCAGGGATTTGAGCATCACTGTTTCTTGGGGAGTTGGCGGGGACTGGGAGATGCCAGGGAAGGCTTCACAGAAGAAATACTACCGCAGTAGGTACTTGGAGGACGCACGGAAGGAATTCACCCAGTGTACGAGTGGAGCATGGGTGTGGTACAGACCAGCGTCACATCCTGAGGGACTGCCGGCAAGTCGTTCTGGAGTGTGACGTTCTGGAAGGGTGTGGCGGGAGGTTGGGGTTGGCAGGTAGGTAAGTCCAAAGACCTTAGCCCTTGAAGGTACAGAGAACAGGAGATGAATTTTCTGCAGGGAAGCGAAATACTGAAATGTGTGTTTCCAGTGGTGTGCTCGGTACCTGTGTGGGGTGAGTGAGGGAAGGAAAGGCTTGTGGCTGGACAGGTCAGGAAGGCTGCTGGGGGGCTGAGAGGCGAGCTGGCCGAAGGGTTCGAATGGGCCTCAAGGAAAGGGAAGGCTGTTTTTGAAGGGCAAGGGAAGAATGCACCATTGTCTTCGGAAGATGGGCCTTTGAGTGGCTTTGAATGCAACATTTATGAAATCCGAGATGTAGTGAAAAACGGTGGGCGGAGGACGAGATTGTAGACAGTCTTGAAAGCCAGAAAATTTGGCCTTTGCCTCACTCCTGAGGAGAGATAGGCGATGAAAACCCCTTTGCATCCGCATGTGCATACCCTGCCCTCTCCTGTTACAAGGGTGACTGTGTCCCCGCGAGGCCCACCCCTCTGCCTGTGCGCTCCCTCCAGCCCCCTTCCTGAGCCACTGGAGGACCTCACAACCACACTCGTCCACTCTCCCCTGAATCTTCAGCTTTTCCCGGATCATTCTCAGAATCCTAAAGTTCGCCATGGTGCCTCTTACCCTGACTGAACAGCCTTCCTAACCCACTCGCCTACTCTCTGCTTTCCTTTACAGGTAACATCCCTGAGATTATTTTGTCTCCCTGTGCTCCCCCTGCCCCCCCCTCCTGTGGAAGCCTTCCGGTCACTGCTCCGCAGAAACTGCCCGTCAAGTTCTGCAGGACCAGGGACTTGTGCCCAGGGGTCTCGGCCTTCTCAGTGGTGTCATTTGATCTGAAGCGGTTGATCTTGAAGTGCTTTCTTTGCTAGGCCTCTTGGTTCTCAAATCCTGCCTCACCGATAGCTCTTCTCGGTCTTTCTCCCCTTTCCAGCCTGTAAATGTTGATGTGCCCTTTATTCTCAGAAACTTCTCATCCAGGCCCATGACTTTAAATGCCACCCATAGTCAGCCGACTCACGGACTTCTATCTGTGGCCTGGACTGCGCCCCCGAGTTGCGGACTTGAATCTCACCACTTAGTTAGCACCTCTACTTAGATCCCCCCCTGGGCTTCTTAAATTAATGTATCCAGAATGTAATTCTGGATTCCTCTCCTTCCCTAGGCCTGCTTCTCTCCTACTTTCCTGGTTAGTAACTGGTAACTGTTCTACCAAGTGCCCAGCCAAGGAATTTGGAGGGATACTTGACCCCTTTTTCTTTCTCCTTCATCACCCACATCCAGCCCATCCGGATATATACCAAATCCAGTCATTTGTCATCACCTTTACTTTCCAGGCCTACAGCACTGCTTCTTGTCCCCTGGATCATTACAGCCAGCCTCCACATGGCTTCTTTGCTTCCACACTTGGCAGCCAGTGTGACCCATATAAAATACATTGATCGTATAAGTCCTCTGCTCAAACTCATTGGTGTCTTCCTATCACACTCACGGATGACCCATTGGTGTCTTCCAGGCATGCATCATGGAGGACATAGAGTCCCTACTGTCCACAAGGCCTGTGGTCTTGCTCTGACCTCCTCACCTGCCATTTTCTGCCTTTACTCCTCAGAAAACTGCAGAAAGGATATGACCGGGCCATTCACTAGGGAAGTAGAAGTGGCTCAGAAATGTATGGATAGATGTCCAGCATCCCTAGGTATTGAGGAAAAACAAAATGAAATGTAGTACAATATTTTACCTACCCATTTTGGTAGAGTTGAATGGTGATCTGTAAGACTTGGTAAATGAGCCCTGACTTAAACCGATGGGGTCTTTTTTGAGGACTGTTTGGCAAGAAGCGTGGAAGAGCCTTAACATTTTTCACAGCTTCTAAATTAGAAGGACTTTCAGAAATTCATACCACAGACATAATTGGTTGACTACAGAAATTTTTATCTGTAATTACTGAAGATTTGAAACAGCCTAACTCAATTAATGAGAGATAGTTAAATAAATTGTGGCCCATTTATACAGTAGAATACCGTGTTGTGTTAGAGCACAGAAAAAAAAAATCCGGTTACAAATTAAGATGTGTAACAGACTCATTCTTATGAACGTGGATTCAGAAGAGAAACGGTAGGGATATACAGCTGGAAATTGACGGCAGTTACTGCAATTGGTGAGATTCGAAGCATTCTGTTCTCTCATTTATTTTGCAATAAGTGTTTGTTATTTTTATAATCAGGAACAGTAAGAGAAAGAAGATGAAGGCTGCATTACCCAGATGCACCGTATATACTTGACTTTGAAATGGAAGCTGCTGGGGGCTCCTGGGTGGCTCAGTCCATTAAGCATCTGCCTTCGGCTCAGGTCATGATTTCAGGGTCCTGGGATTGAGCCCTGCATCGGGCTCTCTGCTCAGTGGGGAGCCTGCTTCTCCCTCTCCCTCTGACCCTCCCCGCTGCTCGTGCTCTCTTTCTCAGATAAATAAATAAAATCTTTAAAAAGGAAAAACGAAATGGAAACCACTGGGCAGAAGTTCCTGCCGTATCCCAGTCCCTTCCTCACCGCCCTCCTGACCGTAATAAGCATTACACCTGTCCACGGAGGCGCCTTGTCTCCAGTCCCACAGGAAGACTTGTTCTTCCTTCTGTCTGAAGGCCCCCTCCTGTCTGAACTCTCCCTGCTCGCTGACTGCTCTCTCTCCTCTGTCCTCAATCGCTTTGTTTTTCCACGGGCTCTTAGCAGTACTTAGACATGCTCATGTCTGGCCCATCTTCCAAAAACAAGCGGTGGTTGCTCTGTTCCCAGCACGGTATCCAAGATGTGCTCCTCTGGGATTACTTTTTAGACCCTGCTCATATTTTTCCGGTAGATAATTAATTGTGTTTTCAGTTATTCTTTCCTTGATTTATTCACACAGTAAACATTAACTGAGTGTTTTCTGTGTGCTGAATGCCAAGGCGATAGAGATGAGTGATTTATGGCTTCTGTTTTCAAGGTGCTTACAGGGCACTGAAATGAAATAGAAATGAAAAACCAGAAACTCGTAGGGTTCCAGGTTATTCTTTGGAGGAAGAGGTACACTATATAAGTAGGTGTTTTGTCTTGTTCACTGAAAATCCTTTACCTTAACCCCACTAGTCATCAGAGAAGTGCACATTAAGCCCACAGCGGAGTCCTCCTGGGCATGTTGCAGGCTGGCCACAGGAGAGGGGCATCATCAGCTGCCGGAAGGCAGCAGAGCTGCTGGGGCGCTCCGCCGTTGGCGGAAATGCCAAGTACAGCCGTTCTGGGAAACAGGTGGATAGTTTCTTACTTATTTTACCCTGTGACTCCGTAATCTCATTCCTGGGGAGAAATAAGAGCATATGTTCACACCAACACCTGTACGTGCGTGTCCGTAGGGGCTTTTAATTCATAGCTGCCAGAAGCTGGGTACAACCTAGATGTCCCTCGCCTGGGAAGCGGAGCGCGGAGCAGAGCACAGGATTCTGCTCCACGGTGGAAGGGGACGGGCTGCCGGTGCACTCAGCAGCACGGATGAATTGCACGTGTGTTATGCCCATGGAAGAAGCCAGACTCCGGAGGCTACGTGCTACACTATGTGGTTCCATTTACGTGACGAATGGAGGAGACAGAACGAGAGGATAGGAAGGAAGACAGATCCGTGAGTGCCCAGAGCTGGATGGAGGAGCTGTCAAGGGGCACGCAGGAATTTCAGGGCCGACGGAACTGCTCTGTGACTCCGCTGTATCTGTTTGTTGAAATTCATAGAACCATACATGAAAAAGAGTGAATTTTACATTTCGTAAGTTACACCTCAGTACACTTCACTTGAATATTTTTTTGAGGCAACAGAAGAAAATTTTTTTGATATGGACTCTCTCCACATTTTTCAGCAATCTAAACAATATGAAGGAATAAGGCGAGAAGCCTCATTCCTACCTTGCCGCCCACCAGCGCTTTTTCTTACGTATCTTGAAGTGTCTCGCTGCGAGTAACATCATAGATTCATACATGTTCTTCTTCTTTTTTTTTTTACTTTCCCATGCAGAACACAGCTGATGAGTATAATTCTCTGCCCTGGTCCCTTCTCCATGTAGTATATGTTATAGTTCTTTTCCTAGCAGTGCATCAAGGTCTTCCATTCTTTTCCATGGCTTCATGGCAAGCATGTTGCTAGGAGTGCATATAATTTATTTAACCAGTTCTCCCTTGATGGAGCCAGATTTTTCCCCCATCTTTTCCCCGTATACGCAGTGCCGCACCCAATAACCTTGTGTATACCGTCAGTTCTGCTCTAACGCATGTGTTGAAAACAGATTTGTTCTATGCAGTTGATCTCTCAGGGAATGGTTGGAGCCTGACCTGAATTCTGAGTTCGCACATGTGTGATCTCACCCCTGAGAAACAGTAGGTGAGCACAGAGAATCGTGGAATGGGGTTGTGTAGGAAAACACAAAACACGTGCATGCACTCACCTCAGACTGCCCTCCGCACACCTGCTGTCACACCTCCCCTCTGACCCTCTGATCGCAGGTAACCCTCCTTCCTCCAGTTCACAAAATCCCAGCAAGCCGCAACCTTCCCATGCCCGCCTCCCCAGGCATCCCGTGTAACCACGCTGCCGTTCTCATTAAGTGTGTCACTGACAGGGTTTGAGTGTTAGGCCCCTAACTTCATTTTTGCTGGAAGCCCTGTGGTTTTTATTGTGTGATTTTGTGTAGTGCAGTGATTTGTGACCTGTGATCGATGTGTATCGTGTTACACAGAAGTGACCGTACCGTGGGGGGGGGGGGTATCTGAAGGATAGATTTCCAAGTGAAATGTCCACAAGTTTAGTTCTGTCCTGTGAGATTAATGCTGTGATGGGATGAAGTTTGCCCAGGTGGTTGGGGTTTTCCGTTTTCATAGGAAGTGTTTATGATAGAGCTGGAGAGTGTGGGAGCATGGCTTGGGAATAATTCTGCACCCTGCCATCTTAAATCTGGAGGGGGGTCCTGGATGTGTGATGATAGTGGAGGAAGCTCTTCGCGTGTTGGTGGGAGGTGGATAACCTCGTGGAGGCAGGAATCTCAGGAAAAGGCCAAGTGCATGTCTGGCCAGAGGGATGTCTCCCTCTACTTCTTCAGAGTCACCTGAAACAGAAGAGGGCTTCAAGCTAAGACACGAGAAGGGACTAGTTACAGAATGGGAAGTGGCTGGTTGTGTGGGCCCGTGGCAATCCAGCCACATTCACCAAGTGCCATCCAGAAAGAAGGGCCTTCAGAGGCAGTTAAATCCCAGAGCTCAGACCTTGAGCCCAAGGCTGGGGCACGCAGAGCAAAGGCATTTGCTAAGAGGAGCTGATGCTTTTTTCCTAAAGAATGTGAAGGTAAAAATCAAAAATTGGAGCTTAGGGAGAACAGTTAGGAAATGTGCCCAAGTGTTTGTTTTATTTGGTTGTTAAAGTTTTCAAAAATTTTCAGACCCTCCCAGCTCTCCTCTCACTACTTCTTTAAAGAGTTCTATTGAAAAACAAAATAATTCATAATCGAGTAGGAAAACCTAACTATAAGAAGTCCACTAAAGGCCTTAGTTCCCTCAATATCAGCTTGCGCTACTGGAACCAGGAGGAAGAAAATGACTTTAACAGTCTTGAAAACCGAGTGACAGTAGACTTTATGCCTTTCAATACAGTTTTGGTTTTTTTTTCCATTTTTGTTTGGTTGATAAAAATTGCTTTCTGTGTCATAAAGTGGCAGTAGGAACTATTCTAATACTGAAGATAGAAGTTAGGAAAATAGATAAAGCACCTTTGAGTAAGTCAGTATTTAAAATGTAACAAGGAAGTCATTTGTTTTCTTAGGTAATGGGAACACGGCAAGTCTGATCTGGAGACTGGTGTTGAAACCTGTGATTTTCTTGTCACCAGTGAGTTTGAAACCCCGCTCCATTGTTTGGGGATTGCATGGCTCATTTCTGCATTTTTTCATAAAGACATTGGAAAAGAAGAGTATCTCACACATTGTCAACTCTTTTTGAAAATAGTAATTACAGACTCAGATTCAGCCAAGCTGCTCTTCATTTAATTTATTACCTACTGAGGACTTCTTTGCTGATATTTCTCTGTTAAAATTTTGATTTGATATTCATATAATGACACCATAACAAATGGAATTTCAAACCCTTCATCTTAATGGAAAATCCAGTTTGCATTCCTTTGAGGCCTCTTGCCCTGTTGTATGGTTAGGAAGCTATGTCCGTTCTGTACATGTTTTATGGTTATTTGCTATAACTGTCTCGCTTTTAGAAAAATGTCTTGTGTTTTGACTCTCCCAGGATCTTAACATTGTCCATTTTATAGATACAAAATTCATTAGGAATTATATATATATATATATATATATATATATATATATTTTAAGATTTTATTTATTTATGTGACAGATACAGCCAGCGAGAGAGGGAACACAAGCAGGGGGAGTGGGACAGGAAGAAGCAGGCTCCCAGCGGAGCAGCCCGATGTGGGGCTCAATCCCGGAACGCCGGGATCACGCCCTGAGCCGAAGGCAGACGCTTAACGACTGCGCTACCCAGGCGCCCCAGGAATTAGATATTAATAGATATTTCAGTACCTTTTTTGAAACAGGACTATTTATGACTGACTGTTCTTAAAGCTTTATTCTGGAGAAACCTCGTATTCGTTCTCTGGCTACGTAAATGCTAACCCAAGAGACTTAAGGATTGTCTATGTTACGTGATCAAGATTTTTACGAAGGAATACATGTGGGGAAAAGAGTGTGGCTCAGAGGCATTAGTTGGTTTTTCGCTTTGTTCCCCCATGTCCCCTCCCCCCGAGATTATTCTCATAATATCCCAGATCATATGCTTAGGAAAACGATAAAAGCAGTGGCATGACTTCCATCTTTAGCATGGGGAAGAAACGTCTTCCTTTGCCTCTGTCTCGGTTTTTGAACACTTGCACACCGATGTGTTTTATTTAAAAGACAGTAGTTTCTACTCCTAAAATGAAACTTGATACATAACTTTATTATTATTTATAAAAGAATATTTATTGAGGATTTCTCTGTGTCCCAAGGACTGTGCTGACCCTTTCATTCCCTGCCCTTCCCCCAGCACCCTCTGAGGAAGGCACTGGGGTGATCCCCAGTTCTCAGCATGGGGAGCGGATGTTGACGGAGAAACTTTCCCAGGATCACACGGTTTGATTTGTGAGCGATAGAGACGAGGCGCCAACCCATTTCTGGGTCTCCAGAGCCAAACTCAGCCACTTAAATAGATTTGCTTACCAGTTTGAATAAGGGCCGGTTTGTCAGGTGATTAGTATAAGAACATTGTTTAAAAATATTTATCATTTCTTTAATCACTTCGCCCACAATTGCTTGCTTATCTCTTATTGCCAAAAACAGTAATGTTATTTCACATGAGACCTTGTTTCTACTTCAGCCTTACTTTTAAGAGGGTTTAGCCAAATGTTGTTCCATTCACGAGGCCGACAGTTATTTCTTGATCTGATTTCCTTGTGAAACGGCATTGTTTGGTTCCAGGCTGCATATTGTACCCAAGGAATGTGTTTTAAGGTTAAGCCACTAATTTTGCTTCCAAGCTTCCACATGAGAACCTGTTAAATTCACCCAAGTGTGTCATAGCCAAAGTAGGGAACTTTTAACTTTGATTTTTCTATCTCCTGGCAGCTTTCTCTTGCTCTCTCACTGTCCCCCAGCCCCCGTGCCCACGAGCACGCCTGCGTGCTTACACACGCGCACACAGCCTCCATAAAGTGGTTTCAAACTCTTGTGTTCTTGAAATAACTACATGGTATTGTTCAAAGGCCTTTTGGAAAACTCTTCCCTTACGGTAGGAATAATTACTCAGCAGGGGGAAAGTCAAAATGTTTGAAATCAGCTAGAGATTTCATTTAAAATGGCACACCGGATAAGTTAACGTGCTTTCTGGATCTGTAGCAAATTAAGCATTGGTTTTATTCGGCATTTATTGAAGCATTATGTTTTCATATAGTGTCTGCTATGTGAAATGTTAAAAATAACATTTATATCTCTTCTGCAAGGAAAATTTAATGTTTTCAAATATCCGAGGGTTTGTGTTGAATCAACACCGTGTTTTGAGAAAAAATGTAATATTTTACTCTTATGATAACGTTTCTCCAGTTCTCTAGAAATTAATTAGCCCCTTCATGGTTACCCCAGCCCTGCCCTTCCTTTTTATTACAATTTAAGAAGAATCTTTTAGTGTTATCGTTGTATTGCTTAAACAGTATTGATTATTACAACTGAAACTATTAGGAAAGCATTCTTAATTTTTAAAGTGATTCTGGTTTTGTTCTCTTCAGTGACTCTCTCTCTCTTTTCTCCTAATAAAGCAAATGAAAAAACACCCTTGCCGCCAATGTGACAAATCTTTCAGCTCCTCACACAGCCTGTGCCGTCACAATCGGATCAAGCACAAAGGCATCAGGAAAGTTTATACCTGCTCGTAAGTCGTGATTTCTAATGTGGGAAGCACTGTGAAAAGGATACAGCGGGGACTTCTCCTGGGTTTTTTTTTTTTTTCTTTTTTTTTTTTTTAAAGATTTTATTTATTTATTTGACAGAGATAGAGACAGCCAGCGAGAGAGGGAACACAAGCAGGGGGAGTGGGAGGGGAAGAAGCAGGCTCATAGCGGAGGAGCCTGATGTGGGGCTCGATCCCATAACGCCGGGATCACGCCCTGAGCCGAAGGCAGACGCCCAACCGCTGTGCCACCCAGGCACCCCTCTCCTGGGTTTTTCATATGTTGCCATTAACTTTCCATTTCTCTGCTGTAGTCTATAGATTTCAGTTTTTAGCCATCTTCTGTTATTTTGACATACAGTTTCTTAATTGGGTTGTAACACTTAGGAATAGTAAAATAAACAGGAGTGGCCTCTTCCCTACCCCGTGTACGTTCCTGGGTCTTCCCTGTTGACCAGAGGTACATATTCTGTGGAGAAGTGATTGATTGGCAGGTGCACGTTTGGTCACTCTACGCCCAGGGAGTTGCCCGCATTCGTCGGCAGTTTGAGTGCCCGGATGTTTGGTTCAGAGCAGACCGCGTAGGGCCTGGTCATGGGTCAGTCCTTGGCTGGACTCTTTCCCTGATGCAGGGCAGCCTTTTCTCAGCACACACCCTAGGCTAAGCGACCAAATTCAAGGAATTGAGTGGGCAGGTACACTGAGTGGATGGTCGAGCCACTCGGGACGGCCACGAGCTCCTGCTTTGTTTTTGAGAACCAGAACTTGCTGTATCCTTAGTGGAAAAGCTTGATCACTCACTCCACCAGAGCATGCCTCAGGTGAATTGATAGAACACGGTTACTTACGGGAAGGCGCTTCTCGTAAAAGAGAGGACTAACAGACGCACAAGCCGTGTAGCTGGTGTGGCGTGATCAGAGCAGGGCACGGCGTATTGTGTGGCTCAGGACGCTTGTGAAGGTTGGCTGTAAGTTGGGCGGGGCTCCACTGTTCTCAGTTAGCGAGGGAAAGTTTCTCCAGTAGGGAAACTGGGACACAGACTCTCCTTCGGTGAAATTGAAGCTGGGGGTGATTTTGGTAAGATGAGAATACTGTGACCAAGGCCTGCATGTGTGAGACTGCGCTGGGAGGACCGGAGAATTTAGAAGGCAGCCCTGGCTGAGAGGAAGGTAGAAGGGGACTGTGGCATGGCTTTGTCCTTCCTCGGGTAGGTTTGTGTGTTTCTGTAGGGAGTCACTGCAAGGCAGCGAGATGCTCGGATTGTCCGGCTGATTTCCTGTATTCTTTGGGGTTCTGCTGGCTCTCGAGGCTGCCCCGTAGCGGTCTCTAACATGAAATCATCAGGGTGTGCGGCCAGTCATTACAGAGTGTCCAGAAGCCTTCTGATTCTGCAGGAGACCCCGAGGTGCTGTTCACACTCGTTCTCTGTAGCGGTTCTCTTGATGTCTGACTTACAGCACCCATAGTCACCATGGCCATTAACTCTTTTTCCTTTTGTCCACTTCATTAAGAAAATGGTGAATTCATATCTTCTAAAGGAAAAACTGTTCATGATCTACAGGTTTGGGTCCCCCCCCACGCACACAAGATGAAGTGAAGACTTAAAAGATTGACCTATTTTGGTATCTGTTCAGTTTCCTATATTTTCATCTACTGAATGAACCCAGGACTTTGAGCCCTGTGATGCCATGTTTGTGCCTTGGCGAGGAACTTGGCAGGGCTAGACACCCTGTCTTCCCTTTGTTACGGCAGAGTGGACAGGAATAATTATCCACATGAAGGAATCAGGGAGGGACTTTTTTCATATTAAAGTACCTCTTACGACATAAATTCTGAGAGAACACTGAGTCATTGTAAAGAAAACTTTTGAAATTTGATATTCTCTATTTAAAAATTAAAACCCTCTAGAATTATAAATTAAGGAATACCTCAGCCAAACCTAGACAAGAAATACTCCGTCTGAACCGAATCAGGCTGGTCCTATAAGGACACAAAAAAGCAACAGAAAGCCTTTTACAAAAACCGTAAAAAATTTTTCTCACCAATTGGAAACTGATACCTAGCGACATCGCTCTTTCATTTTGGACTATTGGTATTCACACGGCTCATCGGGACCCCACAGAGCATCCTGTTGGCTGGTGGAGGTCGTTCCGCGGTGAGCGGGCTCTTCAGCGTGGGCTCCTCTCCGGCAGACAGGTTACCTCCTTGTCTTTGCTCCACAGGCACTGCCCAGACTCCAGGCGCACCTTTACGAAACGGTTGATGCTGGAGAAACATATCCAGCTCATGCACGGTATTAAGGACCCTGACTTGAAAGAAATGACAGAAGCCGCCAATGAGGAGGAAACAGAAATAAAAGAAGATACCAAGGTCAAACATTGCAGATGTTCTCTTTACAGTGACGTTGTGTTGACTTGCTTTTTCCATTCATTCTCTTCCCTTTAAATGTTTCTAAATCCAAGCCTATGCACGAAGGTATAAAATAATAGGTCATCTCCCTGCACGCCCATTCTGATCTTTCATCTTGCTCCTAAAAGGTACTAAGTTTCTTCTGTGTCTTTCCAGAAACAGCTCTAGGGATCTCCTTACATATATAATTACAGAATTTTGTGTGGACTCATGTAAACGGTGTCTTAGCCAGCAGGGATGTAGAAAGCTGGATTCTTTCTTGTTGGCAGTATATTGGTGGTGAAAGGTACCCAATAAAAATGAAGAGATTCTTCTTAGGTTCACTTTGTAATAGTAAAAGATAAAATCACAAATCTCTGCCTTGTCCCCAGGTCAGTGGATCGTGAACTTGAATCAGACAGCACTATATATATTAACGTGTGGACCAGGCATGTGTGTGCTGAGTGCTATTCGAGGAGGGAGCAGTTGGGCAGACATTTAGGGGGATTCTGCTGTCTTTGGCACTGGGCTGCGTCCGGAATGTCCCTGGGTAACAGCCTGTGTGTGCGTTCAAGGAGTTAATCATTGAGTAAAGCCTAGTCAGAATACAAGTCAGACAGGAGTCGCATTAAAGTGTAATCTTTTCCCCACAAGTGATGGGGTTGGCGGGGGGGGGGGTGGTTGGGACGGAATTAAAGAATCTTTGTGTAGGGGCAGGTTCAGGTCAGGGCTGTGTGTGAGTGCTGTCCTGTCAACAGGGCAGAAAAGACGGGTCACCGAGCAGGGAGGAAGGAGTGTCCCCCTGTCTTGGACTTTTGGGGAGCTGGAAGCATGAGGGGATTGAATGGAGGTCAGATTTAGAAAGCCACAAAGGAAGGAGAAAAGCATGGCCTGCGGGTGAGCCCTGGGACGAAGAGCAGTGAGCGTGCAGGGAAGCTCAGGAACTAGACCAGCCGGACCCTCCAGCCGCTTTGCGTGCCAGTCCCAGAAAAGGCAAAGCCCCGACATTTCTCGGCCTGCCCCCTGCCTCCCGTCTGCACCACCTGCTCGCCCTGATGCAGCCCCACTGACCTCCCTTCTGGCTCCCAGAGCCTGGATCCCAACCCTCCCCGCAACAGGCCTCTGTTCAAGTGTCACGGTCACCGAGGCCATCCCTGACTGTGCTCTGCAGCCTCACCCCCCCACACCCCCGGTTCCCATCCCCATTCGGTGCCTTGCTTTGTTCTCCTGGGGCCTGACGCTTGCTCCATCGCCTGGCTTGTGGTTTTCTGTCCCGCTGTGTTGGAACCTGCATTTTGGGGAGGCAGGGACTGGTTTGTCCGCGGCGGGGCCCAGCGGCTGCCTGGTAACATAGGAGCTCGGTTCCCATGTGCGGAGTGGATGAAAGGTGGGAGCCCCGGGGGAGCAGGGGGAGGGGGGGCAGACACGAAGCTGTAGGAAACCCCGAATCCCAGAGCCCTCGCTGCCCTCGCAGCTGTAAGGCCCGGGGAGAACGGGTCATTTATGACCCGCGGGGCAGACCGATTTTCACTTGTGTCGTCCGCTTCGTTTGTTTTCTCTCGAAGGTTCCCAGCCCCAAGCGGAAGTTGGAAGAACCAGTTTTAGAGTTCCGACCTCCCAGAGGGGCAATTACCCAACCACTGAAAAAGCTAAAGATAAATGTCTTCAAGGTTCACAAGTGTGCCGTGTGCGGCTTCACCACCGAAAACCTGCTGCAGTTCCACGAACACATCCCTCAGCACAAGTCGGACGGCTCCTCCTACCAGTGCCGGGAGTGCGGCCTGTGCTACACGTCGCACGTGTCCCTGTCCAGGCACCTCTTCATCGTGCACAAGCTGAAGGAGCCCCAGCCCGTGTCCAAGCAGAACGGCGCCGGGGAAGAGAACCAGCAGGAGAACAAGCCGAGCCCCGAGGACGAGTCGCCCGACGGCGCGGTGTCCGATCGGAAGTGCAAAGTGTGCGCAAAAACGTTCGAAACGGAAGCTGCCTTAAACGCTCACATGCGGACACACGGCATGGCCTTCATTAAATCCAAAAGAGTGAGTTCAGCCGAGAAATAGCCACGGCCCTTCCGTAAGGAGAATCCCTGTCCACATTGGAAGAAAAGAGACATTTTTGTTACAAAAAGTTTGCAGTATAATAGAGTTAACAGTACTGTCTAGGCTGTTGCAATATATTCCCTTTGAGTGTACCTTCTTCACCTCGTCGTGTAGACCCTCGATAAGTATTACAACAGTATTTGAGTTTAAAAGAGTTTGTATATATTTAAATGAATAACTTTTTATACTCTTTGTTACATGTTTGTATCAGTATTTAGTGGAAAATGTTTTGAGGTTTTTGGTTTTTTTCCCTTTTTTTTTTTTAGTTTTTTGGTGTTTTGTTTTTCTTTTTCTTCTTCTTTTTTTTTTTTTCCCCAGGTTAGAATTTTTCTTTTTGTACTATTTCTTTAAAAACAGAGTTCTTAGTAACAGGGGCAGTTGCTGAATTCAAATAAACCATTTTGTATGTTACCGATTTGAATGGGTTAACTAATTCCAGGCTAAGATAATGCCTTTTTTAGTGTTTTTAATTTTTAGAATTCACTACATAAATTGTAGGTATCGTGGGTCTCAAAAACACTAGGGACTTTTAAGTGTCTTAGCACTACCCTCAACGTGCCTGCTCTAAGTCGGTGAGTGCACCTGTGTCGGGTCACTGCACCCCCGGCGCGTGGCGTTTTCGTTCAGGCCACGCCAGACCGTGTCGAAACCAGCCCCACAGGTAGCTTCTTTCCCAGCGGTGGATTAAACACCTCGGCCAGAACTCCAGGAAGGAGCGTGCATTTCCTTAATTCCATTGTAGAACGGGGAAGGAAAGGTATTCTAAAGGGAAAACCCAGAGGCCAGTGGTCTTCTGGACGGATTTTGCAAGGCTGGCTGGAAGAGCACAAGGAGGTCAAGTCACAAAAGGGCTGGACTACCGTAAGTCACACATCTGTAGTTAGACCAATAGATTTCTATAGTCGAGGTTTTCGTCAAGTAACTTATTAACTCTTACAAAGACACAACTAAAAATACCAAGTCTTTGGCTCTTGACAGGAAGAAAAAAAAAAAAATCACAGTTGACTTAACCCTTTGCTGTCTAAAGAGTTGGCGTTTCCTGTTCTGGGTGCTACTGCCAAACGTTCTGGTACTTGGAGTTGGGATGCACAACTTCCACCACCGACCTATCAATGCAGCAAGTGCGTGTCGCGATTGGCCGGGCGGTCACGCACGGAGCCACCAGGCTTTAGTTCGGTCGTTTGAATGAGTATCTTCAATATCAGTAGTTCTGCTGCTTCTTCGAAGCACAGCAGGGCTACTCCTCTGTCCCTTCCGTTTATAGTGCTCTGGGAGAGTTCTATTTTTCAGTTTTTGGTTTTTTTTGTGTTTTCTTTTGCATTTTATATCTTGTATTTATCCCTAAAGATGTTTTGTACTTTTTTTTTTTTTTTTTAAGAAAAGAAGTTCATTTGTGTATATATAGATACTTGCATGATATACTGTAGTCAACGTTCGGTTCCTCAAAAGGTCTTGCTGCTGTCAGGTGTTACGCACTCCATCCATCATAACTGTATTAAACACATTTCATATGTAAATAAACGTGGGACATTGGCCCTTGTGCTTCTGTGAGAGAGTTATTGATGGTGGGTCTCTGACATCTTCATGAAGTTGAGGAAATGATTAATGGCAGGGACAGGCTACAGGATATTGCAGAATTCTCCACCACCACCACCCCCCAACCCCCGGAAGAATGGCGTATTCGTTCTCATTAGCAATCAGCTCTTTTGTCCCTTTCTCGTCGACTCCATCAATTCATGGGTATGATGCAAGGGCGTGATTAAGTATTCCTACACTTGAAATTCAATTGCTGTTTCTTGTTATATTTATACTTGTATTGCTCTAAGTTGTATTCATAGCACTTTCATGTGTTTCTGCATTTGAACCTTGCAATAAACCTGTGTGGTGGGCTGCACGGGTCTTAATAGTCTAGTTTTACACTTGAGGAAGCTGAGCTCAGATTCAGTTCTTTGCCTAAGCCCTCACAGCGGGTAAGTGGCTTTGCGTATTAGAACCCACATATTCTTGCTCTAAATCTTAGTGCTCGCTCTATGTGTTTATGTACATATTGACAAATAATCCATTTATTCAACAAATAAAAAGTATGTGCAAAACACGATACTAGAATTTTTGTTTGTGGCACAGTGGCTTTTATCAGATAGAGTGGAAGTCTCTCTACTTTAAATACCCAGAAATGCTTGCCGATATAAAGTTAGCTTCATAAATGCCCAGTCGAGCATCCAAGAAAGTTTCAAAGAATGCCTTGAGATCCAAAATGAAGAAGAAATTGAAATCCAGAGTAGAAAAACAGCACACAAAGGTGCAGCTCTGGGAGGGAACCCAGATGGTTCAACTGAAGAAAGAATTGGTGAACTGGAAGACAGGTCATGAGGAAGTTACCTGGAATACAGCGTAGAGGTAAGGAGATGGAATCTATGGAAGAGATTAGAAATCAAGAAGGACAAAATAACAGGATTTGTAGCCGTTCCGGGAAGAGGGAACAGAATGAGGAAGAAGCTGTGTGGAAAATTATTAGCCATTAACGAAAGATGTGACTACTTGGGTTAACGCGGTGCATGCTGAGCGGAAAACCACTGTGGGAACTTGGGAGTTCTCCCCGTTCTTCATTAGCGGTGGATCGGAATGGAATTGTGGATGTGAGGATTTGAGAAACAGGATATTCAGACCAAAGGCAGAAACTGGGACATGCTCCATTAATTCTTAAGAAGCCCATTTCCTCTGTTGGGTGAGCTGAGGCTTAACAGTGTAGGCTCAGGCCAACATGTAAAAAGCCTTGAATGATGGACTAGGGTTTGTACTCTGATAGAGGTGAGTTGTTTGGACAGGGGAGTGATGGAACCGGACTAGTCAGTGGCAATATTTAGGATGGAAGGTCGGGGAGTGTATCAGGATAGGTTAGATTATGCTGTGGTTACAACCCTAACTCTTAATGTCTTAAAACAGCAAGGCTTACTTCTCGGTCACATTTGATGTTCATTGTCGGTTGACCAGAGACATAGCACCAAATCCCCTTGTTACCCGTATTCCCACTGTCACAGAAATTGCTGGTTCCTCTGGCAGAGGGTAAGTGCAATTAAAATGCTCTGGGCCCCAAGTGACGGATGTCATTCTTCACAGTTCATTGGCCAAAACCAGTCATGTGACGCTGCTTCCTCACCTGGAGGTTGGAAGTACAGTCCTACAATGTGCCCAGAAGACGGAAGTCTGCACATACATTGAACAGCATAAATGGCCATCACGGTAATAACGCTGACAGTGGTGAAGGCGCCGTGCTAGCCCAGCCACGGTCATGAGGTGCACTTAACCCAAGGCGCTGAGAGTAGGTAGGCCCGGAAAGAAGTCATGGCTGTAGGTGGCATTTCAGAAGTAGGACCAAGAGGATTCCGTGCTGTGGGACACGGAGAAAAAGGGAAATCTGACTTCTTAAGGTAATTTCTTAGATTTTCTTCCAAGGTTTAGATGATTTAAATAGAAATAGGAAAGTTAAAATTATAACTAGTTGTGGGGAAGTTTGCACTTTAGACATACAAGATAGATTTTTGCTGGAGGATGTGATCGGATGATTTTATTTTATCAATCACTGAGTAACAGTAATGCATAAAGAAGAACGCCAACAAGGGGATGAAGACCAAGAAAATGAGAAAAAGGAAGATGTCGGCTTAGACTACATGGCGTAGACCGCTGCGTCCTCCCAAACACATTTTCTGCCAATTTTTGTCTCCTACTCCAGTAAGTACGCCAGAGAACAACTGTTCCTTCTTGAGGCTCTGGTGGGCACTTCTCCAGGTCAGTGGGCTTTTGAGTTCTGTCCCAGGATCTTTGGCCAACAGGGAAATTGACTGCAGGAATCTTTGGCCAAGATTAATATATTATTTCATGTTAATGGATTCATCATCCTGTGAGCACTGTTTTTTTTTTTTTCTTTTAATGCCTAAGTGGAAGGGGGCAAAAAGGAAAATGTGTTTGAAGAATTGTGTAAACTATGATTTAATGGAACCATTCATCTATCCCAAAGAATGGTCTGAGAATAACGAGGGATGTGCTAAATGTGGAAAGCTGCATGTGACATTTATAAATGTTACACAAAAACCCAGTCACTTGGGAATCGTATGCTGGAAGGGTCCTCTATTGGAGCTCTTCAGTCAAAGGAACTACATAAGGAACCTAGATTTTGTTACCTTAAAAACTTGGCTCCTACTTTATACCATTCACTCCTTGCTTACATGGACCGTTGACTCTTCTTGTTTACTTGAGTCTCTTCTTGCAGTTATGAACCTCGTATCCCTCAAGAGCTCATTGTAAACTTTTGGGATAGGACAGTGGGAACTTAGGTCTCTGCAAAGAGCCTCTCTTTCTGCTGCCAGGAGCTTCTAGACTAGCCAGTTGTAATTCTGTTGTCACTGTTGAACCTCTTTTTTTTTTTTTAAGAATTTATTTACTTATTTGACCCGAGGAGCAAGGGGAGAGGGAGAAGCAGGCTCCCCGCTGAGCAGGGAGTCTGACACTGGACTCGATCCCAGGACCCTGGGATCATGACCTGAGCCGAAGGCAGATGCTTAACCAACTGAGCCACCCAGGCGCCCCTCTTATTTTTTCTTTTTTAAGATTTTATTATTTATTTGAAAGAGATCGAGCACGAGTCGGGGGGGGTGTGGGTAGGGGCAGAGGGAGAGGAAGAAGCAGACTCCCAGCTGAGCAGGGAGCCAGATGCGCATCCCAGGACACTGAGACCATGACCCAAGATGAAGCCAGATGCTTAACCAGCTGAGCCACCCAGGTGCCCCCCAATTCTCTTATTTTGAAGTAGCCCAGCTTGGTCCATGTGATTTAGCTGTGAGGCTCAATCTGAAACTTGTTTACTGTCAGTCTTCCCTATGAAACAGAACATTTTCTTTTCACCTCTATTTTCCCCTTCTGTCCAGATAGATTTTGATGAACACTTACCCAGACTCAACGCATTGGATGATAAAACTTCCATCATTTTGGACTGTTTTTTGTTTTTTTTTTTTTCTGGGAGTTTGCTCATTTATATTCACTGCCTTCCTTGGAAAGGTAGATCTGGGAGTGCCTGGCATTAGACCCTTTGTGAATTAGGGTCCTAGCAGGACACAACCAGCACACTAAGAAAGGTTTCGCTCCAAAGTAATTCAGGAAGGGACTGTTACAGAAGTGAGGGCCAGAACAAGTGATGGCGAGGCACCCAGGGACTTAGTGATGGCGGAGAGCCCTTAAGCGCACTGAGTCCTGCTGAGCGGGGGTGGGGGGCGTGGTCTAGAGCCGTGGACCAGGGCTTCGACCAGAGCCGTGGCCCAGCCAGGAGAGTGTAGGATAGAAATGATAGGGAAGCTGTCTCCATACACTCAGGTCTCCTGCCCTCACCTCCTACTGGTCAAAGCCAAATAAAAGCAAGAGGGTAAGAAAGCCGCAGTAGTCTCTCATGTCAGTATGCTGGGCACAGAGCAGGACAGAGCAGGGTGCGTGAGGTATCTGGGCTACGGAGACATAATGATCACAGACACCTGGCACAGGCTTTTGGAAGCGCCTGCTGTATACTTGTTTAATTGTCCACATGCATTTTATCCCCTATAGGCTGGCTGTTGGCTGCCGCAGGGTACTTCGGATTCCACATTTACTTTTTCTTTCTAATTACTTTTCCAGGTTTATCCTGGAATTATACCCTTTCCTTAGTGGTTATTTTTACCTAAGGAAACAGAAGAGCGTTTCCCAGAAAATATTCTTCGCTGGTTTCCAAATTCAATTTACAAGGTTAGTTCTGACTCAAAACAGCAGTATTTATAATGTCTCACAGTATTTAAAGGAACTGATTATTCAATTTGCTTTGCTATTTTATCGCAAGCTGCTTACCCCGGAGCTTTTCTTATAGTTATAATTGTAAATTACACTACCGTGGCAGTTCTGTTTCTAAAACAGTCCGTTGCAAAACTATGTATTTATCTAGGGAAGCGCTATAATTACAGTCCACTATCACACCTCTAACTCAGTTCCAGAAAGGGTGGGTCCAGTCCAAGGATAATTTTCTGACCCTCAGGTCAAGTTTAATTGGATCGGTTATTTCTGGAGAATAAACTTTTTTTTTTTTTTTTTTTTTTAAGAACAAGGAAACCCTGCATCTGCTGATTGGAAAGGATGGTGTGGTGTTGACAAGAGTCAGGAGAAAGCAGAGCTGTATGTGTCAAAGGGACGACCCTGTCTTGGAAAGGGTAGAAGATGTGTCTCTACTAAGTAGATAAATGGACATTTATCCTTGGTTTTCTCAGTTCTGCATCTGATCACTTTCCAGGGGTGGGGAGTCTGCCATGGCTTGAGTCTCAGCAAGAGATGGGTCTTGCCTCCTACTCCGGAAACCAGAAGGTCACTGTCTCTGACCCCCAGCAGCCGAACCTGAGCATGGGATGGCCGCCACTTGGCCAAAACGGTGCTCCTGCTTTGCCTCTCAAGCAAAAGACACAAACAAGCAGGGACGTTTTGAATTTACTCATTCTGGTGGCGTGGTGGCAATGGCATTCCTCAGCTTCTCTCTTCACCGGGGAATCGGTCTGCCTTCAAGGAACCACTGAACCGTGTGGGATCCGGGCAGCGCCCATCTCAGGGCGGGACATTTCAAAGCTTAGACTCTCGCTTCCCTCTAAGACACCATCGAAGTGGCATGACAATATCAGTTATTTTAGAAGAGACTTAACCAAGGTAAACAGAAGTGTGTGCCTGTCAATAGCCATGTAGACCCCAGCAGACCTTCCGTCCCCACATCCTGTCCCCTCACCAGCCTCACGTCCTGCCTCTTCTCCCTCGCCCCCCAGTTGTTCCTGTCACACCCCGTTCCCATTCCCTTCACGGGGCTGGCACTGGCTGTCTCCTCTGCCAGGAATGTTCTTCCCTCAGTTACTATTTCCGCCTGGGCCTTCTCCTTTCTTTCCCGTGGCTTCAGCAGTCCCCTTCTCAGCCTTTCCAGGTCACGCAGCTTACGACGTGCCCACCCTGCCCAACAGCACACAGCCATTCGCCTCTCTCTACTTCTTTCCCCTGCAGTCGATTTTCCTCCTGGCATTTACACGCTTGTTTGTCAACTGTCGTCCTCTGGGTACGTGCTGAGCTGCTGTGGGAGCTCTGCCGGTTTTGAAGTCCACGCTTGCCATTCCCTCGGGACAGAAGAGGCGTCCATTCTGCAGCCTGAGAGCAGCACGTTCCAGTTCTCTTTTCCCCACCAGGCTGATCCTTACTCTTGTCGGCAAAGACAAATCCTTGTTCCCTCCAAGCCAGGGCCGGCTGAAGAGCCGCTGACTGCGCTCTCCTGGAGAGCTAGTTACTTGAAGAAAATGACTGTGGCATTAAGAACAACATCCGCTGATTGCTGCTGCCTCGGGAGACGAGAAAGCCCTGCTTTCAGGAAGGGAACGCGTTATTTACTTTCATGTCCTATTTTTACGCCCAGCACATTGCATTGCATGAGACAGGTGCCGGCAATGTCTTCATAAAGCAACCAAGTCTCCTTGAACCTCGATCCATCATGATTTTATTTTTCAGGGATTGGGACAAGCATTAGAAGGGTCCCGAATGATTAATTACCCCAAACTAAGATTCTCTGTTTCCTTCTTCCATAGGTGGTATTTTAAAATCATTTTAGATGGTTTTTATTACTAATGATTCAAGCATGGCTCTGTGTTCTGCTCTTTAGGTTTTTTCCGCCAGTTGACAAAAGATGGAGTACTTAACACTGAATTCTAAGAGCTGTACCATTCCCACTTTCAGTGACTATAGACTATTGACAACAGAGTTGGAAATCAATTCAGGTGTCAGAGGTTTTTCTGTTTAGTGATTTTTTTTTTTAAGAATAAAAAAAATGTTTAATCTCTACACCCAACATGGGGCTTGAACCTATAGCCCCAAGATCAAGCGTCACAAGTTCCACCGACTGAGCCAGTCCTGTTTAGTCACTCCTAAATATTCAGATTACCTAAACCTCTCGTGTTGGGAAGCCACCCCACCCCACCCTTTCTTTTTTTTTTTTAATGTAGGAAGGTAATTAAGCCCAGGAGAGACATTTGGAGCTGAGAGCTCTAAACCAACTCCTATTTGTTTAGGACTTAAGAGCTCTCGTTTAATCTTAGGAAACAACTTCGCGAGGCAGGATGATTTTATGATTTCACAGATGGGGAGACTGAAGTAGTCAACCACTTAACCCTTGTTTCTGGTGATCAGTTAGGTCCCCTTTTTAGTGGAAGTTTCTGCTTTCTCCAGGTAGCTCCAGGTTGGATGTTATCTTTCATTTTTTTGTACTGAACTTTCCACTTCTGCTTCAGTTTACGAACAACTGTGGAGGCGTGTGGTGACAAACTAATGCGTTCATGACAGAAAATAATTTTGAAGGAAGACTCAGAGGGTTTCAAGGTCAGAGAAGACCTTCAAGGTCGTTTGTATAAGGACCATTTGATGCGGGATCTCTTTTTTTTTTAAAAAGATTTTATTTATTTATTCGACAGAGAGAGAGACAGCCAGCGAGAGAGGGAACACAAGCAGGGGGAGTGGGAGAGGAAGAAGCAGGCTCCCAGCAGAGTAGCCTGATGTGGGGCTCGATCCCATAACGCCGGGATCACGCCCTGAGCCGAAGGCAGACGCTTAACCACTGTGCCACCCAGGTGCCCCTGATGCTGGATCTCTTGTCTAACACCCTGATCCAGCGTTCATCCAATACCTGAGCACTGCTATAACCTTTGAAAGAGCCCAGTTCGTCTTTGGGTAGGTTTGGCTTCTGGAAAGTTCTTTGTTATTGTTCTAGGACTTTCCCTTTGTAACTTGGATCTAATGATCTATTTTTTCAAGGAACTACTCAGCCTGTGTGCCTGAATCTTTTTTTTTCTTTAGTCCAATAACAATGACAGTAATAGTAAGTGGCCACAATAGTTATTGTTAATTAAGGGTCCACGTTAGGTCAGCCACTGTGACGTCCCCTGGTGTATATGTTATCTGGGTGTCTGGTGTATATATTATCATCTGCCAGGTGTGCAGGGCTATTTAGAATATAAACATAGTAGCTAATACGTCTCAGGGATTTATGATAGGCCAGATGTTCTCCTAGTAACTTTAAATGTATTCACTTAAATCTCAAAATAACTCTAAGAGGTTGAGATTATTGTTATCCTAATTTTCCAGATCAAGTAAATGGAGTAGAGAGACTGCCGTAGGTTCCACAGTTCAGTGTCAACTTTGCTCTTAGCTATGACGTAAATTGACTCTAAAAAAGCACAGGGGGATGAAAAGGGCACGGTGCCCGCCTTCATAGAGTTTCCAGGCTGCAGGAAAGGGGGACAGTCTTGGGGCACCTGGTGGCGCAGTCGTTAAGCGTCTGCCTTCAGCTCAGGGCGTGATCCCAGCGTTCTGGGATCGAGCCCCACATTCAGGCTCCTCTGCTAGGAGCCTGCTTCTTCCTCTCCCACTCCCCCTGCTGTGTTCTCTCTCTCACTGGCTATCTCTGTCAAATAAATAAATAAAATCTTTAAAAAATAAAAATAAAAAAAAAAGAAGTAGACAGTCTTCAGGGTGCGGAGGTAAAGAGAGTCTATAAAGGCAATGAGGGAGCACAGAGAACAGGCGCGTCTCCTTGCCTACGGAGAAGCCCAGGAGGACTTCCTGGAAGAGCCAACATCTTCTAGAAGCAGGAAGATAATGTCCAGGAGAAGGTGGGCTCAGAGAAGGGCCCTGGGGACAGAAGGCCCAGCATGAGCAAAGGAACAGAGGTGAGAGACAGTGGAGTGTTTGCGAGGGAGGGTGCTCTGGTCTGAATGTTTGTGTCGACCCCCAAACCCATATGTGGAAATCCTAAGCCCCAAAGATGATGGTATTTGGGAGTGGGGCTTTGTGGCAGTGATTAGGTCCTGAGGGGAGAGGCTTTGAGGATGGAATTTGTGTCTTTAGAGAAGAGACCCCAGAAAGGTCCCTCGCTGCCTCCACCCTGGGAGGGCACAGGGAGAAGGCACCGGTAAGGCTCTGGAAGGGGGCCTTCACCGTAATGTGAGCCTTGAGCCTGGAGAACCGTGAGAAATGAATTTTTGTTCAAAACACCCGGTCTGGGGCGTTTTGTTATAGCAGTCCCAACAGACTCAGACCGAGGGTAGAGGTCTGGGATGCTGGAGGCTGCCGTCCAGCCCGCGAGCAGGACGCATACCCGAGTCCCGGCCGCCCACAGGTGTGGGTGTGTTCCGGCTGCGTAAACAAGGTTTGCACCACGTTTGAAATGTAGTTAGGGAGGTTACTATTTCAAGAAAGCCTTTCTGGAAGGAGAATATTTACACCGCGAGGAATCCAGAGCCACACATTTGATGTTTTCTTAAAGTAGATGAACACCGTTACCATGGGCTTTTGTCAGCATCGTTTCCTTCCCAGCCTGCGTGTCTCAGCCCCCACGTGAGGATGCAGGAGCTCGCTTGTCCTGCTGCGGAGCTGGCCCTCTCCGTGGGGGAGGTCATGACTCCCACGCCTCCATCGCGTTCAGGTCCGGCGGACACATTCACAGAGGCGTAAGATAGCCAGGCGATCGCGAAGAAGCCCTTCGTTGCTTACGATCTATCTGAATGTTTCATAGGTCGGATTCATAATCATTCTTGGAAAAAAGCAAATATTGCCCCTTAACATCCTCCGTCTATCTTTTAAACCCAGAGATGTCCACAAGACCATCTAGCTGGGGAAAATCCGGCCTCTCCGTGGTAGGCGGCAATGTTAATCTGCGTAGCTAAAGGAAGCCAGGTGGTCAGCGGCCCCCACATCCACAGCGCGAGTTTAATGAACAATAACAAGTTGTGTATAAATCGGTTTCCATGGTTTGTTCATCTCAGCTGCTTTGCAGGTGGCTGAGGACTCACAGCTTATCTCTGCGTGTTAAGGACTGAGGCATGTCCCATTCCCCCCGCCCAGCACATTAGAGACGAGTGTTTCGTAAATATAAGGCTCTTTGTCTAAGAGGGGAATTTTACCCTGACAGGTTAAGGGACAACGATGGTCCTGACTTTATTATTTTGTCTTCTGTCTTTTCTGTTTCAATTACCTTTTGTGTTTCCCGCAGGAAACATTTCTCTCAAATGCATGCAAGACACTGATGAGTTCCTTTCTGATCTGAATTCAGTGGAGGCCAAAGAATACGCTCTAAGAAGTAAGTAGGTTTTGCTGTCCTGCTGGATGGTGAACAGAGGGCAATCTGAACTTTGTGCTGGGAGGATTCTAGAAAAACCCTTGATAATTAAAAACACAGAACCAAAGAGGGAAGGCGAGATGCGCCTCAATTTACAGATTGCTCCAGGAATCATGGAGGGAGGAGGAATTTTTATTGCACAAGGGCAAGAGAGGAAGTGGTATTTAATTTTAGCCAGAAGGAATCTCATGAGGACCAACCTCTCAAATAAGACCAGAACTGTTTATAAATTGTAAGATGTTGTTACTATTATCCAAGTTGGTAGCATTTTGCCGTCGTATGAGATAACTTACTAATTTCTTTCTCTAGATGTTTAGTCTGCTTTTGATGATGAATTACTTCATTATTTAGGGGACAAGGTTTACCCATTATGCATTTGACAATAAATTCTGAGGACGGTGAATTTAGGTGAAGGCACTGGCCCACGCCGGAAGAAGTCCGACTGTAGCCAAAGCTCTTTGCATGTCATAGGCCGCCATAATTTATTTTTTGTTAGTTTCCCCAAATTATTCTCACATCTAAAGGGACACCTACCTTTCTGCCAGGAAGGGTAAGAAATCAGATTCTTTTTCGGTGGGGTAACCTCTCCTGGAGAATGATTCATTGTGGATGCTGCAGGAAACCACTAACGAGAAGCAATGTAAAAACTCAACTCTTTCCAAAGCCAGAAAAACCATCATCGCGATTTCCATTTGCATTTGGACACGTGACTAATTTATTCTGTGTTGGAAAACAGTAGCAAATACACATCATACAGGCAGACAAAAGTTTTGATCTAATATGGGGGGATTCAAAATAGCCCGTGATCGGAAGCAATTGCCATTCGACACTGGATTACATGTCCTGATATTCAGTGCGACGTTGGAAAACATATAAATCCAACTCATTCAATGGCCATCTTCAAATCCCATTTTAGAGCTGATGATGTTTTGTTAGAACACTGGCTGAAACCAAACAGGGAACATTCTGACAAACCCGGGCCAAACACCTGGCCAAGAAAATCCCAGGGTACAGGGACTGGCTGAGACCGCTGGTGATGAGGTGGTGGTGCGTGTTGTCATTGTTAGTCAACACAGCCGCGTTGACACACTATTTGCCTTACAAGTTACTCTGGTCATGTTCCAACAATATTCCGTCTGTAGGGGCCTGGAAACTGAAAAGCTTTTTTCTTTAGTGAAAAAGGTTTCCCAAAGGTCAATGGTCCAAGAAAGAATCAAATGATTTATACAAATGGGCTAGACGACCATTAGTTAACTGAGTAGATGAAAGCTATCTGTAGTTGTTGTAATCGATTTGCTTTCTAACGCACCAGAAAACACTTGACGCTGTTGCTTCGACATTTTGCCTGAGAGTTTTGGGTACAGAGCGTGATTCTGACCTTTCTTCTCAGCATGGTTTTCCTGACAGTCATGCGGATGGAAAAATGATGAGTCAATATTTAGAGAGCACTTTTACGTGGGGGGTGGCTCCCAGCTTGCACGAGGGCTGTCCCACCGAGTTCCGGCAGGCCCGCTCTGAGCAGGGAATTTTCTCTATTTTATAAATGACAAAAGGGAGCCACAGCGATGTAAAGCATCTTGCCCAAAATAAGTGGCAGAGATAGGGTTTGAGCCCAGGTCATTGGATTCCCAAGCTTGTGCTTTCAATCACTGCCTAAAATAAGCAGCGAGAGAAACATGAAAAAACATGGCAGGAAGGAATAAAGCAGCACCACATGGGCCAATGTTGGGGGAATATGCAGAAAGAACATCAACGAAGAAAGTTGTGGAAGAATACATGCGGGATCTAAAGGGACCAAATATGACATTAGGCTGCTGTGTTGTTTGGGGAGACAGGTATGTGTCAGACAGACAGTGGAAAGAGACGCGTGAAAATGATGACCTCCAAATGGAGTTAGACGTCGTCTTGGAGTGGGACCAGCTGGTCGGGCTGGGGGCGCGATTGGGGTCCTGTCAGATTTCAAATGATGAATCACGTTTCACTTTTTAAGCTGGGTGATAGGAACATAGGTGTTTCTTATTTTCCTCTTTATGCCTTCTTAGCATATTAAATGTCACGTAATCGTGTGTGAAAGCTCCCTTTCCAGCCCAGAGCCCAGAGAGGACAGCGGCACTTGGAATATATGTTGTCAGATGCTCTACCCCCAAGCTATATCCCCATAGGCACTCGGTATATATGTACATAATTTAATGGGCGGATGACCAGAATACATATTAGAAACTCCATTAAAAGGAGACATTGAAGTTGTGTTATGTTTCTTTGGTCCTGGTAGACACCTGACTGGCTATTTCTGCAGATCTTTTGCCATGGCCTACCAGGTTCTCCGACATCCATTATCTTGGGATCCCGTCTCTCCATAAACTTATCACACCTTCCCTGAGCACATGGCGGCTTCTTGCCTCCAGGCCCAAAGCATCCCCAACCAGGTCACACAAACATCTTTGGCTTGGATTAGAATACCCACTTGGAGAGTGTTGTGGGTTGAATTGTGTCTTCCAAAAAGATATGTTGATACCCTAACCCCTGGTCCCTGTGAATGTGATCCTGTTTGGAAATAGGGTCTTTGTGGATGTGCTGAAGTTAGGATGAGATCGTGCTGGGTCAGGCAGTGCCCTAGGACAATGGCTGGTGTCCTTGTAAGAAGGGAATTTCTACACAGAGACCCACAGGGAGAGTTGCCGTGTAAGGACAGAGACAGAGATCGGAGGGCTGCATCTACAAGCTAGGGAACACCAAGCATTGCCAGCAACCACCAAAAGTTAGAGGAGAGGCATGAACAGATTCTCCCTCAGAGTCTCCAAAAGGCACCAAGCCCGCGGACCCCGTGATTTCAGACTTCTGGTCTTCAGAGCCGTGGCACGGTACAGGTCTGCTGTTATAAGCCACCCAGTTGGTGGAAATCAGGACAGCACCAGGAAAGAAACACGGGAAACTATGGGCTCCCAAACACACCCTCCGGATTAAAAAGGTATGCATCTATTTCAGAGACAAAAAACAAAACACAAAACAAGCGGTCTCAGGTAGATGCTGGAACTCATTTTCTCTGAGATACACCCGGCCCGCCCATGCCCATTTCATAACATCCACCCGGGCCATTTATAACACCATCTGCCACAGAGGCCTTTCAGGGGGTGCTATTTATATGGAATTAAAACTGTGCTCAACAGAGCGAGGCCCCCCCTGGGTTCACATGATGTCTGCATGTTCCTGCACTTAATTCCTCAGGGACGGAATGGGGGGGGGGGGGCTCTGGTTCCCAAGCAGTCTGCAGGGCTTTTCATTTCCTGTTTTCTCTAATCTCATAACATCCTTGAAATCTTCCCCAAGCAGCTATTTGTGTTTTAAAAATTGTTAACCCCTCAAGTCCCTTCTCCCCGGTCCCCATGTCAGGTTTCTCAGCCCACCCGATGGCGGGGTTGCTGAGCTTCCTCCTCTGATAACTTACCCCCTCTGGCTTCCTTGTTCATCTCTTGGAATGATTATTTCCTGTCTCTTCTCTGTGTGTCTCATCCTCTTTCCTGGAAGGCAAGGCCCGTGGTTTATACCCTGTTACAGGAGACAAGCTGTAGGTCGGTACCTACTGGGCTAGCCGGTCACTGGTCCCAGCTGAGCTTTTGTTCTCTTGTTATCGTTGGAGGACTGGCCCTCAACTTGATTTGGATTTGCAGACGTTGCTCTTTTCCCATCTGGCTGTGAGTCTGAAGGGCGTTTTCCTCAAGGCCAGCCCCTCCACCAGTGCCGGAGCTCGGGACAGAAAAACTGCTGAAACAAATGAAATCTCGTACTAGAGCAAGGGTGGCGGAGTGGCATCCACTGAAATGTCTGGATTAGCTGGATTTCAGACACATCCAGGCTGTAGTGGGCTGAAACATGGCGCCCCTACTGACATCGACATTCTCATTCCTGAGACCTGTGAGTGTTACCTCATATGGAAATAACATCTTTGTCCACGTGATTAAGTTAAAGATGTTGAGATGAGGAAATTATCCCGGATTATCCAGATGGGCCCTAAAGGCAATCACATGCACCCTTAGAGGTAGGAGGCAGAGGGAGATTTGACACACAGAGGGGAGGGTGCTGTAACCATAGAGGCAGACATCGGAGTGATGTGGCCACAAGCCAAGGGATGCCGGCAGCCATTAGAAGCTGGAAGGGGCAAAGAATGGGTCTCTCCTAAAGCCTCCAGAAGGCATGTGGCCCTGCCGACATCTTGATTTCTGCCCAGTGATACTGATTTTGGACTTCTGGCCTCCAAAATTGTGAGAGAACAAATATCTGTGGTTTTAAGCCACCAAGTTTGTGGGAATTTGTAATAGTGGTCACAGAGAACTAATACCCCTGCTATTCTTGGTCTCCAAGTCCAAGATTAATAGTTGACCAGACACAAGGGGGACTTCCAGAAGGTGTTTGTAAAAAGCTGCTTTAGGAACTTCGGATATCAAATTGATAGCACATTCGGATCTCTTTCTTACTAACAAGGAGATCTCTGGCAACAGATGGCTAGTGTTTTCTGTGTATGCCCTGTATCATCGACAACAGTGCCAGGACTATTCAATTCTAGTTTTTAAAATTCTCCAACGTAACACAGCGATCTGGTAGGTGCTTAATAAATATTTGCTGATAATGCTGTAGATGATCCTTACTTTCAGGATTTCTTTGTGGCTTAGCATTCTAGAAGCTTCTGCTGCCTTCAGCGTCATGGTATAAGTGCATCCATATTTTACAACATTAAGACCACTGACCAGGGTCTGTCTTTCCTCCTTTCAAACCCAGAAATTAATCAGCTCCACATTTTAATATCCACATATTATCACCACCATGTGAGAAAGCAATCTGTCTGCCAATTAGCCCAGCAGAATTAAAACGAGTTGTTTTTCATCTTTTGGAAATGAAAATTTGGAACAACTGCCATGTGATTTGAAGCAGCAGGTGGGATTAATCATTAGTTTATCCTATGCCTTCCTCCCATGACAATCACTATGTATTTTTATTTGGATGGTGGCCTTGGCCCAGCATCTCGGGTTCCTGACAGAAACCAATTAAGCAGGAGGCAAGAAAAGGGCAACTTGTCCGTTTGAGTTCATAATCGGAAAGGAAGCAAATGCAATTGAAACTTGCGTGCATCCGAAATAACCTCAGCCAGAAAACCATAAATCCAATCAGTTTACAAAGCAGAACACCAACTGGAAAAATTAAAAAAGTGGAATTTGATCTTCTCAAGAGAATAATTGGGTATCTCTCTAAATTAGTCCTTTAGAGTTTTATCTAAGGATTAAGTCAAGCTCAGTATTGACATCTCTCTTGTTTTTATCTCCTTGGACTCTTATAGTTACAGATCCTTAAACTTCAGGCCACAGTGTTGGGAATACTCAGTGATAGAGAAAGGGAACAGGAGAATCATTTAGCTTATGTCTAATAAATGCATCTGGTTTTTTTAAAGTGTTGCTGGTTTTCTTGACACATGGAAGACCTCAAAATACATTCATGGAGCTGGATTTTGGGCATTTGAATTTAATTTTTTCAAAGTTTAGTTCCATCCAGCAAATGTTTTTTGAGTTCCTCCTCTGAGATATCCATTAATGGAAATAGGAACCCTCCCTTACATAGGAGACAGACAGGTGAACCATTACACGCCTTTAAGTGTGATCCACCAAGCAAGGGTCTAGACTGCTTCCCAAGGGAGACCATCCTTCTGCCGAGACCCAAAGGATGATTCCACATTTGCCAGGCAGACAGGAAGGAAGGACATTCCAAGCAGAAAAACAGACAAGTGCAGGCCTGGTGTGTTCTGTATAATGGAGCAGAGGAAATGGGTGTGGGTGTGGGTGTGGGAGGACGAGCCTGGAGAGGCAGGTCCGGTCACGAAGGGCCTTTTAAACCACTCTCAGGAGTCTGGAATTAAACTTAAAGATCAGAGCAATCAAGTCTGGCTGCACAGGGCATCACCTGGGAAAATTTAAAAAACCAGTTAATGCCCAAGCCACACCCTGACCTCATTCTTCATGAGGGTGAAACCTGGCCTGGGTCTTGGTGTTTTTTAAAGATGCCCCAGGGGATTCTAATGGCTGCCCAGACTTGAGAATCACAGCTCTAGATAAGAGGTCTGCAGTTTCCCTTTAAAGGACCCTATAGCCAATACTTTGTTTTTGTGGGCCACACAGCCTCTGTCGCAACTACTGAACCCTGCCTGTATCTAGAAAGCAGTGTTGACAACATATGTGTAAGCAAATGAGATGCTGTATTCCTATAAAATTTTACTTACAAAAACAGGGCCACAGTGTGCCAACTCCTACTCTAGATAATGAAATACCACTGAAGATTTTTTTTTAAAAATATATATTTAAAATTTTTTTATATTTTATTGTTTATATATTTACTAAATAATATACGAATCTATTCTCACTGTAAAAGAATCAAAACAATACAGACCAAGTTTAAGTAGTTTTTTGTTCCCTCATTTAATTCTCAGTCCCTTTCTTGGATAACAGCTCTTATCAATGGGTATATAGCCTTCTAGAACTTTCCAGATCCTTCTCCTTGCGTTTTTGTGCAATATGTACCTACTAGATATGTATCTACTAGAAAGATGTTGTTTTGCTTTGTAAAATTGAAAAATACATTTATTGTTCTTTTTTAAAAAAAGATTTATTTATTTGAGAGAGAGAGAGTACTCAAGCAGGGGGTGGGGCAGAGAGAGACAGAGAATCCTCAAGCAGACTCCCCACTGAGCATGGAACCCGACATGGAACTCAGTCTCAGGACCCTGAGATCATGACCTGAGCCAAAATCAGGAGTCAGCCGCTTAACCAACTAAGCCACCCAGGCACCCCTACATTAATTGTTCATGAACTTCTTTGTTTCCCACAGAACAGTATGTCTTGGAGCATTTCCCATAGCATCAAATATAGATCTAACTCATTTTCATTGTTGCAGAGCATTATAAAATACGAAAGTACCATAGTGCATTTACCCTTTTCCTGACAAAGGTTGAACTATTTGACATTTCTGACATTAAATAGTTTTCGTCTCATAAAATGGAATTTTCATGTGGTTCAACCTAATAGTGTATGTCTGCTTTTTTGCCTTTACAGGCATTATTACCACAACCATCTTGCAATTGCATGCTTGTATGTGTTTCCTGGGGCAGATTCTTCTTTTTTTTTTTTTTTAAGGTTTTATTTATTTATTTATTTGACAGAGAGAGAGAGAGAGAGACAGCCAGCGAGAGAGGGAACACAAGCAGGGGGAGTGGGAGAGGAAGAAGCAGGCTCCCAGTGGAGCAGGGAGCCCGATGCGGGGCTCGATCCCAGGACCCTGGGATCACGCCCTGGGCCAAAGGCAGACGCTTAATGACTGAGCCACCCAGGCACCCCAGCCTGGGAGGTTTTTAAAATCATATATTATTATTATTATTATTTTGTAAAGCACACGTGTAAGCAAAATGCAGTTCCTTCCATCTGATTTTTAGGTTAACTCTCAAAAACCCAACTGTTAGCAAAGACAAAGACAGAAATGCAAGAAGAGATGCATAATTGGCCAAGCTGTATGTGGAGTTTTTTTCCCACTCATTCTAAGGAACATCACCATCTCTAGTTATAAATAAGAACTTATATACCAAACTGACACGTAAAAACAGGGTATTTTGTATATTCTAGACGGCAAGAGGTTATGGGTTCAGGTCAAGATGGATTTGAACACACAGCTCTGATTCTTAGTTGAAGCACCCAGCTCTGATTCTGTGAGCCATTAGAAAGGGGCAGATTTATGTGGCTGTGTACATTATTGACCATCTTTTGCCTCTGTTTATGAATCTGTAAAATGGAGATTAACATGATTACTCATAATCTCATAGGATTGTGTGAGGGGTAGACGAGACAATGGACAGAAGGCACTCAAAACAGCGCTGGGCACATAATCGTCTCCGTATGTTGGCTATTGTTGGCATAATGTGAGGATCTGGCTCTGGCAGCATAGGTCTTACCGAGTGACTTTAAGGGAAAGTGATCAACTGGACCATATTAATCAAGCTTAGAAGAAAATCCAACTGTATCATGTTTACTGTATTCTTTTTTTAAAATATTTATTTATTTGAGAGAGAGAGACAGAGAGAGTGACAGAGATAGCAAGAGAGAGCATGAGCAGGGAGGAGTGGGAGAAGCAGACTCCCCACTGAGCTGGGACCCTGATGAGGGACTCGATCCCAGGACCCTGAGATCAGGACCTGAGCTGAAGGTAGACGCTTATGACGGGGCCACCCAGGCGCCCCTACTGTGTTCTTGAAGCTAATGCCAGTGAATTGAGCGAATATGTGTACTACATGAAGCTGAATTATTGGAACAGACGGTCATCAAAGAGTTAACATAAGCACAGTAGGGGCACCTGGGTGGCTCAGTCAGTTGAGGGTCTGACTCTTGGTTTCTGCTCAGGTCATGATCTCAGGGTCAGGAGATGGAACCCCGCACTGGGCTCTGTGCTCAGAGGGGAGTCTGCTCGAGATTCTCTTCCTCCCCTTCTCCCTCTGCCGCTCCCCTTCTCTCTCTCTCTCTCTAAAATAAATAAATAAATCTTAACAAAAATAAAAACACAATAAGTATAATCAGAGAGCTAAAGGAGAATATCGGTAATACAAAGTATGAATAAAAAATCATGAAGGCAAGGGGCGCCTGGGTGGCTCAGGTGGGTAAGCATCTGACTCTTGATTTCAGCTCAGGATCTCAGGGTCCTGGGATTGAGCCCCACATGGGGCTCCATGCTCAATGCTTAAGGATTCTCTCCCTTGCCTTCTGCCCTTTCCCTAACTCACGCGTGCATTCTCTCTCTCTCTCTCAAATAAATAAATAGATCCTTAAAAATATCATAAAAGCAAGACAGACTAAAACTAGTTGAAATGGATAAATAGCACAATAGATGGCATAAAGAGTAGGGTAGATGGAGGCCAAGGAACACAAGGAGCTGGGAGTTCCATTTAAGGGAACACTCCAAGTACAGCCGGAAGGAATAAAGAAAGAGCTGGGAAACAAACCACTAAGAGATTTTGAGGCCAGAAGTGCCGTCAGAAGGAGACGTGTAACCAAACAAGCAGAAGGAAGGAAATATTTAACAAATAAGAGCAATATTTTCTCCAGAATTAAAAGAAGATAAAAGACATCAGATCGAACTGGTTTACAGAACGCCAAACCAGACTGATAAAGAAAATTCACATCGGCATACGCATCGGGACCGACCTAAACTTAAGAACATGAAACACGATGAGGAAATTGTAAAAATTTCCAGAAAGAAAGATAATCAGACACCTGACTTCGAAATGACAAAGGCAGAGCTAAAAGAGAAACCCTACGTGTATGGAAACTGAGTAACGTGTTACGCAGAGCCCTTGTGTCACAAAAAGACATGATGAGGGTTACCAACAAACAAGGTCACGAAACACTTAGAACCAGGAGTGACAATGAAAACACCAGCTGTCAAAATTAAAGATTCCGAAAATAGAAAAGCTGCCCAACACTTACTTTTTACAATACCTTTTTATTTTTAAATAATGGTAGATTTACGGGAAGTTGCAAAAATTGCACCGAAGTGTATCAATTACACCTACAGGTTTTCATTGATGGAGGTGACTGAGCGACAGCAGGAAGAGGACAATGCCACTGAAAGATTTTTATTGCTTTCGTTTCCCAAGATGGGGGCAGGCCACGCTGGGGGGCCACGTGGGAAAGTGTTTGCTCTAAGAACTGGATAGATCAAGGATGGGCCATCTCTCCGCAGCCAGGGAGGCCACAAATGTCAGAGCGTCACAAATACAGAAAATAAGAAAATGTAGTTAATACAAAAATTGGCCCCGTGATGAATGGATGCCAAGTGAAAAAATACTAGAATCCATGAACACACAGACTCAGAGGGGCCCCACATCTTTCATTCAATTCCTCCTAATGGTTGCATTGAACATAATTATAGGACGATATAAAAAGAATTGTACAATGTGTGTGGGTAGCTCTGTGTTGTTATAGCACACGTGTAGACTGTGTAACCCACACCACAATCAGGACACAGAACTATCACCATAAAGTTCTCCTTTGCATTGCCAACATGTGTAATCCCCCCCTCTACTATTCCCAACTCCGGGCAACCAGTGTTAATTACGGTTGTTCCAGAAAATAAAAAGTGTGAAAGCTACCCAATGCTCCTTATAAATTTCATTGTAATTTTGATTCCAAAGCTAGAAAAGGGGGGAAAAGTGGTACAAGAATTGACAAGGAAGAAATAAGATTACAACACGAATAAGAATGTTTAGCAAATGTGCCAGATACCAAAACCTATTATAAAAATCAATAGCATTTTTCTACACCAGCAACAATCAATCAGAAAATATAATTGAAAATAAAACATCAAGGAAAATAGCCAACTATACACTATCTAGGAATCTTTTAAACAATCTGTGTTAAGATTACCAAGGAAAAATGTAAAATTTCACATAAGGACAGAAAAGAAGACTGACATCCAATGATGGCTTAATACAAAAATGATGTCAACTTACCCCCATATAATCTATAAATTTGGAGCAATTTCAGTCAATATTCTAGTTGGATATTTCAAGGAGCTCAATAAATGTTTCCTGAAATTTTCTGAATACAGATTTTCTGAAATTTGTATGAATCCTTAATGGTCTACAAATTAACTAGCTCAACTTTGAAAAGAAGACTAAAGGCAGGGGCGCCTGGGTGGCTCAGTAGGTTAAGCGTCTGCCTTCAGCTCAGGTCATGATCCCAGCATCCTGGGATCGAGCCCCGCGGTGGGCTTTCTGCTCAGTGGGGAGCCTGCTTCTCCCTCTGCCCCTCCTCCTGCTCATGCTCGTTCTCTCTCCCGCTCTGTGCTCTCTCTTAAATGAATAAACAAAAAAAAAAAAAAAAAAGACTAAAAGCAGATATGCAGTATACTACAAATCCATAATACTAAAAACCATGTGGTTCCGGTATTAGAACAAGGACTGGCTTTGTAGGCATGTGACCTTTGCAGTCACACAGGCCCCACACTTCAAAGGGCCCCACACTTGATTTAAGTGTGATTTGCTGTCACCATCTCAATATTCTTAAACAAGAGGCTCTGCATTTTCATTTTGCATTAGCCCTGCCAATTATGCAGGCAGTCTTGACCAGAACAAAGGTTGTCGAAAGACTGGAACAGAAAGCGTAGGCTCAGAAGAATGGATTTCTGTCCAACAAAGGACGCCGTGGATAAGGAACCCACAGATAACCGACTGACTCTAAATGTTTTCAGTGAATCAGGTAGACAGGGACCAGTAGATAGAGTGACAAGGAGCTCTTGCACATCAAAGAGCAAATCCATAACCATGGGCAAAGGACACACACAGCACTTGACAGAAGAGAGTACTTCAATGGCTGGCTGACAGAAATACCCCGACTTTTTTGTAATTAGAGAAATGAAAGTTAAAACAACCGTATAGCATTTTATTTTATTATTTTTTAAAACTTTATTTATTAGAGAGAGAGCATGAGGGGAGGGAAGGGCAGAGAGAGAGAGGGAGAAGCAGACTTTGTGCTGAGCAGGGAGCCCAACGTGGGGCTCAATCCCAGGACCCTGAGATCATGACCTGAGCCGAAGGCAGACGCTTAACCGACTGAGCCACCCAGGTGCCCTTGGATAGCGTTTTAACTATCTTTTTTTTTTTCTTTCCTAAATAAACTCTACACTCAATGTGGGTCTTGAACTCATGACCCTGAGATCAACTGTTGTTTGCTATGCTAACTGAGCCAGCTAGCACCCCTGGATAGCATTTCATATCCATTCATTGCCCAAAACAAGAAAGCTGGGCAATGCAAAGAAGAAACAGGAATCAGCATCCCTGGGGAGGGTAGACTGGGGGAGTCACTCTGGAGCACAATCCGGTGGGATTTACCAGTGTTCGTTTACTTGATGACCCAGCAATCCCACTCGCAGGTGTATATCCTGAGCTAAGCCTCACGTAGGTCTGTATGGAGACACTCAGGGTGTTTCTGTGGGTTGCAGGCCATCTCTGTGTCTATTGCCCAGGGACTAGCTAAGCCTATGATTCTGATGAATTATTACAGGTAGTTAGAAGGTCTGGACTGTGAGCGCAGTAGCACCATAAACAGAACACGAATAACATCACCAACGTAGCACTGAGTGACATGTGTAGAAACAGGAAGTCCGAAGCACAAAATCATGTATATAAATTATAAATACACTTACACAAAAAAAGAACATCTGTGAATGAGAGGACGGACATCAAAAACGTACGGGTCGGGGTAACGGGGAAGGGAGAGAGGAAGGGAGAGACGAGGGAAAATGAAAGGAAATGAATTATTTAAAGTGAAGGACACAAGGACACTTAAGAGCACAAACAAAAGAAGAGCTTCGCAGGGCCAAGGTGAAGAGCGTCGTTAACAGGGGAGCCTGGTGACGGCTCCGGACTGCTCCTGACGGTAAAAAAAATAAAATAAAATAAAATAAAAAATAAGAAAAAAAATTAACTGTCTAAAATGAGGTCCCACAAAACTGGGTAAAAAATTTTAAAGACTGAGTATTTTCTCCTGGCTGTATCGGGGAGAAAGAAAAGCTACCAATTTCTAGCTACATCTTTTTACTCCCTCAAACCAAGTACTACTTAAAAGAATTCATATTCCTAATTTTTTTTTTCCAGCAGCAGACCATGCCGCCGACCTGAGAACAGACGGCATTGTTCTCCCGCAGTGTAGACGGGCTGTGGATACAAGACGGAGGCTCGCGGAGTGGCATCGGAATGCCTCTGTCTCTCTTCTGTTTTCCAACATTTCAGATTGATGGCTTTACGAGGTGGAACTGAGTGCCCATAAATTCATTTCAAAATAACGCAAAGACCCTAACCTTACCTACTTCTTTTGCTTTGGAATTCAGTGTATGACTCCGTCGGGAAGCTTGGGAGCAACGTTCTCCACGGAAACGTGGACAGGCTGGGATCTTACAGCGAGTGCCTCTCCACGCGTGCTCCGTCGGGGAGTTTCCGAGGACAGTACTGCAAGCTTCGCATCGTGCAGGTGAGCGTGGGGATCTGCACTCATGCTCTCCGAGCACAACCGAACTTCATGATGGGGAACCTCATATAACTCCGTCGATTGTTTCTCTTGAAAAAAAAAACAAAAAACCAAAACTCTTAAGATGTTTGGCAAAACATTAAAACTAAATTGCAAACAGCCCCACTTGCCTGTTTTAAGTGTGGGACATGACAGGAGGCAGTTGTCCCCGAACCTCCTAGGCCTTCAGATATTCCCCCCGCTCCATCGTATGGGGCAGGCCTTCTGAACAACCTTCATGTGGAATCCAAGGTCAAGTCCCAGCCAGTGTTTCTGGGCATTAACTCCTGAGTCACCATCTGTTTCTGAAATACCAGAAGGAGGGTGGACTTCCCATTACCTGTAACCCTGTCCCAGAAACAGAGCTCCCAGATTGGAATTTGAGGCTATCTTAGCAGATGGGCCCGGACTTCTATGAACATCACTGCATCTGACTGAGGTCACAGGGCTCACTATCTTCAAAGCATGTTAGCTCTTTTGCTGCTGGAAAATAAAACCAGGAAAAACACGGCCTCCTGTTAAATACAAAAATAGACTTTATGATGTCACACCACATTAACAGAAAATAACAGGTTGGCTAAAAACAGTCATATAAAATAGCAATAAGAAATCCAAGCTCTCTAATTCTAATGCTATAAAATGGTCTTGCAATGGTTAACTATTGGAGCTAGAGAAATTATCACCCAACTCCGCTTGTCCCACCGAGGGTTATGATAATGATTGCTTGAGGGTTTAATCCGTGTGTACAAACGTCATATCTTATTTTTGAAGCAGATTAATGGTTTTGATATCAGAGCAAAAGGTCAGGCCTACACAATCATGTACGATACATGTTTAGAAGCAGCATTCTGGAAATTTTTATTTATGATTTGATCTTTTCTTTATTGGGACAGGCATTCTAAGCATGGGCTTGATTGATGAATAAAATCTTTTTAAAAGTTTTATTTATTTGAGAGAGAGTGAGCGAGAGAGAACACGAGCGGGGGTGGGGGAGGGGGTGGGAGGCAGAGGGAGAAGCAGACTCCCTCCTGAGCAGGGAGCCTGATGCGGGGCTCGATCCCATGACCCTGGGATCATAACCCAAGCCAAAGGCAGCCGCTTTAACCGACTGAGCCACCCAGGCGCCCCATGAATAAAATCTTTGAATAAAATCTTTACTTGAGATGTTGTGTCCTGTCACTAAGAAATCACCACTTGGCAGTTCTGTTGAAAATCACAGGACTGTCAAATCTTAGTACTGTGGGGGACAGGTGCACGGGGACAGATCCCACACTGGTGGCGGCTTTGTAAATGATCGGCTGCATACTTTGATTTAAAATGACAGCATCCGATCTTCTGTAAAGTTAACTTGAACCACTCCGTAATGGGGCAGCCATCTCCAAAGACATCAGCAAACATCTTTCCAAACCTTTCTCTCCCCTGGCCTAACTTTCTTAATCTCGGGCAGCACAAAGCCTTAGAAACGATGGCGCACGTATGCTGTGAACGCTAAAATGAAAGAACGTTGTGGCATTGTGTTTTTCAGGATGGAGCCGAATACAGCGTGGGCGTGTGTGTCCCTGACTCTTGCGCCGAAGAGGATGTGACTGTGATGTCTCAGTTGGGTAGGTCCGAAAGATACCCAGGGAAACTATTTCCTTCTTGGAGTCAAGAAAGGCCATTCCTTCAGGAATGAACCAACCTTTTCATCCTGATAAGTCTAACACATGGAGAATAGTGGCATTTGGGGGATTTGGGAATGGAGAGGGTAGGATAGGAGGGGAGTAGGTAGGAAGGAGGGGAAAGAATAAAGAGAAGGTAAGGGCTGAATCTTCACACAATCAAACGTAAGATGTGAACAATCTTCCGTCACCCACAGTGGCCCGGGTAGGCCTGAAGAGAGGCGGCGGGCTGTGTCCGATTTCTGTACTGCGAGTGCTTTCTGCTGGGGCCCGTGTGTGGAAATCTGTCAGCTGCCACGTCCACAGAGCCTTTCTGAGCTGGGATTGGGGCAGCCGATGTGCTGTCAAGGCTTAGCACTAGGGGCCCCGCGTTTGGTCCTGGTTGTCACCTCCCAGCTGTGTGATCCCGGGCAAATCACTTAATCTCCCCACATTTCAGTCACTTCCTCTGCACGGGGAGGGGGGGACCCCGAAGGTCAGAGTGGCTCCGACACTCTGCAGCCTAGCAGGCTCTTCGGACCTTCGCCTTACAGAATGAATACACTTCAGTTCACATGGAAACTGGTTTGGCTTCCTCTAACTCTTTCAAAATGTTCAAAGAAAGAGTTTTAAAGGCCGGAAGTCTTACTGCTAGCGTCTTTTGTTATTTATTCCGGTTATCCAAATAAGAACTTACGCGACCCATTAAAGGGAAGATACTGTTTCTCTACTGACAGAACACTTCTGACACCAAATGTGCGGATTTCCCCCTCACGCTACACAGTTCTGACACTAACTGTCTGGAAAGAGTACTCACCCCATAGGTTAAGGGCACAAGACTGTCCCCCACTTCAGACACCAATCCCAAGTAGTGGGTGCTGTCTGACATGGCTACAAATCAGGGGTTCCCATGGTATTTTCCTCAGGTTTGATAACTGGCTCTCATGGCTCACAGAATACAGAGAAACACTTTCCTATTCCTGGCTGATTGTTAAGGAAGAGCCAAATGGAAGAGATGCACAGGGGAGCTATTGGGAAGGGACTCAGAGCTTCCTCACCCTCTCAGGGTGACCCTCCCATCCCAGCACCTCCACGTGTTCACCAACTCGGAAGCTCTCCGAACCCCTCTGTGTAGGGTTTTCATGGAGGTTCCATTATGTAGGCGCATTTGATTAAATCACCGGCCATTGGGGCCATCGGTGATTGACTCAATCTCCATCCCTCCCGGAGGTGGGGGATGGGGCTGGAAGTTCGAATCCTCTAATCACAGGATCGGTTCCTCCATCAACCAGCCCCTTCCTCCTGGAGTCGTCTTGTTCCCATAAACTCCAGTCTGGTTGAAAGCTTATTGTGAATAAGAGCACACACTCCTCCTACCCCTGTCACTCAGGAAATTCCAAGGGCTTTACGGGCTCTGTGCCAGGAAGCTGGGCTGAAGACCAAATATAGATTTCTTATTATATCACAATATCGCACACGTATTAAACATCTTCTTTTAAGTGTTGATATTGCGGTTAGTTTCCAATAACCTGACACTGTCCTCTGAATTTATGATTATCCCTACAGCTTCGGGTCCAGGATCTGTCTCTCTAGGCAAATATTTTATGTGCTGTTAAAAAGAAAACCAATTGTTATGAATTAAATTTCAATTTCAATTCTGGTTGGCGAGGCCATCAATATCCTAGCAACGAAGAGGAATGTGCAGATTTGTTATGAGATTAGCATTTCAAGCGAATAAATGGCTCGCTAAGTCTGAGTTAATGTTCATTATTATTTAGGAGATTTATCAATTAGCCTAGTTTTGCTGGCTAATGCTAAGCTGATTAGCCAGAGTTGACATTAGAATAAAGTAGAAGGTGAGAGGCTATTATGAATACAAAGATGTCTTGATGATTGTCTTTGAGGACCTGGGAAAAGAAGAGCCCACAGGGGTGGATGTGCGAGGGGACCTTTGTCTGTGCTGCTGAGGCCTTTCACCAGCTTCTGCTGGGAGCTTCTCTGCCCAGGAGAGAAGGGCTCTATCCGGAAAGGATTTCTTGGCTCTTCCCTTTGCAAGTGCAGGAGGCGGGGGCACAGCTCCGCAACGGTGGCCTCGCTCACCCAGAGCAGCAGGGCAGGGAGTTCACGGGTGGGGACCGTAGCAGACAGGCCGAGAAGAAATGAGCCCAAGACTGCAGAGAGAGGCAAGACCATGCCGGGAAGGGCAGAAGGTATTGCTTCCAGGCAAAACACCTGCCCCGCGTGGCTGCCATAGGGTCTTACGACATTTCAGTCGCCTGACTTGGCATCACTTCTTGAGAATGAAAATATGTGACACCGGGGTGTTGAGAGTGTGGACCCAAAGAAAGGCAACCGCCAAGTAGGCCAGCAAACACTTTATTCGTTGTCTTCTGAGGACAGCGGCCCAGGAGACGGTATTTTAGGTCACCCTGAAGAATGGCCCCGAAGCCTGTCAGCTCCAGGGGATTCTATCCGGGAGCAAGAGGGGGACACGCTCTTGCAAGCGGTTCTCCAAATACGTGTGAGGCACAAGGCATACTTTGTTTGGTTGTAGAAATCAAGGTCTTCTGATTTCCACGGCTCTGGGGGGCCGCGGGGTTGGGGGGAAGAACCACGCTGGAGGCGGTAAGGGGGCTTGAGCTGGCCCGGGTTAGCGAAGGGGCTGCGGGTGGCACATGGCGAGATGCTGGGGGGAAACAGATCAGACAGAGGTCTCCCGTTCCCCTGCATAGACCTAGAATCTGGCAGTGTAGACACTTCGCTTCGACTGAATGTGCACGGGCCGCCAGCTGGATTTATTTGCTCCGGCAGGATTTAGCACAAGGTATTGGCGCTTGGCCACGGTGCTGCTGGGACCGAGGACATTGAGTCCGGTCGTTTGGTGAGGGCGCACGAGCCCACAAACCCAACCGTCCTCAGGCAGCCCCATTCGAGAGTCTTGGCCTGGTTCCCGGCCTGTGTGCGGCCTCGTCACGTCGCGATCTGGGGGGTCTCTGTGTTAGGAGGCTAGGGCTGCCCCCAACAAAATACCACAGACTGGGGGGCTTAACAACAGAAATGCACCCCTCCTAGTCCTGGCTACTGGAAGTCCGGGTCCCGGTGGTGGCAGGGCTGGTCTCTCCCGAGGCCTCTCTCCTGGGCTTGCTCGCTGGGTGTGTGCTTACATGTGTGTGTCCAAACTTCCTTTGGACACAGATCAGAATCTGTGATGGCCTCATTTTCATTTAATCACCTCTCCAGAGGCCCTACCTCCAAATACAGGCGCAGTCTGAGGTCCTGGTGGTTAGGGCTGCAACATAGGAATATGGGTGGGTGAGGGGGCACAATTCAGTCTGTAAGAGTCTCTTCTCAGAGACCCTTTGATTTGAGGACCTCCAAGGCCCAGTTCTGTTCTACTCACTCTCTTCCTCTCCTGATGGACGCCTGGCTCCCTGAGTCCTGTGATTGCCCTGAGAGGAGGGTGGGCGCCCTGGGGTCTGGGACAGTGGTGTCTGCAGTGCAGCCCTCAGACCTAGGACCCCACTTTAGGGACCACTCCTCCGGCCTTCCTCTGGCTGTGTCCTCCCCGTGGGATGAGATGTCTGTGGGGTCAGGGGGACATGCCCACCTTCCCCTTCTCTTCCAATCACACTCTGAGTAACCAGAACCCCAGAATTCCCTGCCCAGCTGGCTGCCAGCCCCCCTCTAAGGGGGGACTATCGGGGAGGGTCAGGGAGGTGGGGCTTAGGTTGTCTGCACTCTGCACGTAAGGCCCTCGGGGGGTATAGGAGCAGGGAGAACGTGGGAAGAGAAAAGTGGTGGGCCGGGAGCTGGAGGGGGCTGTCCTGCTGAGCCCCCCACAATGTGTTCTTACCCCTGAGGGAATGGAGGGGATGGACCTGAGCGTCTGGAGGCCAAAGCTGATGATGACTTCAGTATAACCAAGTTTAACCTCCCCCAACACACACACACACACACACACACATACACACACACACACACACACACACGCACACACGCACACAGAGCATTGTTCTGGCTTCTTGCTTGGCCAGAGCTATCCCGCGGTTTACAAGTTTAAGTATCCAGCAGCCTGGAGTATCTTTGGGGTCACGGGGGCAGTGTAGACCCTCCTCTGTCCTTCAGGGTCTGGACACTGACTTCAGACTTCATCTGGGGGCAACCGCTGACCCCCAGAAGGGACTCCCCTGGGGTGACAGAGGTGAAGTCAGTTGGAATTTGCTTCAATCAGCTTCGGGGCCTGTGAGGCAGCTCCCCTAGGATTCAGATGCAGGAAGAAGACCATTTGAGACAACTAGGAACATTTTCCAGCTGCTGTTAGGCCTGGGCTTCTTGAGACAGGAAGATTCAGACCTAAGGAAAAGCGTCCTTTTAAAAACCATGGAAGATGAAAGGTTTAATCTGGAATCCCAGATGTACATTTTACCATTCTGTTCCTTATTCTGCTGTCTTGTACTTCTCGTTACATTCAGGGCCCTAAATTAAATTTTTTAAAGAAGGTTTGTAAGAGTGTAGATAAACTACGAAGCTTTTTGACATCTTGATTTTGGATTTCTCTGTGGCCTCCAGTACATGCTGTGCCATTAAGGCTGACAAAGGAAGGTTCTGGCTGCTGTGGTCTCCGAGGATGCCTGCAGGTCCCCTCAGGGACGCAGCTGGGCTTGGCCTTGTAGGTCTGGGAGGCTGACTTTCTCAGGGCATCCGGAGTCATCAGGCTGAAGGGCCTGGTTCACACGGCCCAGAAGCTCCTGAGTGGTTCCTGGATTAAACAGAAGGCCAGTCGATTCCTTTTAAAATTCCAACGAGGATGGACATGGCAGCTGGTCAGTACGCTTCTGCTTCAGGAGAAGAGTTTATCTGGTAAATTCAAGTAGAACCAGGCAGTAGCTGGCGGGGGTGGGGGGGCATTGATTCAGAGCAAATGGAATCGGATACTGAGGAAACTGCTGCCGTGTCCCCTTTGGGGACCTACTTAATGGAGCACCCTGCCCTCAGCCAGTGCTAAGGACACGGGGACAACTCCTTCCTGTCTCCACCGCTAACAGATCACAATTAAGAATCACAATTAACACATGTTATTAATCTCGTAGTGACAAGCTGGGGCATTTCAGACACCCTCTGGTCACACTCATGGGAACAATGGGTGTTGGAGGTAGAAGGGACATTAGAAGACATTGTGTCTAACCCACCCTTCCTCATTAGCCAGAGGACGAAATGAGACCCAGAGAGGTGAAGTAACTTGCCCAGGGTCACACAGCAAGCGGGCTCAAACCCAAGCCTCGTGATGCCAGTCGAGGCAATGCGTTGTGGTGAACTGAGGCAGCGTGAGGAACTGAAAAGACCACACTCTTCAGGTTCATACAGACCTGAATGAGTTCCATCCCTGCCACTTAGCGGAGATAAGACAGGCAGTGATGTTTATTGGGCTCTGGCTGTACCAGGCATTTGCTAAGTGTTTTCTAGTTATCGCTGCATTTGGTTCTCACAACAACCGTATAAGGAACTGTTTTCTCCATTTTACCAAGGGGGAAACTGAGGCACGGAGCAATGAAGTACCTTGTGCATGGTCATATTATAAAGGGTAGATGCAGGCCCTCAAACTGCAGAAACTGTATTCTTAGCTACTCTGCTTAAGGGCATGAACTTATCCGAGGAGAATTGTCCTGGTCTGTAG